>NC_142169.1:42077624-42400540 GCF_029865625.1 Vigna umbellata
ATGCATTAGAATGAGTTAAACAATGCAAGCATTGAGCAAAGAGGAAAAACCCTAACTAATGATGAAAAGAAAGCATATGTCTTAATTCAAAGATGTATTCAACAAATCCATATATGAGAGCTTCAAGAGATTACATTGATTCCCCAACAAACATACAAGGTTTAGTTCACCATATTCATGGTGAACCTAGATGAATAACAATGAAAGTATGAAAGAATAAACCCAATAAAGGTGAAGAGGTAGCCTGAGCATCCAAGATCCTCCTTCAAAGGGGTGAAAGAGAGAGTGTTTGCCTCGTTTCTGCCAAAGATCCCTAACTAAAGGACGTGCAAGCCCTTATATACTAATCTAGAGTTACAAAAGATTACAAAAGCCCAAGCCCAAAAAGTGCCGCTCAGCGCCATTTACCGCTCAGCGGTGGTTACGCGTCTTCTTTCTTCCCCTCAGCGGCCATTTGCCCCTCAGCGGTTCCAACGCCACCTCTTGAGTGCCGCTCAGCGGTAATTTGCCGCTGAGCGGTGCCTTCGACTTCTCCTTTTTGCACTCTTTCTTGTCTTTTCTAATGTCCTCTCTCTTATTCTTCACTTCTTTCACCAAATTCACCTCAAAACCTGCACAAAAACACTTAAATCAAGCATAAACCTGTCCAGCTCTCTTATTTCTGAAAATATAAACAAAAGGCATGATTTCAAGCTAGTTTCTAAGTCTAAAGGTTGCTTTTAGTATCAACTTTAAGCATGAAAATAACAGTTTTTCAACTGTTATCACAACCCCAAACTTAGAACTTTGCTTGTCCTCAAGCAAATAAAATGTAACTCCATCTCCAACCAATTCATATGATGGTTCACTCATTCAAAATCCTCTTTTCAAGATAAGTAATAACTTCACTCAAACTTAAGACCAAGAGTTCAATCAAGATGTGCACATGATTTAGTGTTCACAAAGTCATTTAAATTCCAACAAATGCTATTTTTCATGAATGATCAATCAATTAAGCATGGATGTTCATGTGCTTATGGAATATTTCCTCACTAGGTAAAGTGTTTCACTCAACACACAAGTGTATAAGAGGTAAAGTGTTTCACTCATTCACTCCACTATCACAATGTCACATGAATCAACTTTGCCTTTCATTTTACCACAATCAAATACATTCACAAGCATGCATCATCACAAGGACTTTTCAATGGCTTATAATGTGGCTGGGCTAACAAGAAAATTGGTTTTTCTGGATCACAAAATCCTTGAGTCAAGAGAATCATAACAACACAATCTTCTTATTCATTCCCAACTTTCTTTTGCCTTTGCTTTTGCATTTGCATTGAGCTTTGCTTCTTTTTCTTTTCTTTTCTTTTGCATATTCTTACTTTTTAGCTGTTAGCTCAATGCTTTTTCCTTTTTCATGTTTCCCCAATAACCCCAAACTTGAACATTTAACAATACCACACAAGATCTTCTACTTAACTCAAGGTAAAGATTTTCAATCAAGGGTGTTCAGTGTATATTTAAGGCTAAGGGTTCAAAGGATAGAACACAACGTGTTCTCTTTTAGAAGACTAACTTTATGAATTTGGCCAATAAAAAGGGTTTCAAAAACACGGCCTTTGATCATATGATGCAAAACAAGCAATTGATTCAATCATAGAAAACCTGGGCAAAGTCATTCATGCTTTCAAAGTAACAACATTCAACAATAACAACTCTGGAGCTCAAAACCTCACATATAAGCTCATTCACATTTGACATGCACATCCTGCTTAATTTCACAATCACAATCATGATATTATGCATTTGTTCACAAAGCTTGTGAATCACCTGTATAAGCATTTAATGTGCACATCATCTCAACATCAATCAATCAATAAGCATCATCAAGCATTACTTATCAAACAATCACAGTTAATAGCAAACCATCATAAGAAACCAGGTGTTCAATAGAGTACATCAAACCCTAATCTAAAAACAAAAACAAATAAGTTCAGAAAACTTAAACCACAAAAGCATAATCATATGATAGCATTCATCAGTAAATGCTATCTCAGCTCCTCATTAGTCCGAGCTCTCTGTATCTTCCTCTTCCTCTTCATCATCATCTTCATCAAATGCATCCTCCTCCTCTGCTTCATCTTCCTCCATATCTCTGGCTGAAGCTTCAGCTGCTCCAGCTCCTCCATATACTGGTTCTTCTGGCCAAGCTACCACATTATGGAATTCATCCATAGTCCACCTGTGTGCTGGAGGGGTATCATACATCCCCACTATCATCTCAGCCGTTGCCACCTGCCCTCTGTGGATGGACTGCAACTGAGCACCTATAAGAGACATATACATGTCCCTCATCTGGAATGGTTCTGCCTCATGAGTATCAGCAGAAGTCCTGCTCTGTGCTGGCCTTCTCTCTCTACGAGCCTGGCGTGGTGGCACTGGCTGGGCTGCCTCCTCACCTCCACAGTACTGTCTGTAATAGGCCTCATCTATAGCTTTTCTTGGCCTCTCAAATGGTGGAACAGAAGTGTCCACCCCAGCTAGCTTGCAAAGGTGAGTGATCAAAGAAGGATGTCCCAGTGGTGCTTTGTTGTTTGAGGTGTTAGCACACACACTAATCTCATCAGCTATCACCTGCCCAATATTAACATTCAAGTTTCTGATAACACAGTAGATGAATAGTGCCCTGCTGAGAGTAATATCTGACACATGTGAACATGGCTGAATGTTGGCATGAGAAAACGCCATCCAATACTTTGCAAGAGGAGTCAAATCTGTCCTCCTAATGTTAACCACTGAGCCAGATCTATTCCTTTGGAAGTGTCCTCCAGGTATACACAATACTCTCTCCACATCCTCATAATCAGCACCTTCCTCCATGCTAAGAGCAAACTGGCATTGCTCACCAGCCCACACAGTATCCAGAAAGTTATTTATGGAGTCAGGATCATACCTGATAGCATGGCCTCTAACATAGCCCAAATAATTCTCAGCTGGATAATCACCAATCTTCTTTGCATTGGTGTAAAATTCTTTCACCACAGCTATGTTGGCAGGTGATGGATAAGTGGCTAGCTTTCCCCAATCATTCCCTAACACTTGCTCTCCAAATTGAGGAGCAAAGTTAGGTATCATTCCAACCTTTCTCTCCATTAAAAGTCTCCTGTCCTGAACCACCATAAAGTGCTTCTCATGTTTCCTAGAGAGGAACCTGCCATTATGGGGCTGCTCTGGTTCCTTTTCCTTTCTCTTGGTTGCCATGGTTTTCAATCTCTTTCCTGAAGAGGATGCCATTCCTGCATTCAAACACAAATCCAAAACCACAGAACATGATGTTCATCATTAGTAAACTCAGAACACAACTCTTTTCGAAGCTAAACCACCGCTGAGGGCCAGAATTTCCCCTCAGCGCCACCAGTGCCACATTCAAACACGCAATAAACCAGAAAAAACAAATCTGGCAAAGTGCCGCTCAGCGGTAAATGCCGCTCAGCGGTGATCTGCAGATTTTTGCAAATCTTCTTTTTAAAACAGTCCTAACTCCACCCAAATGCAATTTTCAGTTTTCCAGTTCATAATCAAGCAGTTTAATCGGTTCAAACATCAAATATATCATCAAATCATGCATAGAAACTAAAACCCCTAAGTATTCATGCTTTGACAATCACATTCAAATTCAAAAACCCTAGAATGAACAAAATGTATTTTACTTACTTGGGTGGAGATGCTAGATGATATGAGAATGCTTCCAAACTAGAATGCTCTCTTCCAACCCCAAACTTTGATGGCACACTAGTATAAAAGTGAGTGGAAGAGAAATCTTCTAAAGAGGGAAGAGTAGAAAGATGTGGAAAACCTAGGAGAAGAGGTGTGGAAGTGTTTATGCAGAGAAGAACTTGAAAGAATGTAAAAACGCGCAGCTTAGGGTTTAAAAATACCCCAATGGGCTCGGGCTCCGCTAAGGGGAACTTAAGCCCATCTGCGTTAGTACCGCTCAGCGGTAAATGCCGCTCAGCGGCACTTTCGTGATGTGCCCTTCTCCTTCTTTTCTTGACCTACGTGCCTTCCTAGCATACCCCTCATAGGTTCCCTGCAATTCAATGTTAAAAATGCTTATGCAAACCCTAACTAAAATAGACAAACAGAAAACAATCAATCAACTGGGTTGCCTCCCAGGTAGCGCTTGTTTAACGTCACGAGCCTGACCCAAAATCCACCAACACCCATCAGTAGGTGTTTCAAACTTACCAGCACCCATCAGTAGGTGCAAAATCTTCTCACCAACACCCATCAGTAGGTGTTACAAACTTAGTATCCTTCAGTAGATACTTAATCACCTAGCATCCTTCAGTAGATGCTAGATCCAACAAAATAATGTCCAGACTAATGTTCACAAATTATAAATTACAAAACCAAATCAAAAGTTTGTAAATCCACTGGGTTGCCTCCCAGCAAGCGCTTCTTTAACGTCACTAGCTTGACCCTGTTAAAGCTCATGTTCCTTCTTCTTTTTCTTCTTTCTACTGAACTTCTTCAGAAATTTGATCAAACCAGGAACCTGTTGCAATGTCTCAATCATAGGAACTTTAATCTCCAATTTCTTGAAGATTTCCATAAAGCACTTAAATTTCTTTTCCTTCCTATGATTCTTCTTTAGATGAGGATGTGATTTTTCATGTGATTTCTTCTTCTTTCCTCTCATCTTCTTTTTCTTCCTTTTTCTCTCCCTAAATTTTCTCTTTTTCTCTTCTTTTATTTTTTCTTCCTTTCTCTTTTTCTCCTCAACTTCTTTATCTTCACACAAATTTTCTTTCTCTCTTTTCTCTCAACCAATTCTTTTTCTTTTTCTTCATCTTTATCTTTCTCACTCAACTCTTCTTTCTCTTTTCTCTCTACCCTTTCCTCATCTCCCTCTAATTTTTCCTCATCAAGAATCTTGTCACTTTCAGTGATAATGACTTGCCCTTCCTCCTTAAGGTTAACATCAGTATTAACATCATCATTTAATATCTGACTAATGTGACGAAGTTGCATCTCCATTCTTTTACATGATTCTTCAATGCTTTTCTGAGTAGAGTCGGAATTTTTCAAAAATCGTTGAAGGGTGTCCTCCAACCTATCCAAACTTCCTGATAGAAAGGGTTGTTGCTGCCATTGTTGTTGTGGTTGGTTCTCAAATTGTCCAGCAGCTTGCCAAAATTGGCTTTGATCCGTGCTTGAGTGAGGTTCCCACCATTGGTTGAGATTACTTTGGTAGAATTGAGTGCCCCTATAATTAAACTCTTGACCAAATTGCATTCTGCAGACATTAGGCACAAAACCCTAAAAACAATTGTTAGCACAAAAAGATAGAGAAAAGAAAATAAAGATTGAAAAGATATAAGAAGATAAGAGATTTAGAAGATAGAATCAAATAAAATAAAATAAAACCTAATCTAAAAAATAAAATCTAATCTAAAAGATAAAATAAAATAAAATCTAACCTAACCTAAAAGATAGAATAAGAATAAAATAAAATCTAACCTAAAAAGATAAAAAGATAAAATCTAATAAAATAAAATAAAATCTAATCTAAAAAAATAAAAATAAAATCTAACCTAAAAAAAAAAAATCTAATCTAATCTAACCTAAAATAAAATCAAATCAAATAAAAACCGAAAAATAAAAAACAGAAAATAAAAATAGAAAACAGAAAAACAGAAAACAGAAAAATAAAATCAAATCAAATAAAATACAAACTGAAAAATATAAACAGAAAAATAAAATAAAATTAAAAAAATTCGAAATTTAAATTAAAAATAAAAAAATAAGTCAAAGATAATCAATAATCACACAAATTAACCAGTTAAACCACGAGTCCCCGGCAACGGCGCCAAAAACTTGATGGACAAATTTGTAAGCACCAAAATATGATGTCACAAACTTGTTTCACAATCGGCAAGTATGACCGAATCGTTCAAGTAATAAAACTTGGTAAGACCAAGTATCGTTCTTCCCAAAGGACTCACGGCCTAGTTTAGTTATGTGGTTTCTTGATTAACTAAGACTTACAAACGAAATATTTGGGTTTAAAATGCAAGACAGAAAATAAACATGTATGCATGAATTTTGATCAATGGCAAAGACAAAAGATAAACACTTTCAATGGAATATATGAATGAATATGTTGTTGGGGGTCAATTTCATCTCATCCACTCTCATATATTTTAGGAATTCAACATTCAAATCATCATTGTTAATGCCACTCACTAATGTACCATTCTAGATGGCTTCTCCCTAATCAAATAGTTCATACAATTCCTAGCATTCCTAATGATTAGTTCATTACCGCAGGAGCTTAAGGCAACCAATATAATATTGTCAGTAAAATATTGGGAGAAATTCCCCGGATCTAGATTTCCCCGTACGTGTCCGTATCAACAAAACCAATAATCATGCATTAGAATGAGTTAAACAATGCAAGCATTGAGCAAAGAGGAAAAACCCTAACTAATGATGAAAAGAAAGCATATGTCTTAATTCAAAGATGTATTCAACAAATCCATATATGAGAGCTTCAAGAGATTACATTGATTCCCCAACAAACATACAAGGTTTAGTTCACCATATTCATGGTGAACCTAGATGAATAACAATGAAAGTATGAAAGAATAAACCCAATAAAGGTGAAGAGGTAGCCTGAGCATCCAAGATCCTCCTTCAAAGGGGTGAAAGAGAGAGTGTTTGCCTCGTTTCTGCCAAAGATCCCTAACTAAAGGACGTGCAAGCCCTTATATACTAATCTAGAGTTACAAAAGATTACAAAAGCCCAAGCCCAAAAAGTGCCGCTCAGCGCCATTTACCGCTCAGCGGTGGTTACGCGTCTTCTTTCTTCCCCTCAGCGGCCATTTGCCCCTCAGCGGTTCCAACGCCACCTCTTGAGTGCCGCTCAGCGGTAATTTGCCGCTGAGCGGTGCCTTCGACTTCTCCTTTTTGCACTCTTTCTTGTCTTTTCTAATGTCCTCTCTCTTATTCTTCACTTCTTTCACCAAATTCACCTCAAAACCTGCACAAAAACACTTAAATCAAGCATAAACCTGTCCAGCTCTCTTATTTCTGAAAATATAAACAAAAGGCATGATTTCAAGCTAGTTTCTAAGTCTAAAGGTTGCTTTTAGTATCAACTTTAAGCATGAAAATAACAGTTTTTCAACTGTTATCAATATATATATATGTATATATATATATATATATATATATATATATATATAGGTTTAAATGTTTATTTAGTCTTTAATGGTAATTTTCAGTTTAGTAACTGATTTTAAAAGTATAGACATTGAGTCCTTATATTATCAAAATTGTTTGACTTCGATCTTATTCTTTTAACTTAGTTAAAATTGATAACGTTGAAGTTAATGTGTAGCTTATCTATGCAAGAAATGTTGACATGTCATTTAGTTGATTTTTTCTTCTGTCTTTGTTTGTTGGTTTATTTACTGTTATTATTCAACTTTCACTCTTTATTTATTTCATCATAAAGAAATCATAAATAAATAAATAAATGTAAATATTTGTTTTTTATTTGATACTAAAATATATGTTTATCTTTTTATCTTATGAGTATTTTGTAAGATATTTTCTTATGAATATAAAATAAAAATTTAATTATTATGTGTTTATTTTAATTGTAACTTAATTATTATTTATTTTTCTTTTAATAATTACATATTTCAATATTCAATTAGATTTTGATAGTTTATTTTTTAGTTTTGAATTTCTTAAAAGTAAATATACTTATGAAAAATGAAATATTCCGAAGAAATAATACAAAGTTACATGTGAATATAAAAACATGCCAATTCAATTTTTTCACTTATTTTAAATGTGATGGTACTAATGATTCGATTTAGTGAGATTTTTTATACTATTTTTTTTCTACTCAAAATTGTTTGTCAAGATCACATTATAGATATTGAGAATTCTAGTGAAATGAATACAAGAAACAAATATAAATATACCTTTATAGTGTAGTCACAATCCTTATTGTAAACTTTTTTTCATACATCCTTGAGTTCTAGTTATCAAGTACAAGAAAACAACTACTCCATATATCATGTTCATATACATTAAATTAAAAAAAATTCCAAATACAACCATTACTCCTAGGGTTTATATTTTCTAACACCTACAATTTCATCGACTCACACCATAAATATAATCATAGCAAAAGAAAACACACAACCAACAAAGCAAAGAAGGATAAGCTATAATGATACATTGACTACATGATAACGGTTGAAATACCATTATTTTTATGCTTAATTTTGATAATAAATCAACCTTTTTTTACTTAGAAACTTGCTTTAACTTTTTGCTTTAGTTTTGTGAATAAGAGAGTTGAAGGTGAATTTAATGGTTTTGTGCTAGATTCCCTTGATTTTGTAGGCTATTGGAATGATTTGAAAGAAGAGTTAAAGTACCGAATGGTTGGAATGCAGAAAAGTCAACCCGAATGCAGAAAAGTTAATTAGTCAACTAGAGTGCAGAAAAGTCAATCAGTCAATCAGAAAAAGTAGCGCTGAGCGCCAGTTTTGCGCTGAGCGCCAGTTTGACTGCCGTACCTGCCGCTCAGCGACATTTTGGGGCGTTGAGCACTGTCGACTTGGACCTGGGCCTGTTTTCTGTATTTTTAATGAACTATTTAAGGTTTTAGTCGACCTAGCGTTCAGATCTTTGGACAGAAAGAGGAGAAATTACACTTCTTTCACCCCTTGGAGGCAGATTTTGGATGCGAAAGCTCCGATCTTCAACTTTTAGGGTTCTCTCTTTCATTCTTTTCATTATTTTCATCTAGTTTCACCATGTCTATGGTGAACTAAACCTCCATTGTTGTTGGGGAAACGATGTAATCCTTTGAAACTCTCATGTATTGAATTGATTCTTGATTATATATGCTTTACTTCAATAATTGTTAGGGTTTTTCCTCTATACTTTATGCATGCTTTGTTTAACGCATTCAATTGCATGATTATTGATTTTGTCGATATGGACACATACGGGGAAATCTAGAATTGGGAAAATTCTCCCGGAAGCAATATTACCTAGACATAAGAATAGGAGGATCGGTTACTTTAAGCTTATGTGCAAATGTAATGCATGAATAATTGCTAGGGAGATAAGACATTATAAACTAGTGATTAGGAGTAGGCTTTCTTCACGGAGACATCGGGTTTAAGGTAAATTAGAAAGTGGCATTAACATTAATGAAGAAAGATGAATTCATAAATACATGAGAGTGGAAAGGATAAATCGGAAACCCCAACAACATCATCATTCCATATTTTACATTAATCACTTTTGCATCTTTCAATCCAATTGATGAAAACTTGCATTCATGTTTATTTTTCGCAATTCAACCACAATGATTTTGTTTACAAGTCTAATTTAATCAAGAAATCACATAACTGTTTAGGTCGTGAGTTCTTTGGAAAACGATACTTGGTCTTACCATTTATTAGTACTTGATACGATTCGGTACACTTGCCGAAGTGTTAACAAGTTTTCGGCGCTATTGTCGGGGACTCATGGTTTAACTATTTGTGTGATTATTGATTAGCTTTGACTTGATTTTTTTCTTTTTATCTTTTTAGCTTTTCATTTTTTTATCTTTTTATCTTTTTATCTATTTATCTTTTTATCTTTTTATCTTTTTATCTTTTTATCTTTTTATCTTTTTATCTTTTTATCTTTTTATCTTTTCATCTTTGTATCTTTTTATCTTTTCATTTTTTTTTCTTTTTACCTTTTCATTTTGTTATCTTTTTATTAATTTGTATTGTTTTAATTTTTTTTATTTTGTTTTTGTTTTTGTGTTGTGCTAACAATTGTTTTCTAGGGTTTGTTTTCTTGTGCATGCAGGATACAATTCGCACTAGAAGCAAGGAAAAATTTTAACCTCTCTTTACAGATCAGGAAACAGGAGACATGGCTAGCAATCGGAATATGGGTCCAGTGAGACGAACTCTGGAGGATTACGCAACAGTCACTGGTCCTTTGTATTTTAATAGTATTTCCAGGCCAAGGGTAAATGCTACCAACATGGAAATGAAGTCTGCTCTTATTCACTTGGTATAGAGCAATCAATTCAATTGATTAGTACATGAAAATTCATATGAGCATCTGACCACATTTGATGAGATATGCAATACAATGAAGATTCAGGATGTACTAGATGAAGCTATTAAACTTTGTTTTTTTTCTTCTCTTTGGGAGGCAATGCTAGTATATGGCTAAATTCTTTCCCTAAGAATAGTTTCACTATGTGGGAAGATGTGGTAGCAAAGTTCCTGAATAAGTACTTCCCTCAATCAAAGGTAAATAAGAAGTATCTTCTTTTCAACAAGGCATGGAGGAGACATTAGGTCAAGCATGGGATAGATACAAAAGCTTGTTGAGAAAGACACCCATGCATGGCTTTGATGAAGCCACAGTAGTCATTCTTTTCCTTGGAGGTCTTGGTTCACAAACCAAATTGATATTAGATGCCACAGCTGGAGGTAATATCAAGTGCAACACTCTAGAGGAAGCATACGAATTGATTGAAAACATGGCTACTAATGATAATGAGATGTAGAACGAAAGAGCTCAATTTCAACAGAAAGGAGTTCTTCAGTTACAATCTCAAGATGCTTTGTTGGCTCAAAATGAGATGATGACTAAACAATTAGAGACCCTAATGAGGAAAATCTCTCAACTACCGAAGGAGTTGCAGCGTGTCTCTCAAGCTTAACATCAATTTTGTGAGCTATGTGGTGGAGATCATGTGAATGGACAGTGTGCCATGCAACATAATACCCAGGAAAAAGTAAATTATATGGGTAATCAGGACCACCCAGGTAATTTCAACCAAGGGTGGAAACCTCATCCAATCATGGGTCAAGGGCAAGTTGAGCAATTTAATAGACCACCACAGCAATGGCAACCACAATCCTCTTTATCTGAAAGGATGACAAAACTAGAAGACACCCTTCAACAATTCATGCAAGTGTCTATCTATACTCAAAAGAGCACTAAATCTGCCATTAGAAACTTGGAGATACAAGTTGGTCAACTGGCTAAAAAGTTGAAGGAGATGTTTGACAGGAGTTTTGGGGCTAATATTGCAGTTAAGCCTAAGGAAGAGTGCAATGTCATTATGACTAGAAGTGGCAAGATGTTAGATGAGAGAAAAGTTGAGAGAAAAGAAAAAGCTAAGTTGAGTGAAATAGAAGAAGAGAATGAAGAGAGAAAAGAAAGGGAAAGAAAAGAGAAAGATGAGGGGAAGGAAAAAGAGAAAGATGAGGGGAAGGAAAAAGAAAAAGAGAGAGAAGAGAGAAAAAAAGAAAAAATATTTGAGAAGCCCCTTCCTTATCCAAAGAGCTTTTCAAAGAATGAAGAAGAGAAGCAATATGGGCGTTTCATGGAGATTTTCAAGCAATTGGAGATTACTATGCCCTTAACCGAAGCACTGCAGCAAATCCCTGCTTATGCGAAACACATGAAGCAAATCCTCAAAGAGAAGAAATATATAGATGAGGAAAACATTGTAGTGGAGGGTAATTGCAATGCCATATTGCAGAAGACACTACCTCCTAAATTCAAAGATCCAGGGAGTTTCATCATCCCTTGCACCATTGGGAATCATGATATAGGGAAGGCTCTAGTTGACTTAGGAGCTAGTATAAATCTAATGCCTTTATTTATGCTTAAGAAGATTGGTGGTCTAGAGGTCAAACCTACAAAAGCAATCTTGCAAATGGTAGACAGGTTCATTAAGCATCCTTATGGTGTGGTAGAAGACGTGGTGGTGAAAATTGATAAACTCAAAATTTTGGTGGACTTTGTAGTGATGGAGATGGAGGAGAATGTAGAGATATCGCTCATCCTTGGAAGGCCATTCGTGAAGATAACTAAGGTTTTCATTCATGTGGATGATGGAGTTATAGCGTTGAAAGACCAAGATGAAGAGGTGACTTTCAATGTCTTTGAAGCTGGGCAGCCAATACAAGTAACAAAGACTAGTCCTAAAGGTAAAGACGAAGTTTTATCAGTGACTAGTCTACCTGATAAAGCTGCCAAGACGGTCAAGAGAAATCATAATTGTTGCTTTCCAAGGCTGAAGGAAGATGATGGAGATAAGGAAGAAAAACTCGTTTACCATGACTCTGTGATGGAAAATAATGAACCCTACCTTGGTAAACCAATGAAATTTAAGAACAAGTTATGGGTTATCAAGGATATAAAGACAAATGAAGTTCTTGAGATTGAGACTCCTTACTTTAGGAGAGTCAAGTTGGTGACAAGAAAGATGCTGAGACTATGTTGATGTCATGAAAGGAAGAAGCACATCAACATTGAAAATCAAACTTGAGCTTTATCGGGTCAAGCTAGTGACGTTAAAGAAGCGCTTGCTGGGAGGCAACCCATTTTTCTAAACTTGTCTTTTACATTTTGTTGAACTATAGTTGCTTCTGTTGTGTGATGTACTTGGCTTAAAACTTAATTTGTGATGCAATAGTTTGACGATGCTATGATATTTGTGATGAGTATAAAACATGATGTTGATTATATTGATTGATGTTGAGATGATGTGTGATGCTGAGATACAGGTGGTTCCTCATAATATTTTGAAACAGATGCATGATGATTTGTGATTGTGTTACTAAGCAGGATGTTTATCTAAATGTTGGAACTTGAATTAGCCTGTGTGAGGATTGAACTCCAGAGTTTGTGTGAATGATTGTTATTACTTTGAAAGCATGAATAATTTTGGCCAGGTTTCTATGATTGAATCACTTGCTTATATGTGTCATATGATCAAGGTCATTTGTTGTTATCCCTTTCTAGCCAATGCATGATTTTTAGACTAATAAAAGAGAACACAATGTGTTCTACCCTTTGAACCTTTAACTTTAAATCATGAAAGAAAACCCTTTTTGAAAATCTTTACGTTGAGTTAAGTTGTGAACATTTTGTGTGGTATTGATAAAGGTTCAAGTTTAGGGTTGTTGGAAAATTTGGAAAAGAGTAAGCATTGAGCTAAGTGTTGAGCAAATGAAAAAAGCAATTGAAAAAGAAAATAAATAAAAGAAAAGCTCAATGCAAGGGAAAGTTGGGAATAAGTGAGAATGATTTCTTCAAAAAAGAGGTTGTACTTAAATGCTGAAATCACGAGTGACTCTCTTAACCCAAGGATTTTGTGATCCGGAAAAACCAATTTTCTTATTAGCCCAGCCACATTACAAGCCATAGAAAAGCCCTTGTGATGATACTTGCTTGTGAGTGTGTTTGATTGTGGTTAAATGAAAGGCAAAGTTGATTCATGTGACATTGTGATAGTAGAGTGAATGAGTCACCTCTATATACACTGGTGTGTTTGAGAGAAACACTTTTCTTGGTGAGGAATAGTTCCATGTATCCATGATTTCATCTTTGCATGGTTGATCATTCATGAGCATAACATCTGTTAATTATTTTGTGATTATCTGAGCACCATAATGAGCTTAATTGAATCAAGGCATGTATTAATCTTGACTGATATTCTTTATGATAAGTTTATGGTGAACTAAACCTCCATTGTTGTTGGGGAAACGATGTAATCCTTTGAAACTCTCATGTATTGAATTGATTCTTGATTATATATGCTTTACTTCAATAATTGTTAGGGTTTTTCCTCTATACTTTATGCATGCTTTGTTTAACGCATTCAATTGCATGATTATTGATTTTGTCGATATGGACACATACGGGGAAATCTAGAATTGGGAAAATTCTCCCGGAAGCAATATTACCTAGACATAGGAATAGGAGGATCGGTTTCCTTTAAGCTTTTGCGCAAATGTAATGCATGAATAACTGCTAGGGAGACAACCCAATGTAAACTAGTGATTAGGAGTAGGCCGTGAGTCCTTTGGAAAATGATACTTGGTCTAACCATTTATTATTACTTGATACGATTCGGTACACTTGCCAAAGTGTTAACTCTATACATTAATAAACTTTAGTATAAAATGATCTCAGATGATAATTTACCAAACCAAACTAACTATCAATTTTGTACCCATTACATAATAAGACTCATATGTGTGTGTGAGTGTGTGTATATGTATGTATATATAATTTAGATTCAATTATCCTAATTTATGCATTAACTCATAATCTATAAGCCTTACACATGTCATGTAAAAAATAAATCTTGAAATGTTACAATCCAGTAATGGTCATGATTCCTCCTCCCCCATGACAGGATAAGTTCACTTATAATTGTCCGAAAAGGGGTCTCTGGACCCAGATCTCGCTATTGGAACCTCTTTCAACTTTCACGACCTAGACTTCATTCTCTATATAAGACTATAAGTCTAGTGGAGTTTAGGATGGCTGTTAACACTCGACAAGTGTACCGAATCGTATCAAGTAATAATAAAATGGTAAGACCAAGTATTGTTTCCCAAAGGACTCACGGCCTAAACAGTTATGTGATTTCTTAATTAAATTAGACTTCTAAACAAAATCTTTTAGGTTTAGATGCAAATACTGAAAAGTAAATATGAATGCATGTGTTGATCAATTGGATTGAAAGATGCAAAAGTGATTGATGTAAAATATGAATGATTATGTTGTTGGGGTTTCCGACTCATCCTATCCACTCTCATGTGTTCAAGAATTCATCTTTATTCATTAATGTTAATGCCACTTTCTAATTTACCTTAAACCCGATGTCTTAGTGAAGAAAACCTACTCCTAATCGCTAGTTTACAATGTCTTGTCTCCCTAGCAATTATTCATGTATTACATTCGCACAAAAGCTTAAAGGCAACTGATCATCCTATTCCTATGTCTAGGTAATATTGCTTCCGGGAGAATTTCTCCAGTTCTAGATTTACCTATATGTGTCCATATAGATAACATCAATGATTATGCAATTGAATGAGTTAAACAAAGCATTCATAGAGTGAAGAGGAAAAACCCTAACAATTAATGAAGTAAAACATATATAATATAGAACCAATTCAATACATGAGAGTTTCAATGGATTACATTGGTTCCCCAACAACAATGGAGGTTTAGTTCACCATAAACATCGTGAAACTAGACGAAAAAACAATGAAAGAATGAAAGATAGAACCCTAGAATTTGAAGAAAGGAGCTTCCGCATCCAAAATCCTCCTCCAAGGGGTGAAGAAAGTGTGATTTTGCCTCTTTCTGTCCAAAGATACCAACCCTAGGTCGACTAAACCCTTTTATAGTTTATTAAAAATTACAGAAAATAGGTCCAAGCCAAATTAAATGGCGCTCAACGACACTTTTTCCGCTCAGGGGTAAGTACGGCTCTTCAAGATGACGCTCAGCTGTAGGTTTAGCCCTCAGCGGTGACTGCGGTGCTTCAGAAAGACACTCAGTGGTAAAAGTTGAGCTGAGCGGTGAATGTGTCTCTTCTTTTGTGCACTTTTACTTCCTTTCCTGAGTCCAGCCCTTTACTACTTCAAATTCTTTCATCTAATTCATTTTAATTCCTGCCAAAACAAGGAAAACCAAGCATAAAATCCATCCAACTCTCTTATTTCCAAAACTTAGCCAAAAGCATGATTTCAAGCTAGTTTCTAAGTCATAAAGGTTATTTTAATATCAAAATTAAGTATAAAAATAATTGTTTTTCAACCGTTATCAATGGCTTCAAAATGAGTATCCCTAGTCAATGCATAACGACAAACTAACTTATCATACCATTCCTCCTTGGGAATGATATTTCCATACACTTAACATAGCATTCAAAATCAATATGTCTCATCTCTTCATCTTGAAATCCCTCCTTAAAACCCTTACATCATTCTCATTATAATTTTCCAACAATCTATTCCATAGTTCATACATATTAGCTTTAAAATTTTATAAACTCACCCAACAAACTTCTCTTAGAGGGTTACTCGCTCAACATCTTAGTATCTTGCCCAGAAAGTCCACATTGGACAAAATACAAGATAACTCCCTAACGAGAACAAACTCATCCAACAAGTCCCTCTTTTCTAACTTTTTGTTAAACTCAAGTTTAGTTTTCACTCGATGAAAGTCTACTTGCACAACGAGCAAAATTTCCATGACTCTTTGCCAAACTCAATTTCAATATTCACTCAACGAGAAAGAGACTCACCTAGCGATTCTACAAAACGCAAACACACAAATATACATAATCATATAATAATTATTAGAAAGTGGTTTTTAAGCCTAACTCAACCCCACAAAATCAACTTGTATGGTGAGGTTTGCACCCCTCTTATATATTATAATTTGGCCTTATCTATAGTCGATGTGGGACTTCCAACACACCCACTTCACGCCGAGGTATAAACATCTCGAGCGTGAAAGTAGAATTAATGGGTGGTCCGATAGCGGGTGGAATAGAATGCCACCTAGATCTTGCTAGGATAAGTTTCAATCATGGCTTTGATACCATATTATGAGTGGTTTTTAAGTCTAACTCAACCCCACAAAATCGACTTGTATGGTGAGGTTTGAACTCCACTTATATATTATAATTTGACCTTATCTCTAGTTGATGTGGGACTTCCAACACACCCCCTTCACGTCGAGATATAAACATCTTGAGCGTAAGAGTAGAATTAATGGGTGGTCCGATAGCAGGTGGAAGAGAATGCCACGTAGATCTTTGTTAGGATAGATTTCAATCATGGCTCTAATACCATATTATGAGTGGTTTTTAAGTATAACTCAACCCCACAAAGTCGACTTGTATGGTGAGGTTTGCACTCCACTTATATATTATAATTTGACCTTATCTCTAGTCGATGTGGGACTTCCAACACACCCCCTTCACGCCAAGGTATAAACATCTCGAGCGTAAGAGTAGAATTAATGGGTGGTCCAATAGTGGCCTGATAACGAGTGAAATAGAATGACACAGATTTTTTTTTAAGAATAAAGATCTTGTAGATTCATTTATTTAAAATCACAATAAATTGTTTTGTCCTCTTTAGTTAAACTGTTCCACTTTTGCAGGTTTAACAATAAACTTTGCACAACAACAGAAGCCATGTTTTGGATCAACCATAACACATTGTCCTATCTGATACGAAGCTTTCTTGCAAATTCCAAAAAAGTCTGGATATTCTTCGCATGGCCCCAGACAATGTTGTATGCTCATACCTAGTGAGAGTAGAAGAACAAAAAACAAGGCGACCAATATATGCTTCACTACAAAAGCCATTTTTGTGTAGTTTTTTCTTCAACTTTCAATCCCCCGAAAGGAACAATTTGATTCTTCTAATGTGCAAAAAGTAGTATTCTTCAATGTTGAGTTCGAGCGTGAAACGTAGAAACAAAAAACCCAGAGAAGAAAGAACAGAAAGAAAACACAAAGTGAAAATGATATGAATACTTCAAGATTGAATTAATTCTCCAAACACAAAGACAGGCTAGAATATATATAGTCATTCCAAGCGACTGAAAAACAAACAACAAAGACCGAAAGGTCGTTTAAGAAAAAACCGACCAAAGACCGAACGAACGTACGAACAAAGTACGAATTTACAAGACCGAACGATCATAAGAGAACGTTCGGTCACAAAGGATCAGAACAAGCCAAACGGTTATCAACATGAAATCGATCGGCCAAAGAATAATAGAAGAGTCTAACCAACAATCAAAGTATTGATGGTGGAATAGTTGATGGGAGATCACCTGCACAAAATTTCCTTATCTTCAAGTCACTGGAAGCTAGAGAAATTATAGAATATGAATTAAATAAAAAAATTGAGTGGCCAATTTAATTTTGAAATCACTTCATTAAGCCAAAAAGATGACATTCATAAATTCATTCCAATCTTCACATCTTAATATCAAATTTTACATATATATGGTCATATTTCACATTCAACAATTTTACACACAATCCAAAAGAGATTTATAAATCTAAACTCAAAATTACAGTGCAACAACCCATTCAAAATTACTTAATGGTCAACCATCATTCAATTAACTTAGAAAAGTATTAAATGCAAAATAAGGACAAAACATAGCCTTTCAAAATTCAGATACATTCCCACGCTAAACACAACTATTTTAATATATATAACTAATGGGTAACTTTTTACAATCAATTAAATAATGCATTCATCACTTATCAATACCAATATATATATATATATATATATATATATATATATATATATATATATATATATATATATATATATATATATATATATATATATATATATATATATAATATTTTACTTACTTCATTTCCTTTATAATATATAAAATGATTTAATTTTAATTAATTTATCCGTCATATAATAATTCAAGTAGGAAATGATTTCTGTACTAATCAACCGGAAAAGAAAATAGAATGTATGTTTTCAGTATATTATTAAAATAGAAAAGGGGCATTCTATCACGTTTCTTCATGTGTTGCACACCAAGTCAACACTCTTGATGATTGAAATATGGGACGCAATACATTAACCTTTATGAGTAATTTCTAATTGTTTTCTTAAATACATTTTATGAACAATTTAAAATTATTTTGTTAATATATCCTTTTTTTATTAATATATTGAAACACTTCTTTTAAAATTGTATTGAACTGAATCTGAATTCCAAAGCATTTAATACTTATGGTATATTAAGTGTAGTGATCTTAATCGCTTTGGTTATTGGTGTCAATGTACAAAACAAAACAACTTCTATAGCTAATACTATCAAAACAGTTCGATCTGACTCGGTGCATTACGGGTTGGTCATTTAGTGAGTTAATCTAATCCAACTTAATTATTAACGAGTCGAAAAAATTCGAATCTGGTTCATACTACGGATTTGGTGAGTTAAACGAGTTGACTCACTTAATTACAATTTTTTTTAAAATCCAACAAAATTATAATTTCTTTTGTAATTAAAATTTAAATAAATTTAACTCAAATAATGTTAAACTTCAAAGACAATTCAAAATAAAAAACGTAACATACACTCAAATATAATCTAAATGCAAGCTATAAAAAAGAATAAATAAGTTTTTAATATAGATAATTTTTGTATCACTAATCTATTTATAAGATTAGAGTTTTAAATGGATAAATCTATAATATTTTTCTCTCTTGAAACATCTTATTCTTTATCCTTATTTACAATACAATAAAAAAATGATAACTAATAATATTGAAACATAAAGTAATAAATAATTAAATTAAACTAGATGGATTGGTGAGCCTGACTCACCATGGATTCAACCCGGGTGAGTCGGGTTCTAAGTAAACTTGGTTGAAAATTGACCCGTGTAAAAAATCACATGTTTTTTCAAGTTCAATCCGACCCAAATCCGTGGTGGGCCTGGTTGACCCAAAAATTCTAATCGTTTTTGACAGCACTACTCATACCTCTAATTTTCATCAACACTAAATACACAACAATAAAATCGTACAAAGTGATTAACGAAAGAACTTGATAAATATTTAGATAAAACCAAATTTAAACATGTTTTTAGCTTATTTTTTACATAAAAAAAATATTTTTCTTTTGTAAATTTTACATATTTTCTTAAATAAATAAAGGTTGATATATGAAAATTATGCATAATTAGTTGTTATTATCTTAACTATTAAGTTTAATATATTGTAGATTATGAAGAGTATTTAATTTTATAAAACGTGTATATTTTTTAACATGCTAAAATTTACACAATCAAATATACTATAAATCCATCAAAATCTTGTATAAACATAAAATACAATCTAGACATACACAGAACATATAACATAGTAAAGTGTCTATATATAATATATAGAATTTCAAAATAAAACTTAAACAAACTCAAAATATACAATAATACAATTATTTACAAAAGATACTCAAATTAAAATTTTTATTCTCATCTAAATATTACTTTGCATTTAAATCTATATCTATTTGTGTTAGTAATACAATCATTGTTTTATCATAAAAAAAATCCAGCATTCAACAACTCATAGATTACACATGGATCCATACATCAACAATTAAAATATCAACAAATGTCTTCTAGAAGACACATATTAAGTATGTCTTATCAAATACTAACATCTTATCAATGTCCAAGGCTTATATTTACAAGTGAATCTAAGAAAACATACGAGGGTAAGTTTAATACAACTTAAACCACACATGTCACGATTTTCATGAACTTCACAATTTACCTTCTTGTCATTTCATATCTTAGTCTATATGACTTAGACCATTAATGAAACAAGACAATCTTTATTACAACATAGGTGTCAATAATTAATACTCAAATCAAACATTAACTCATGTATCATCCCCGAAATATGTGATCACATAGTCACATAATTCTTCATCCTTCTCAATAATAATTTTCATATTCACTTAAACAAAATCAAAATTAATTTATATACAAATAATAATTATTTTACATTTATAACAAACATTCAAATTAAATTTATTAAAGAAAAAAGCAAAGAAAAAAATGAAAGAGGCAAAGAAAAACAAGGTCTAGATCTATGTTGTATTTTCACTTGAACAAATATCTTTCACTTGAACGTAAATATCATATAAATCAATCCCAACAACACAATCAAACCATATTTCAAGAATAATTTCAAAAACATTTTAATAATATAACTTCTAAACATTTCAAATGATTAATCCAAACCATAATTTGTTCAAAGATAATTTTTCTACTGATTCATAAACTATCATATGGAAAGATATAGAATTTACTCTAATATAAATCATGTTCAAAACTAATTCACTAAAAAAATTATAATTCAAATGCATAATCTAGTCTTCATATTAACATATCAATAAAATTATCTAATTCTATGTTAAATAATAAATTAACATACCAACTAAACACCATTCATGCAAACAAATTTTCAATAATCGTAATCCTTACATAGGAATCAACCATATTCAAGTATAGGAATCAACCATATTCAAGTTCAAACATTTAAACAACTTTTCAACCAACCATAATGCTTACCTATGGACCAAAATCTAGTAATCAAGTCACATAGGTAATCTATCTTAAGATTCTATTAAAACATAATAGTTTTCCTCACGTGAAATGTTTATTCTCATAAAATATTTCAAATCTAAAAAAAAAAAATACTCAAAACTTGAAAACATAGAACATGTGTTCGAACATACATAAATTTAATATATGATAAAATAATTATATAAGGAGAAAAATTATATATTTTGTTTAAAAATTGATTGAAAAAAATTGTTCCTAAATTCACATGAAAGCAAAATTTTATAGAAAAATTCGAGAGAAGAAAAAAAAAAGGGAGACAGAGGAATAAAAAGAAAAAAAAAGAGTAACATGTAGAAAGTCACATATTTAATATTTATTATTTAAAACTTTTAAATAATAAAAATTTTGCACATAGTGCAAAACGACGATTCTAACGTAGGTAATACGCTTCGGTTTCCAAAAAACCGAAACATAAGAAAATGCGATGACATTTTTCTAATTTCAATGAACTTATAGGCCTCGGTTCAAGAGGAATCGAGGCAGAAAAGTGTCTATTACCTCGGTTGCATCATAACCGAGGCATAAAAGCCTGCAAAATCCCATTTTGAAAACTTTTCGAACACTTTAGACATCGGTTAAGCATATAACTGAGTCAGTATCCCTTTATATTTTCACTTTATTATAGTGCACTATTATTCTTCTTCTCGCGCAAGAGCATCTTCCTCTCCCATCTCCCATGTGCCTTCTTCTCACGGCGTCTGCTCCGAGTGCGGCCTCGTCCTCGACCACTCCATCGGCGACATCGTCTGCTCCGAGTGTGGCCTCATCCTCGAGTCCCACTCCATCGATGAGACCTCCGAGGGGCGTACCTTCGCCAACGAGTCGGGCGACAACGACCCCAACTGTGTCGGCGGTCCCTTTAACCCACTTCTCACAAATGGCGAACTGTCTACTATCATCGCCAAGCCCAACGACTACAGGGCGAGTTCTTCTCCTCCTCCCTCGGTTGCTAGCAGAATCTCGGTTCAAACCCCGACCGCACCCTTATCCATGCTTTCAAGACCTTCTGAAATTGATTTTTGGGGTTGTTTATTTATCGGTTTGTTTTATTCCTGTGGCTTTACCCTTCAAAATCACTCCTTTAACAAAGTTTGAGCGATGGATTGTTGGGGTTGCGTTCCTATGGCTTTACCCTTCAAGATTGCTCCTTTAACAAAGGTACTTTTTTTCTGTGTTATTTTTGGGGCCATAAAAAAAAGGTCAATTTTTGGTCACATTTAGCTTAATTCTTAATCTCATTTTTCTATTTCATTTGATGCTTCAGTTGGCCGCTCATTTCTTGGTGGCTTCTGATAAGGTTTGTGCTTTGGTAGGTACCTCTTCATTGCTCCTTAATTTTTATTACACATATGTAAACTTCGAAACATTTTTTGGTTTGTTAAAATTTTATGGTAGTGTTTTTCTTATAAATTATTTTAACATCATAGGGGTTGTACATATTGGTTTTGGAATTTGAAGTGGTGAGTGGTGAAGATGGATTCAAAAAGCGAGGCTGTAAAGACACCAAAGAGGGAATTGGAAGCAGAAGGGGCTCTGAATTTAAAGATGAAGAGTTCTTGAAACATAAGCAGTAAGGATATGATATTCAAAGTTGATAAGATTGATCTCAAGAGTTTGGATGCCCAGCTGGAAAAGCACTTGAGTAGGGTTTGGTCAAGGAGCACCACTTAGGCAAAACAGCCCAAAGAAGACGTTGTTGGTATTTCCACTTCTTTTATTTACTTTATACGTTATTTTGGATGATTTTTTATGGCAATGTTATGCACTCCATGGACTACTCCAATCTGGACAATGACACCACTGCTGAATTGATCAGAGGAAAAAGAGTCACAGTAATAGGCTCACATAAATCTGCTCTTGATCTTGCAGCTAAATGTGCAAATGCAAATGGTGATAAATTTTTTTGGTTGCAAAATATTCTACTCAACCTACAGAAGAATTTATTTCAGTTTTGTCCAACATCAATGACTAGTTTAGTACTTCTCAATTTTTCCCTTTTGATGTTTTACTCCATAAATCACTTTTGCAGGAGTCATGCATCCTTGCACAATTATCCAAAGGACTGCATACTGGTTTTTTTCAGATTTCAACAATTGGAGAGTTATCTGCAAAAACTGATTTCAATCATTTTATGAATCACATGTCCCATTATTATTAACTTTCAAAGATGGGGAATTTCTAAAGTATTAGAAAACATTCTGAAATGGAAGTTGCCATTGAAGAAGTATGGATTGATACCTAGTCACAATTTTATATATGTAATGGGACCACCAAATGCAACTATTAATACAGGCTAATATTCCGCTACACAAGACTGTATTCTTTCGTAAAATATATATAAAAAAACCCTTCTACTGTCTCGGTTCAACTCCAAACTGAGGCATAAGACCCCCTCTACTGTCTCGGTTCACTAGTAACCGATGCCAAAAGTCTAGCGGAAAAAGAGAGTAAAAAAGGAACACCCTCTATTGCCTCGGTTGCATTTGAACCGAGGCAAAAATATACACTTTTTTGCCTCAGTTCAGAATCGAGGTAAAAAGTAATAGACTTTTTACCTCGCCTGTATATACCTCGGTTGCAGAACCGCTGTGGATAAGTGAAACTAACCGTTGTCGTTTCTCTTTACTATACTAATGCCTCTATCATTATAAATAACTAATTTGGGTGAAAAAGGTACAATCAACTAACTTTAGTAATATATTTTCACATACAATTTAATTATAAGTACTGAAAGAAGAAAACTTATATGTTGATAAAAAAAAGTAATTTTATACTGCTATATATATATATATATATATAACATTTAACATTTAATAAACTTGTTATGTTTTATAATAATTATTTTAAAAGTTATATATATATATATATATATATATATATATTAATGAAATTTTTCCAAATATTTATATATACTTTAACATTTCAAATATGGTGACATCTAAAAAATATATCACTTGTTAATATTCATTTGGTTAAACCACTTCCGCAGTCCCTATTTATGTGGGTTCTCCTAGTTAGATCCCTCTATTATTGGTATTTCCAATTTAGTCTTTAAAAGTGAAAATTGACTCAAATGGGCCGTTAAATTGACTTAATGAGGTTAAGTTTTTTATGATCTGCGATGTTGACGTTGACGTAGACAGTTTTTTAAACATGGTATTCATAGAGCTTTATACGTGGAAAATATAATTAAAAAAAATTCTGAAAATTGAAACCCAAATTAAGGTTCATCATCTTCAAGCTTACCTTTCATCATCTTCACCCTTATCTTTCATCATCTTAAACCCTAATGATGCTCAGGGTTCATCAAGAAATTTGGTTTTCATGAAACCCAAAAAATTTATAAAATATGAAATTAAACACCATTAAATTAGGGTTTATTAAAATCAAATTAGGTTCGAGATTGGAGTGGAATCCAATTTAACGACAGGTGCCGACAAAGGGTGGATTCTGCTGTTGAGAGCAATTCCACGGTCAACTTGCTAAGGAGTTAACCGTGCCACATCTCATGGCAATTGGTAGTTCAAAACCTTTTCTTCTCTTATCTTTCTTATTGGTGTTATCTTTTATTTTCAATAACTTTTTTCATCTGGGTATGGATGTGACAAGGTTTTAGATTGACGATCTTTCATATTTAGAGAAATTGGTTCTTTTAGGGGTGCCAGATACCCAAAAGCCTTAAAGTTGCAACTGAAGTGAGACTTTCCAACAATTTTTCATAACTTGCGGGTGTGGATATGCTCATATCTTAGTTTCGATCTTCGAGTTTCAACTTCACAATTCCAAAATTTTAGTGTTTTCTTTTTAGTTCTGGCTTAGTGCTTTTTTCACAAAGAAAGAGAGTATAAATGAACCGTTTTTTCAATATTTTAATCTTTCAATACATATATGTTATTGTTATTTAATTTTGCCATAAAACTAAGAACCTTTTTGAATAGGGCAATCTAACTTTAATTTATTTCAATGGCAGGAAATTTTCTCCCGCCGAGGTGAATTAGCAAAGTTTTATAATGGCAAGAAATTTTAAATGGCAGGAATCTAACTTTAATTATTTTTGCAATCTGTGGAGTATTCGGAGTATGCAGAAGTTGTTGGGACTCCTCGTCTAGGGTATTGAAGAAGATTATTGAAGAAGATACAAAGTATGGGATTGGAAGAAGATGTGGCAGAGTATGACTTGCGTCTAGGTTTCGTGTCTAGGATTCTTCAGGTTGTGAAATTTGAGATTTCTTTGCAGGTTTATTGTGAAGCTCGATTCAAATGCAATTCGAAATTGATTTTTGGATTTCTTCTTAATGGTTTGATGCATAAAAAAGAAGATTTCTAGGTGATTTCTGGATGATGCTTCATTGTAATATAAAATGATCTTTTTTTAAATTTTTTAATCAAACATTTTTCACGTCAAACTTAAAAAATTTCATGTAACACCTTGCTTATGTCACGTATAAAAAACTTACCGGTCAATAAAAAAAATTGAGAAAAATCCACGTAAAGAACTGCGGATTTAACCTAGTGAATACATAGTTATTCTTCTCTTTATTAAATAAGTTAAAACTAAATTAAACCAATTATAAAAGTAATAAAAGTAAAAATAAAAAAAGTAGTTTAATTTCCAGTCTTATCCTATCATAAACTTTGACAACAATAACTTGTTGTATGCCCTATCGGGCACATGCCAGGAAGGGTGGTGCAACTGTGCCCATGAAAAATGGAAACCTGTCAGCTCCTTCTTCAACAGTTTCTTACAACCAGAATATCGACTTCTGCTCCAAAAAACTAAAATACCTTTCTTCTTGTTCAGTCTTCCAACTTCATATAATAATCTATCTGCAACAATTGCTATCTGCAACAATACACACCTGCAATTTCTCTGCAATTTCTCACACTGCAACAACAGTAGTTGTGAAAAATACTAAAATATATTAATTTAAAATGATTTTTTAACAACTAAAAATAATAACATATAATATGGGATTTGTTCTTAGAGGATGATAGCCACATCTTTTTCTGACACCACTGTCCCTTATCATTTCTCCAATGGATATACAGCTTGTCACTGCCAAGTGGCATCATCCTCCATGAAACTTCAGATAGCACCCACCATGTGCTTCAAGCTTTAGATTTCCTTTCATTTTAAATATGCATCCAAACCCAGATGAGCAAATAAAAATAAAATTTGAAACTGTTATTTCAGAAAATTTTGAAAAATTAACTTCTCTATGAATTACTTTCAAATTATAAAAAATATTTTAAAATTTTTTCTTTTCTACAAGTATGAAATAAAATAAATAAATAGATTTATTATGTTTGATATGTTAAACCCATTTATGTAGAAGAAGAGACCACAATTATTTATGTTACTGTTACATATAATGATTATGATTACGATGTGAAGTAAACGTCAAATTGATTCTTGAAAAATCAAATGATCCGTGTTACCAACATATAATACTATAAAAACTTGTTTTAATTCATAAAAATATAATTTAATTAATATGTGTAATCATTGAACAATCACAACATGTATTCTGCATATTTTGTTGTATTTTTAAAGTCATTAAAATTTGTTTTAAAGATGATATTTAAAATGGATAATAATATGCGAGAAAATTTTTTTTATAACATTTTAATATTATTTATTTATGTATTATTATGTGATTGGTCTAAAATTATTTTATAATTAATAATAATAATCATAAACATTAATATAAACAATCGTGGTACGTTAGTATAGTATTAAAATGTTATAAAAAGATATTATTAAAGTATCATTATTTATTTAAAATAGTTACTGCAGAAGTACTTTGATTATATAAAATTTGTGATTTTATGGTAGTATAAGAAACTTCAGTCCATGCTAATTCAAGTTTTTTTTTAATTCTTAAAATTTAATAATATTTTCATTTTGACCAAATCTGTTGAATTTTCTTACGATTTTATTTTTATTTCTAATAGCCGTCAACTGGTCCCATGTTCATTTATTCCCATGTAGCAATGTTTTTCTCGCAGTTGAGAAGCACAAGCACCATTTTACCTTAGGAATTGTGTGTTCTCTCTCTCTCTCTCTGTGTGTGCTGATGTCACTGTCTTTATTGCTGTTAAAAACTCTTCTATATACTTAGTTCTCATAGTTGTAGAGACAGAGAAAGAGAGAACAAACGAGGTGCCTCTGTTTCGAGCTTGTAGAAACCTTCTAAGTTCAACAAGTCAGAAAAAAAAAAACAGCCTTTGCCCTTAGCTCAGGTGGAGTTCTAATTTTTCTGCAACTTGTCTTTATGTTGAAAATAATGGTAATGATTAAAATGAATCATGGGGTTCTTTATTTTTTCATGAAAGTGAAAAAAGTTTCATCATTTTCTATGTTTTCAAAGTGTGCTTTTTGTTATGGAAAGCTGTTTTTCTTTGAGTTTGGGTTTGTTTATGAGGCTTGCAGAGTTAGTTGAGCTTCCTGTCTCAAAATATGCTCAATTTGTTGGGTTTAATGTTTTGTTTAGATTCTTGTTTTTCATCGGTTTTTGTTTCTCTGGGTTTGTAAATGTGCTCGTACTTTCTATCTATGGCCGAGAGTTGAATTTTCCTTTTTGGGAGCTTGGGAATTGAATTATTTGGTGATTTATTTATTCAGAGTTCAGAATGGCAAAAACCAGTCATGGTTCCATTTCATTGGTTTGCTTGTTCACTCTTCTTCTAGTAAAGTTCCAAACGTGACCCACTCAAAGTCTTTCTCTTTCTATTCCTTTTTTTATTTTTCATTTTAAAGATTTGTTTATGCTTATTTGATTATTCAGTTTTCTGGTACAGATTATTTTATTATGCTTTTAAAGGGTGTGTTTGCATAAGGAGTCAAAATCCGGCACTCAAAAGGGTCTTTGCTTATGATTTTTCTATTATATTACAAAATCACTCAAAAGGGTCTTTGGTTATGATTTTCTATTCTACACCAAATCTAAAGTTCTTTTCTTTTTGTGCCAACAGATAACTGATTTGCTTAGCCATGAACAACAGTGTTCCTGATTGGAATTTTGGGAGTGATTCCTGCATCACCAACAATCAAAAGAAGCCTATGGGGTGTGTGCAATTTATTTCTGTCAAAGCAGAATACTGTTCTTGTCCCAATTTAACTCTGCTTAAATTGTAACAATCCATGTGATGTGGTCAAATTCTACAGGGTGGACCAAGAACTTGTGGAGCTTCTGTGGCAAAATGGTCAGGTAGTGTTGCACAGCCAAACACATAGAAAACCAGTAGTGAATTCGATCACACCGAGACCTCTTCAGAGGGCTTTTCAATCAACACTAAGGACTAGTGAGCCATTTGGGAACTCAAGTAACTTGATTCAAGATGATGAGACAGTCTCATGGATCCAATACCCTCTTGAGGATCCATTGGAACAAGAATTCTGTTCAAACCTTTTATCTGAACTGCCACAGTGTGATGTTGAGTCCTATAAGCAAATCAAGCCATTTGAAGAGGCAAAGTTTACCAAATTGGATGCTTCTGGTGCCCCCCATGTGCTTGTAAGTTCACAATCACCTACTATGAAATCCTCCTCTTTTCAGGAACTCTCAGGAATTCCTATACCTGCTCCAAGATTCCATGTTTCTGATTCACCTCAGAAAAATAATAATGACTTGGGTGGTGGACCATGTAAGGTTCAAAACTTCTCTCACTTTTCACCTACCCTTAATGTTTCTTCAGCATTGCCTAATGGGCGTTTTAGAGACAAAATCACTGGTAACATGTCAAAAAATGAGGTTAGAGAGTGCTCATTGATGACAGTTGGATCAAGTTACTGTGGTAGCAATCACATGACCCAAGATCCAGATGCTAGCAGGGCATCAAGCAATGGTGTTTGGACTACTACTTTATCTGTTGACCCTGAAGCTGTCAGAGATGATGTGCCAAGAACAATTCCTCTGAGTGAGAAAGGGAAATCAGAGAAGCTTGAACCAACTGCTACTTCGTCTTCTGGTGGCTCAGGTACTAGTCTAGGAAAAACTTGTTCCTTATCCACCAGAAACCAGAGCCAAAAAAGAAAAACAATAGACGTGGAAGAATCTGAGGATCATAGTGAGGTGAAGCTGCACTCTCTGTAGTTATTATCTTCATGATTAGATTCTTTTATTCTTTGACACTGAACTACATCTTTATGTGTTATAGGACACAGAACTTAAATCACCAGTTGGCAACAAGACATCTCAAAGGACAGGGTCGGCTAGAAGGAACCGTGCTGCTGAAGTGCATAATCTATCAGAAAGGGTGGGAATTTTAGCACATTTCTTGTGAAGTTAATTTTTGTAAACTTTGTTCTCACAAGTGCCAGTGTTTTTTGTTGAAGCAGAGAAGGAGAGATAGGATCAATGAGAAGATGAAAGCATTGCAACAACTCATACCTCACAGTAGCAAGGTTAGTTATAATAATGAATGTGGACTCTACTGTCATAACTTGTTCTTTGGAAATGCATTCAGAGTCAGATAAAGCTGCAATTGTGATTCTCTGACTGCTCCGTTTAAAGTGACACAGTCAACACAGAATGTGTGAAATTTGCTTTAAAAAAAGAAGAAAGAAGGAATTTGTTGATTTTTTAAGGATAATGAAAATCACTTCTGTTGAGAGCCATATTTAGCATAAAACAATTGGATCAGATTTGGACAAAAAAAATTGAGTGAAGCAATCAAGTGAAGAAGACAAAATGCAAGTACTTAGATATTGATTCTCCACTTTATATGATCTTATCATATTGTCTTGAAAACTAAGTAAGGAATGTATCTGCAGACAGACAAAGCATCAATGTTGGAAGAGGCAATAGAATATTTGAAATCACTTCAGTTACAACTTCAGGTAAATGTGCCACACAATATCTTGCACATGAAATTTGTCTCACATTACTAACAAATGAAATAAACAATTTTGTTCTTGGTGCTAGCTAATGTGGATGGGATCTGGCATGGCACCAATGATGTTTCCAGGAATTCAGCACTATATGTCTCAAATGGGTATGGGAATGGCTACTTCTCCTTTCCCTCCCATTCAAAATCCAATGCAATTACCACGAGTACCTCTTGATCATCCAGTATCTTCATCTCAGACACCAAACCAGACATTGATGTGTCAAAATCCTATTTTGGGTGCCTTTAATTACCAAAATCAGATGCAAAATCCAGCTCTTTCAGAGCAATATGCACGTTACATGGGCTATCACCTTATGCAAAATGCTTCTCAGGTAACAGGTTTCTTTCAAGAGAAAGTTATTTCTCTTTTTCCCTCCTAAAACCCCTTATGTGTTCTTGATAAGCTTCCCATAGTTTACCTATTGAAACTAATTTTCCCTGTTTTTCACTTTTGTCTTGAAGCCAATCAATGTATTTAGATATGGTCCCCAGGCAGTACAACATAGTCAAACAATGATTACACCCAGCAACAGCAGTGGAAACATGAGTGGAGCAGCAAATATTGATGAGACTGTGAGTGGCAAAATGGGTAAGCCATTTGCGTAGTTCTCCTTGCTTTGACGAACATTAACATGAGCATACCACATCAATTATATGGAGAAGTTACACCTTTTTCCTGTCGGTAATAAGATGGTGACAAACAGATGTTAACTTGTCACCTTGTACATTGTAGACACCAACAGAACCTTTTTCTACAACAGTCACCAGTTCTTTATATTGAATAACCTGCATGAATAGTCCTTGCTCCATAACTTATTCAAACCCCTTGTGTTTGATAACATTCTTCCCTTGCATATATGATTTTTTCTGTTGCATACCTCTGTGCGATTGGCTGCAAAAGTTGTTCTCATTTTCTCTGCTATTCATAGTATATGTCAGGTTTATATGATAGAACTTCTACTGAGTGCTTAATTTCAGTACTGCATCAACAAAAAATATGCCAACACAATTTCATGGCATTCTACAGTTTTCCACTTCTTTTTATTCCTATCTTTTATAGAAAAATTATTTTATCTTGAGAATTCATATGCTATAATTTTCATTAACTGTTCTTACTTGTCATTGTTCACAGGTTAATTAGTTTAGAAGAAAGCTTATGAGAACCTACGGCATAACTAACAAGATAATTGCAAGATGATAGAAGCCCTTGTATGCTTTCACAGTATGTCTGCCTGTTCATATATATATATATATATACACACATATATGTAGTTACTTATATATGAATCTATTGTACAATATTGGTCAAACCAAAAGCAACAAGAATGGGGTAAAATTAAATAAAAAAGAAAAGTTGATATCTAGAGGTGATTGGTTACCTTATGAAAAATTATTACCTTCCATACAGTGATATAATAAATTAATTGTAAAAAGAAAAAATAGTTTTGGTAAAAGTGACTGTCTACCTTTAAAGTAATACAGTTGCTCTTTTCTCATCATGCATAATTCCTTTATTAATTGCTTGGACATTTGGTACATGAAAAGGGTCCTTTTTTTTATTATAGATGGAACATAACATATCTGTGTGGATTTTCTTATTGTGCTGATGTGCAAAGGCAGGGCTATAATTTGTAGTATGTGAGCCATTCATTGTTTAAAATGTAATAATTAGTTGCTATGAAAGGACTTAAATTAAGATGCATCCCTAGCCTATAGCATGCTACCTTTTGATGGAGAAGATTTATTCAACTAGATTAGGTCATATTTTTTTCCTTGTTTTTCAATAGCTTACATTATGTTATAGCCTCCTAGAGTGCTTGCATGATTACCAAAGCACAAGATTTTACCAAAATCAACATGTTGGGTGAGCATGCATAAGCCTGAAAAGGTTAGCTGATGCATGATTAGTTGCTACTTTAGTCTTTCCTTCTCTCAAACTACAAATCACTTCCTCATGGTTTTTCTGCTGTCATCAGATAGTAATTATTCACAGGTGGAAAGGAAATGCTTAACTTAACAATTTTTAGCTTTTTTTTTTATTTTTTACATGTCCTGAAAAAAGGAAAAATGTCATGAAAATTGAATATGTACCCTCCACTTTTGTTTGTGATGGCTTTATCTTTAGTCAAGCTACAAATAAATGTTGTTGCTGTGGTCCCCTGCATCAAAACTAAAGGTAGTCAACTAACTGCTAAAATTTGGATACCACTAAGTATATATGTACACCAAGTTGTTTTGTTTATCTTTCCATGGGACCTCAAAAATAGACACTTGCTGAATCCATGAGCTATTTCTGCAAATGGGGTCCCCCTCCTCAATCAGAATGCCATGAAAACTAAGCAACTCACACTTTAAAAAAGCCCTTGGTCATGGTTTTGTTACATATCATAATCCACACTTTATGACCCCATTTGCACACAATTCTCCTCCAATTTGCTATGTTCCTTCATCATCGTCACCTTTCTTTTTCTCCTTTCCAGGTTCTTCCACCTTTAACTAAATAGCAGCCAGCATCTGATATATGATATGATATGATATTATATGATCCTTAATCGAAGGGTTTGCATTGGATGGGGGAATCAACCCTGATAAAGCTCCAAATTTGTGTAGTGTGGTGGCCATGCAATTTGTGTTGTCTAATGAAGAGTTTGAGAAAATTTGTAGTAGACAGGTCCTTCATTATGGCCCAGTTTTGTTCTCAGCTTCTGTGTCCCATCAGGTAGAGCATTCTGCACAGTTTGTAGATCTGAGAAAGTAACATGATAGAGCTCATTTTTTTTTGCAATCATTGTGTCTCGACTCAACTTCTCATGAGAACAACTATTTTTCTCAATGACATCAACTATGGAATATATAACATTGTGCTTCTTATCTCTCTCTCTTCACTAAAAACAATTCATGTCAGATGAATGTTTCACTTGCTTCACTAACAAACAACTCACATCACCATAAACAAACCACTAAACTTGTCTCTGATTATAATAATACTCTCAAAACTGTTTCTTGTGCAGTTTAATGCAACCAAGACAGTATTTTAATTCTATTACTGTCCCAAAATTACAGTATTCAAGATTGTTTTTGCACATAATAATAACAATAATAATATGTTATTTGTTCAACCAATTTTACTGAAATACAATGATTTAATTTATTGAAGGTAAATTAAAAATAAAAGTTAATAGTTCACTGAAAACTAAAACCCTAAGTCAAATTTTTATTTCTTTTTTTTACGACTAATACAGTAACTCCTTGTACTCAATTTTTTTCCCTCAGATTTTTTTATTTGAAGAAATTGTGTGGGGTCCACTCGAAAATTAAGATAACACGCGTCATCTAAAAACTTTATTTATCTTCCAATAGCTAAGCAACATAAAACTATTACTATTATTAGACTAACCAACGATCATGTAATCTTATATTAATTTAAATATTAATTGAGTTTTAAGCATTTGATAAATTTAAATATCTTTAGTTAAAAAAATTAAAATGTTTAAAATATATGTGTTTATTTTTAGTTGAATATTTTATTGTTAATAAAATTATACGATTGTTAATTTTGTGATTTGATGAGAGTATTTGTTTTCTTTATTAAATTGGTCTTATTTACCCTATCTAATGAGAGAAAAAATACTTAAAATTGTATTCAAAACTTAAGACAACATTTAACATGGTTTATTTTGGTTTACCTTCACTTGTGTTGAAATAGGAAGAGTAAGTTTTATATCAATTCCATTCAATATATATGTTATTAAATTAAGTATATTGAAATGAGTTACAAATATTCCTCTTACAAATAATGAAAGTTTATGCTTCTTTTAGAATAAAACCTAGCTACCTAAAAGTGTTACAAAATAGACAAAATAAAGGGTCAAATAAGATAATGGCATTAAAAAGTAGCTTTTGGTGAAACAAAAAGTTTTATATGATATATATGATATTGAAATAGTGTTGTTACCTTTCATTCTTATCCTACACTTGAAATCACATGCTTGGTGTTAGTGAGATGACATTCTTATCTTTCACTTCTTGACACAACCATTGGTTTTAGTTGCTTTTACAATAAGAATTCTAAAAATAATATTTATTTATTTATTTTCTCCTTTGTAATTAGGGTGTGTATGTGGAGACTTTCCTTGCTTGTACTTGAACTGCAAAGTGCTATCAAATCCCATCACCACTATCATGTTTCTTACCATATTCTCCCCTTCAATTATCACAAATTTGATTCCATATTCACTATACCCTTTCTTTCATTTTTCCCATGAAAAATATAATTTAATTTTAAAATTTAAAAGTAATAATAAAATAATACATATTTACTTTTATTTCACACACACTACAAAAATAAAATAAAATAATCATAAAAAAAGACAATATCAAACTAATGTAAAAAACTTAGTAGTTTAAAAGTATCGTTTCCTCAATTTTTAATTTTTAATTTTTAATTTTTAATTTTTGTTCACTCAAACATTGTCAATTTCCGAATGAGATTATGGTATATTTTTTTGAAGATAAAAGCAAGTTGAGTGAAACATGAAGTAGGAGAATGAAAATAAAGAAAGTGATGGGACCCATTGATGAAGATCTAAACAAAATGTGACATAGATATAATTAATTTTAGGCCATCCAAATTGGTTGTATTTGGACTACTTTTCTCCTCTATTTACCCCACAAACCCATCTCTTTCCTGAAGTGGCTATTTAGAAAAGGACTAATATCAACCCTCACAATATTTTTCATTGGGTGGTGAAAGATCATGTTCAGCTTCTTTTATATCCACAAACTGAATAAAAAAATATCACTTTATGCTCTCCACATGGCTAAAATAACCAACTGCATTATCAAACTGTAAGAATCTTAAGCTTTCACTTAATCATTGCCTTTCATTCTCCCTAATTATTGTTTAGTTGTTAAATCAATCACAAAGAATAACCTCGATTTGTAAATAAGTCCAAAAAACTAACAACAGGTTTCTATTGTGCTTATGACATAGTCGACTTATATCTTTGCTTCTTTCTTTCTAAATAAAGTTATATTAAGTGAATGGTCAAAAAGTTGTAGGATTCTTTTCGAGTAAATAGTGTATTCTTTCGTCAATAAATAGTATATACAAGTATAACTTAGTTTTTATATTAAAAAAAGGGCTCTTATACAATTAGCTTATAAATGTGAACATTTATTTGTGTAATAATACTAGGTTTCACATATATCTTTATACTTTAATTTATAAATTAAGTATCAAAATATATAACTAAGCATGTATCAAGTCTCAATATTCATGATAACATATGAATTTATAAAAAAAAAATCTATTGCGATATTATTAAAGACATATAATAAATATATTCTATCAAATACAAAAATCTAACAAATTCTAAGCTGTTCAAGTTCACATCTCAATCTTGATAGGTCAAGGTAAGTTTCACCATCTACACATTTACATGATTTTAAGATGTATAGAAACTTTTCTCCAACTTCTCACCAACCACATGATGTTTTAATCTATAAAACTAATATATATATATATATATATATATATATATATATATATATATATATATATATATATATATATATATATATTAACATATAGGTTTGTACTTAATACATTCATTACTATAAGTATTCACGTGTTATTCCAAGTTGCAATAGTGCAGAAATTACTTTAGACGTCCTTTTGGGCTTTTTACGTCCGACCCGTATCGAACGTCTATATGGGTGACACTAATGGGACGTCCGACCTGTTTAGTCGGACATCTATATAGACGTCCGACCTGTGCAGAATATGGAACGAGTTTGGCCTCTGTAATTCATTGGTCGTCTTTGTATACACTGACAAACGTCTATAAACGTCCGATGTGGCATTAACAGACGTCTAGTGGATATTTTTTAAAAAAAAATATTTATTTTTGTAATAAAATCACACCTAAAAAGCAGAAAATTGTCCCAGAACATTGTAATATTATATATCAACTCGTTTGAAGTTAACAAAATACTAAAAAATAATCCAAAACCTAAACTATGAAAAGTTAAAGTTAAACTAAATCTAAATATGTTGAACAACAATAATAAATCTTCCTATCTAAGTCCATCTTTGTAGAAGATAAGTTGTCCACTCCTGTCTTATCTTCTTAATTGCGTCCTCTGGTATAGTATATGTACTCTTGAAGCGCTACAAAATGAAGAAAGATGCATTATGTACCTATCTTACAACAAAGTTAAGTTGTTAGAAACTAAGAATCTAAATAAGTTAAGCATCATTACCTCATTCCAGTCATCTGTAATGATAGCTCGAATGATGGTCTTAATCCAAGACATGACATAGTACCTACATTCCCATGAATCTAACTGCTTGTTACACTAAAATGACAAACTAAATAGTCAAGCATTTAGATCATTCAATAACTAGTAAAATAAATTAGAATTATAAATGACTTACAACCTTTGGATACAGGACGGATACCCATTACTCTATTTACATTGAAAACACAAGGTAATATTAATATAACTATATTTATCATAAAATACGAAGGTCAAAATGAATTTGAAACATAAAAAGAGAAACACTTACCCTTGAAACATGTTTCTTAAGTCATTTTTCATCTTCCTGTGTAGCGAACAAAACCATACAATTTTACATTGTTTGGAAATGATGAGCATCGGCTACCAATGAGACCTATCATGATTCATAAATAGTTAGTAAACTAATTAAGAAAAATTTAATGAAATTTTACTTCAAGCTCCCATACCCATCAATGTATGGCACAAAGTATATGTCTCTGTTTGACTCAGCCATCCATGTTTCCAAATACTTTTGTTTGCTCTCAATTGTGATACCAGAAGGTTGGATGGTCTGAGGTTCAACAAATCCGTACATGGAAGACCGACCTTGGTCCACAATGATTGTGTCCATGTACCTAAAACAACAAAGTTAAGTTGTTAGAAACTAAGAATGTAAATAAGTTTAATATGGAAGACAAAATTAACTATCTTACATGCACCATAGTTGAGGGATGAAAATATTCAACATCTTGTCTCCCCCAATGATCTCCAGTGCATCATTGAATGTGATATATACTGGGACATGGGGGGATGCCAAATACTCTATTACCCCAGTACACTTCTACTGGTCCTCTGTTCAACCTGGGTAATTTTGTCATGAGCTTTGCTAGAGTATCAGCCTCTACTTCAGCCAAGTCATCATCTTCATCTATGACTGGCTGATGCATCGACTGCTTGTGGGGACGTATGAACTGAACATAAAAATTTCAAAGTTATCAATAAATATTTTTAAATTTAACATACAAAGACTAATAATAAAAATATTATACTTGTGGTGTAGCACTGTGTGACATGATTAATGCTTTAGGCCAGGCTATAAATGTTCCTATGGCCTACCCCACAAAATGAGAATTTCTGAAGTGGGTACAGGCACCTAAGCCTGGGGATCCCAAACCTAGTCAATCGTCACACGCACGTGGTGGGGTAATAGGGGAACACCATGAACAATCTGTCCTCCCTCAAGTACTCGTCCGACAGCCACAATGCGTGGGGGATCCCCATCCACCAACAACTCATACTGACCATTATACTCAGTAGGCTCTACAGTAGAGCATGATCCCCTAGTGCTAACCCTAGGTGGTGTGGGAGCTTTAGTGGGCAACCCCATGGTGGGCTGCGTCATGGAATGCAACTTCTCTTCAAGCGCTCTTTGAATTTCTTTTTGTTCTCGTAGTTGCTCCATGAATCGTTGCTCCATTGATCTCATGCTTTGGTTGAGCCTTTCCTCGCACTGAAGATCCATCTTCCTCAATGCCTCCTGACTCATGGATTGAGTGTTTTTTTGTGCAGGGCCAAAGTAGTCACGAAGACCAATCGCCCTAGGAACTCCACATACACGTCCTGCGTCCTCGGGCTTTCCAATGGTCATTGTTACAATGTCGTCCCTACCTTGGCCAACAAATGTTCCCTGAGTGTGCTGCTCAACCAACTCATCCTGCATATAAAAAAACATTGTAAGAAGGAAAATGCGATGATAAATAAACAATCAAACAATGCTTTGGTTTAAACTTACAATTTTTTGTGAGATCAAGGCAGTTGAGGAAGATGTCATTCTCCCGTCAGATTTAGTACGAGCAGCCTTCCATAGCTCGTACCTAGCAGGTGCAGGTGCTAGGTCGGGGGACTCAAGTCTTAAGGCCTCCGCTCGAGTCTTCCTCATCTTCTTCTCAAGTTTTGTATAACCACCTCGTGATAACACGTGTGGTGCATCATTTAGCCTTTGCCTTTCTTAAGCGGCTAACCTTTTACCTTGTGAAACCATGTATATTCATAAGTGTAAAATCATAATAAATTGCATTAACTAAAGACTCTATAGATGTTAAGAGACAAACCCGCCAGTCGGCAGACTCTCTAGATGCACGAAACTGCATCCACTCCTCCTGTGTGAGATTGTAGTGTTCCCATGGATTCTCATGTTGTCTGTCTCCAAAGACATATACACGTGTCAGTCTTGTCTTGAAATCCTTCCATCTGGTCGCTACATGGGACAACACTTTCTTTCTAAGTTGAGCAGTGTTTGGAATTTCATAATTTTGCTGTTTAAAATAAAGAGCATGTTAATGACATAAACCTATAAGAGAAAAAAGTATATCAAATTTATTTTTAGTATACATACCTGAATATTTGGCCCTGATGACACACCTGATCTGGGGTCAATGTCAACATGTCTCCTCTGTTTATCAACGCGTTGGGATGTCACTTCTTGAAATCGTGTGACAAATCGACGACGTCCTGATCCTAAGGTCGACATACCTGCAAAATATATACAAGGTTAGTACTACATCAAATATGATGAATAAGACAACATTTAAAGTCACTAAAAAAAATATCACAAAACCTATTAAGATATTGTTTTCTCTCATATCCCTTCATTGTGATCACTACGAATTGTGTGGATGTCATCGGCTACGTCATCGACCTTGTCTTCAATGGGTCTTGATGCAACAGATGTTGTCTCAAGTATATCAAGAGAATCTTCATCAGCATAGCCGTGCATGTTTTTTCCTTCCAAAACCACTGGCCATTTTGATTTGTTGAATCATTTACGTAAAATATTTGTCTTGCTTGACTAGCCATAACAAATGGTTCATCAGTGTAATTCTTCTTGTTGAGGTCCACCAATGTGACACCAAAGTCATCTATCATGACACCGGAATTGATATCAACCCATTTACACTTGAAAACTAGGACACTAAAATTCACATAATCAACTTCCCATATTTCTTGTATTATTCCAAAATAACTCATGGATACTGTGATTGGATATTTGTCTTTAGAACTAGCAAAGTGCACAGCCTCAGCTTGTAGTGTAACCTCACTATTTTGAACTCTACTTTTGTCATCTTCTACCTTTGTCGGAAAAGAAATATTGTTTATATAGTACCCAACATATGTAATGACATCTGTGTTTGGCCCGCGAGATAGCCTCAATAGACTTTCAGAAACATTTGGAGTCGCATAAATCTTTTCTTAAACCATTGTAAGAAGGTTGTGACATGTTCATTAAAATGTCATTTTTCACTCATTCTTGGGTATGTTGCCTTTATTTCCTTAACGTGTTCAGAAATGTAAGGAGTCACATCAATAGTGTTGTTTAAGATGTACAAATGAGCTTGATAAACTTCTTTTCTACTAACATAATCAATTCTCACACCTCAAACACCCTTACCTTCACATATAACTTGAACAAAATTCAATGGCTTCTTCTGCAATGTATCGCTTTATGATTGAAGCTTCTGGTCGATACTGATTCTTGACATATCCCTTTAAGATCTTCATGTATCTTTCAACAGGGTACTGCCACCTTAAGAAAACCGGTCCACATATTCGAATTTCTCTTACTAGATGAACAATCAAATGAACCATGATATCAAAAAAAGAAGGTGGAAAATACATCTCCAATTCACACAGTATTCTTATTCCTTCATTTTCCAATTCATCTAAACCTCTAGGGTCAACAACTTTCTTGCAAATGGAATTAAAGAACAAACTCAGACATATCAGAACACCTTTAACAGAAGCAAGTAATATGCCTCAAATAACAACTGGTAACAATTGTTGCATCAATACATGACAATCGTTGGACTTTAAACCAACTAACTTTAACGCTTTGATAATGGTTGAAAAACCGTTATTTTTATGCTTAAATTTGATACCAAAAGCAACCTTTAAGACTTAGAAACTAGCTTGAACTCATATTTTTGCTTTAGTTTTGAGAATAAGAGAGTTGAAAGTGAATTTAATGGTTTTGTGCAAGATTCCCTTGATTTTGTAGGCTAATTGAATGATTTGAAAGAAGAATTGAAATACCGAATGATTGGAGTGCTGAAAAGTCAACCAAAAACCAGAAAAGTCAACCAGTCAACCAGAAAAGTCAACCAGTCAACCAGAAAAGTCAACCAGTCAACCAGAATGCTGAAAAACCAACCAGAACACAGAAAAAGTCTGACCGAGTGGCGCTGAGCGGAAACATACCGCTGAGCGGCACTTTTCGGGTGCCGAAATCACCGCTGAGGGGAAAAACAGCAGCTGGGGGGCAAAATGGATCATGCGCTAGTACCGCTTAGCAGTAAAATACCGCTGAGCGCCATTCTAAGTGGTCTTGGACCGGTTTTCTTTTGTTTTTATGGGCTTGGACTTGTTTTATGTTATTTTTATGCCCTATTTAAGGACTTGCACGTCCTAGGGTTTGTATCTTTGGCTGGGAGGAAGCAGAAACACACTTTTCACCCCTTGGGGTAGATTGGGAGATGGTGACANGTACTACATTTCACTTTTATTATCACGTTATTTTTTATTTTAATAAACATAATTAACATCTAAACCAGGCTCTTACAACTATAATATAATATTAAAACAAAAATAATTCATCCACACTTTAAAGAAAGCAAACAATTATGTAATACATAATATAGTATTATTAAAAGAGATTAATACAGAAAATTAAATGTGTCAATCTGTCAGTAGAATAAATATGGCAATTAAGTTAAGTACATATATCAGTTATTCAATTGAAAAGTAAACATGAAATAAAAGTTTGACACAAAAATAGTAAGATAAACTTATATTAGCTCAACTTTGAATAAAACTTTAAAGAAAGTTATAATAACAATAAAGTAAATTAAATTTCTTTATATGTTAAATTAGTATATATTGTAACATTCCAAAAATACAGCAATGAACCATATAATCGAATAATTACATTTAATAATATAGCAGATCAGTCTTACACTATACAAGAACGTACGGTCTCGGTCGAACGACCTTGCAGAAAGAGTTACTATATTTAAACAATACATAAGTACGAGTCTGACCGAACGGTTTACAAAAGCCAAATACCGAACGGTCAAACATACAAAGATGAGAAAGAGGTGAAAGACTGCCTCATTACAAAAACTACTCTACTGACCGAACGTCCTAAGGTTCGGTCTTAACTTCAACTTCTACCAAATTTTCTTCTTCCATTGTATCTTCCAATAGCGCGTCCCCTTCTGCTCACATCCATACGGATGATCATTGCAACGACAAGACGAACGTACAAAACAGACACAACAGGAAATACAGGGTAAGCTTATGTAATTTAATTCATGCTTAGACATACATTTCAAACAATCCAATACACAAGATACATTTCATCATGCATATCATACAAAACCTATCTGTCCAAAGTACCCCTAAGGACTAGGACCTCCTGTCGTTCCCACACATGACCCCTCCTCTACGTGAAGACGAGTACCCACGGAACATCAGGATGAACAGCCAGCTTAGCATGCTCACAGTCATACTTTACCAATTTCAATATTCAAGCATGAGTCGTTCCTCCCCGGAACGCTCGTCCAAAAACCACAACCTTTCCATATCTCATTTTCTTCATCTTTCTTTAATAATCATCTCACTTAACCATTTCACACAAAGATCCGTTCGGATACAATTTACCGAACGTTCAACCCTGACTCAGAACGAGACTGAACAATTGGAGCGAGACCGAGAGATCTCCAGTTCCAGAATGAATTTAGACCAAGAGGTTTACTATCGGTTTGAGAAAGAAACCAAGTACAATCTAATATCACTACCAACGAATAGAACGAACGTAACTTACAAAATGAGTCAATTAGATGAACTGACTCTTAAGAGCTTTAACCGAACATCTAAAAGACCATACTCAGCACTAAAACTGCAGGCCGAAGCCAATAAACACAGACACTCCAAGAGATTCAAAGAATAATACGTAGAGGAATTCCCATGAGTAAATCGAGCGTTTATGAGAACTTAGATTATTTAGATTTAGTATCAAGAAATACGAATGTTAGTTAAAGACTAAACACTATAGTGAGCGAGCCCTAGTGGTTTGAACGAACGCTCGTATTAGAAATTTTAGTTTAAGGAGATAGAACGAGTGCCTGGTGTAAGACCAAACACTTGTTTAGGACGAACACTTGGTATAAGACCAGGTGTTGCTAAACTTATATAAAAGAGGCTTGATAAATATACTAACATACTATTATATTAGTATTTAAGAATAACTAAAATACACAATTTCACACACACACACACACACACACACACACACACACACACATATATATATAATATATATATATATATATATATATATATATACATACTTAAGTTCATAACAGGATATTAAGAAAGAACTATGCTTGGCCGAACGCTCAAGCACAGTATTCCGAAATGCAAACGCTCGTACTCGACTAGAATTCTTCCCAAATGAAAGAATCCAATTCTAACCCAGTTCACTCAAAAACCGAACGGTCGAAGACTGTTCAGTAACGAACATACACTATCTTAGGGAAATTTCATATTCAGAATTCATATGTAATCAATTTCATTTCTTAACGTATAACTTCATCACTTTACACATTCATAGCATAATCAATTTTTCATACTTCATATAGTTCAAACATCTCAACCATCATACAACATATTCATTTAGTCAATCCAACGAACGTGCATACATCACATAATCATATAAATTAAATTAAATAAGCTTCCCTTACCTCTAGTGTGAACGATCGTCCTAGAGGCAGAAACTCAGTTCGTCGAACTACGATTCCTTCTACCCTCAACGCTCAACAATTCTTCGAACCAAAAATCAAACAACAGACCAAAATGGTTCAGAACGACACTAAGGACTCATGCAACCAGAACTTGGTTTGCATGTTTGATAACAGTTGAAAAACTGTTATTTTCATGCTTAAAATTGATACTAAAAGCAACATTTAACACTTAGAAACTAGCTTGAAATCATGCTTTTGGTTATATTTTTAGAAATAACAGAGCTGGACAGGTTTATGCTTGATTTCAGTGTTTTTGTGCAGGTTTTAAGGTGAATTTGGTGAAAGAAGTGAAGAAGGACAGATATGGAATCAGAAAAGACATCAAAAAGTGCAAAAGAGAAGCCGCAACTGCCGCTCAGCGGCAGTTTACCGCTGAGCGGCACTCAGGCAGTCACGTTGGATCCGCTGAGGGGTGATTTGGCCGCTGAGGGGAAGAAAACAACTCACGCACTTACCGTTAAGCGACACTATTTTGGGCTAGGGCCTAATTTTCTGTAATTTTAGAATAGTATATAAGCTTTAGGACGTCCTAGGGTTTGTATCTTTGGCAGAGACGAAGCAAACACTCTCTTTTCCACCCCTTGAAGGAAGATCTTTGATGCTCAAGCTACCTTCTCCTCTTTCTAGGGTTTTATCTTTCATTCTTTCATTATTGTTCATCTAGTTTCACCATCAATATGGTGAACTAAATCTTGTATTGTTGTTGGGGAATCAATGTAGTCTTGTGAAACTCTCATATATGGAATTTGATTTAATGTCTTATATTAAGATATATGCTTTCTTTCATCTTTAGCTAGGGTTTTTCCTCTTTGCTTATTGCTTGCTTTGTTTAACTCATTCATTGCCATGATTATTGATTTTGTCGATACGGGAACGTACGGGGAAGTCTAGATCTGGGGAATTTCTCCCAATAGCATATTGGTTGCCTTTAAGCTCCTGCACTTTAAGAACTAATTACTAGGAATGCTAGGAATTGTATGAACTCGTAATTAGGGATAGGCCTTCTTGCAAGGTGATTTAGAGAGTGACATTAGCATTGATGATAAGAATGATGAATTCCTAAAAGTATATGAGAGTGGATAAGATGAAATTGATAACCCCAACAACATACTCATCCATATAATTCATTGAAGTGTTTGTTTTGTTCTTTTCCATTGATCAACATTCATGCATACATGTTTAATTATTGTCTTTTGCATTTAAAAACTTACAATTAAATTGTTCTTAAGTCTTAAATAATCAACAAATCACATAGCTAAACTAGGCCGTGAGTCCTTTGGGAAAACGATACTTGGTCTTACCTTGTTTTATTACTTGATACAATTCGGTCACACTTGCCGATTATTCAACAAGTTTGTGGCGCCGTTTTCGGTGTTCATAAATTTGTCATCAAGTTTTTGGCGCCGTTGCCGGGGACTCGTGGTTTAACTAGTTCATTTGTGTGATTATTGATTATCTTTGACTTGAATTTTGAATTTTGAATTTCTGTTTTTATTTTATTTTATTTTCTGTTTTTATTTTTATTTTTCTGTTTTTTGTTTTTATCTTCTCATCTCAGATTTTATATCTTCTTTTATATCTTTTTGTGCTAACCAATTCTTCTAGGGATTTGTTTGTTTGTGTTTGCAGGAAGCAATCCGAACTAGAAGAAAGAAAACTGCAGAACCTCTTCTTGAAGGTTTAGACGAGAGTAGACGGAGGAGAAGAATCCGTACATCTAGAGAACTTTTTCCTCCTCCGGAAACTTTTTTACATCCATCACCACAAGGTTCTGACCATAGCACTGAAAATATGGAGAATAATAATGCCTGAAGAACTCTTGCAGATTACACAAATATAGCTGGACCTCAACACTTTAACAGTATAGCAAGACCAAGGGTCAATGCAGTCAACATGGAGGTTAAGCCAGCATTAATCCAACTGGTGAAGAGTAATCAATTTAATGGGTTGTCTCACAAAAGCCCATATGAGCACCTCACAACTTTTAATGAGATTTGCAACACGGTGAAAATAAATGGGGTGCCGGATGAAGCAATCAAACTTAGCTTGTTTCCATTCTCACTAGGAGGCAATGCTAAGCTTTGGTTAAATTCTTTTCCAGAAGAAAGCTTTACAGAGTGGGAAGTAGTGGTGACCAAATTCCTAAATAAATACTTTCCACAATCAAAAGTTAATAAAGGGAAGCAAGAGATTTCAGCATTCAGGCAAGGCATGGAGAAATCACTGGGGCATGCATGGGACATGTATAAAAGCTTATTAAGAAAGACACCCACGCATGGCTTTGATGATGTCCAAGTAGTCCTAACCTTCCTTGGAGGTCTTGGTCCACAAACCAAGATGATGCTTGATGCCTCAGCAGGAGGAAATATCAAATGGAAAACTCTAGAGGAAGCTACAGAAATCATTGATAATATGGCTACTAGTGACAATGAGCTCAACAGTGAAAGAGGAGCTCCTATACAACAAAAAGGAGTTCTACAATTACAAACCCATGATGCCTTGCTAGCACAAAATAAGATACTAACTCAACAACTGGAGACTCTTACGAAAACTCTTGCACAACTACCAAAAGAGTTAAAGATTGTTGCACAGGCTCAATCACAGTTGTGTGAATTATGTGGAGGTGACCATATCAATGGTCAATGCGCTTTTCCAGCAGAAACCTTAGAGGATGTAAACTTCATGGCCAATCAATACCGTCAGGGGAATTTTAATCAAGGGTGGAAACCACACCCAAGCATTGGTCACGGACAAATTGGGCAAGCTGGACAAACTGGGCAATTTAATAAGCAACAGAAACAACCAACCTTATGGCAACAGATGGCTATACTAAATGAAAGGTCAATAAGGATGGAAGAAACTCTTAATCAGTTCATACAGAAAACTGAGTCTACTCAAAAGAGCACTGAGGCTTCTATTAAGTATTGGGAGACTCAAATGGGTCAGATTACCAAGCAATTGGAAGAAAGGTCAAACAAAAATTTTGGGGCTAATACTAAGATTAACCCCAGGGAAGAATGCAAAGTGGTGGAGAGTACAAATGATGAGAGAGTTGAGTTAAAAGAAAAGAGAGAAAAGAAAGAAAAAGAAGAGAGAGAAAAGAGAGAAAAAGAAAAAGAAGAGAGAGAAAAAGAAAAAGAGAGAAAAGAGAAAGGAGAGAGAAGAGAGATAGAGAGTAATGATATTTTTCCTTTTCCAATGAATCAAAAGAAGCAATTTGATTTTACAGAATTATTCAAGATGGTGGACAATGATGTACCTTGGAATCAGATACTACAACAAATTGCAGTTTATACTAAACCTAAAGAAGAAGTCTCTACAAGGAAAAGACGTAGAGAGGATGATACAAAAAAGTATAAAGCTGTTAAAAAGGAGCCATTCCCTCTAAAGGCAAAAGATCTAGGAGGTTTCTCCATTCCATGCACAATAGGGAAGAAGAGGATAAACAAAGCCTTACTCGATTTAGGATCAAGTGTTAACTTGATACCTTATTCTTTACTGGAGCAGATCGGTGATGTTGATGTGAAACCTGTAAAGGTTAACTTAGTAATGGCAGATGAATCTTCAAAGGAACCCTATGGAATAGCAGAAGATATTATAGTTTGTGTGGGAAAACTCCAGTTCTTGGTAGACTTTGTGGTGATGAAGATGGAGACTGAAAAGATACCCATTATTCTTGGAAGACTGTTTATGAAAACGGCCAAAGCTATCATTGATGTGAACGAAGGTATAGTGGTGCTCCAAGATAGAGAAGAGAGAGTTGTTGTAGATGTCTTCAAAGATGAGAGGCAGATGCAGGAGGAAGAAGCTAGTCATAAAGCTGCATTTCAAGATGTACTCATGACTAGCTCTCAAGATGAAAAGCCCAAGGTTAAAGGTAAACATTGTTTATTGTTTCAGGTACCGAAAAAAGAGAAGACTGGAAGAGGAAGGAAAGTTCCTGATGACTGGATGAAAGAACAACTCCAACTGGGTACACCTGTGAGAGTCAAAAACAAATTGTGGGTTGTGAAAGGCTATAAAGAAAAGGAGATGATAGAGATAGAGTCTCCATATTCTAGAAGAGTCAAAATAGTACACCGGAAGCAGTTGAGGAGTTGGTGGAATATGGACATCAACCAGGAAGAAGGAACTTGAACTTTATTGGGTCAAGCTAATGACGTTAAAAGAGCGCTTGCTGGGAGGCAACCCAGTGATTTAAGGACTTTTAATTTTTTTTTTGGTGATGTAATTTTGAACTTTTGGACATTATTGCTGTAAATATTTTGTTGGGATATAGCATCTACTGAAGGATGCTAGGTGGTGAAGTATCACTGAAGGATACTAGGTTTGTTACACCTACTGATGGTGTTGGTAAGAAAATTTTGCACCTACTGATGGGTGCTGGTGGATGTTGGGTCAGGCTCGTGACGTTAAACAAGCGCTACCTGGGAGGCAACCCAATTGATTGATTATATTTTTGTTTGTTCTGCTGTAGTTGCATAATAGGATTTTGCATGAGTAATCTGAGCATATTATTGCAGGGAGTAAGTGAGAGGCATGGGTAGGAGGCACCTAGGTTAAGCTAGGAAGAGGAAGAGCACTTCCCGAAAGTGCCGCTGAGCGGCAAACTACCGCTGAGCGGTAGTGTCGCAGACTGGGCTTAGGTTGCCTCTCAGCGGGACCCGAGCCCATTAGGGTATTTTTATACCCTAAGCTGCGCCTTAGTGTCTCTTTTCAGATTTTTCTTTGCACACACACTCCTACATACTTTTTCAAATGTTCTCTACAACTTTTCCCTCATCCCTCTTGAGAAAATCTCTCTTTCACTCATTTTATCACTAATTCCATCTAAGTTTGGGGTAGGAAGAGAGAACATCATAGCTTGAAAGCATTCTCAGTTCATCTAGCATCTCCACCCAAGTAAGTCAAGCATTTTTCATTCTAGGGTTCTTGAATTTGAATTTGATTGTTAAACCATGAATCTTTAGGGGTTTTGATTTCCATGCATGATTTGATGATTTAAGTGAAGTTTGAACCGATTAAACTGAATGATTTTGATTTGAAAAACTGAAAATTGCATGTGGGTGGAGTTAGGATAGGTTAAAACGAAATTTTTAAAGAATCTGCAGATTTACCGCTAAGGGGTAAATTACCGCTGAGCGGTACTCTGACAGATAACATTTTTGCTTAATTGTGTTCTGGATTGCTACACTGGTGGCGCTGAGGGGTGATTTTTGACCCTCAGTGGTGGTTTAGCCTCGAAATAAGGTGTTTTCTATGTTTTTACTAATGATTAACAACATGTTTTGTGGTTTGGTATCTGTGTTTGATGTAGGAATGGCATCCTCTTCAGGCAAAAGATTTAAGACCATGGCATCCAAAAGAAATGAAAAGGAACCAGAACAACCCCATTCTAGTAGGTTCCTATCTCGCAAACATGAGAAGCACTTCAAGGTGGTCCAAGATAGGAGGTTACTGATGGAGAGAAAGGTGGGAATGATACCTAATTTTGCTCCTCAATTTGGAGAGCAATTGTTAGGGAATGATTGGGGAAAGCTAGCCACATACCCTTCACCTGCCAATATAGCTGTGGTAAAAGAATTCTATAACTAATGCAGAAAGATTGGTGATTATCCAGCTGAGAATTACTTGGGCTATGTCAGATGCCATGCTATCAGGTATGATCCTGATTCCATCAACAACTTCTTGGATACTGTGTGGGCTGGTGAGCAGTGCCAGTTTGCTCTCTGTATGGAAGAAGGAGTTGATTTTGAGGATGTAGAGAGAGTTTTATGTGTGCCTGGAGGACAATTTCAAAGGAATAGAACTGGCGTTGTGGTAAACATTAGGAGAACTGACTTGACTCCTCTTGCAAAGTATTGGATGGCATTTTCTCATGCCAACATTCAGTCATGTTCTCATGTGTCAGACATTACTCTTAGCAGGGAACTCCTCCTTTATTGTGCAATCAGGAACTTGAATGTCAATATTGGACAGGTAATAGCTGATGAGATAAGGGTGTGTGCTAACATAACAAACAACAAAGCATCCTTAGGACATCTGTCCTTAATCACACACCTTTGCAAGATAGCTGGGGTGGATACTTCATCTCCACCCTTTGAAAGGCCAAGGAAAGCAATTGATGAGGCTTATTATAGACAATATTGTGGAGGTGATGAAGCAGCTCAACCAGTTCCACCACGCCGTACTCGCAGAGAAAGAGGGCAAGCACAGAGTAGGGCATCTGCTGAGACACATGAAGCAGAACCATTCCAAATGAGGGACATGTACATGTCTCTTATAGGTGCACAGTTACAGTCTATCCACAGAGGGCAGGTGGCTACTGCAGAGATGATTGTTGGAATGTATGATACACCTCCAGCACACAGGTGGACTATGGAGGAATTTCATAATGTGGTAGCTTGGCCAGAAGAGCAGGTACAAGGAGGCAGAGCTGAAGCAGCTGAAGCTTTAGCTATGGAGATGGAGGAAGAAGATGATGAAGCGGATGATGAGCACGCATTTGAGGATGCTGCAGAAGAAGAAGAAGAAGAAGAGGATACAGATGACAGCTCAGATTGATGGGGAGCTAAGATAGCATTTACTGATGAATGATATCATGACTAGAGCAGGACTTATGCTTTTATTTGGTTTTGTGTTCTGAACTTATTTACTTTTGTTTTAGAATAGGGTTTGATGTACTCAATTGGAAACTTTGTCTGGTGTGATGGTTTGCTTATAATTGTGATTGTTTGATAAGTGATGCTTGATGATACTTTGATGTGGATTGATGTTGAGCTGTGCACATTACATGCTTGTACAGGTGATTCACAAGCTTTGTGAACAAATGCATGATGTTGTGATTGTGATTGTGATATTAAGCAGGATGTTTATGTCAAATGTGAATGAGCTTATATGTGAGGTTTTGAGCTTCAGAGTTTTTGTGATTGAATGCTATTCCTTTGGAAACATGAATGACTTTGCCCAGGTTTTCTATGATTGAATTACTTGCTTGTTTGCATCATATGATCAAGGCCATTTGTTGGTAACCCTTATATTAGCCAATTTCATGATTAGCCACTAAAAGAGAACACTATGTGTTCTATCCTTTGAACCTTTAGCCTTGAACATGATTTGGAAACCCTTGTTGAAAAGCTTTACCTTGAGTTAAGTAGAAAATATTTTGTGGTATTGATAAATGTTCAAGTTTGGGGTTGTTGGAAAATAGAAAGGGAAATTGAAAGCATTGAGCTAAGAGCTAAGAATAAGAATGTGAAAGAGCAAGAAAAGAGAAGAAAAGAAAAAGCAAAGCTCAATGCAAAGGAAAGTTGGGAATAAATAAGAATGATTGTGTTGATATGATTCTCTTAACTCAAGGGTTTTGTGATCCAGAAAAACCAATTTTCTTGTTTAGCCCAGCCACATTATAAGCCATTGAAAAAGTCCTTGTGATGATGCATGCTTGTGAATTTATTTGATTGTGGTTAAATGAAAGGCAAAGACGATTCATGTGACATTGTGATAGTAGAGTGAATGAGTGATTACCTCTTATACACTTGTGTTTGAGTGAAACACTTTACCTAGTGAGGAAATATTCATTGAGCACATGAATATCCATGTTTAGTTGATTGATCATTCATGAAAAATAGCATTTGTTGGATATTAAGTGACTTTGTGAACACCAAAGCATGTGTACATCTTGATTGAAATCTTTGTCATGAGTTTGATTGAAGTTTACTTATCTTGAAAAGAGGATTTTTGAATGAGTGAACCATTATAAGGATTGGTAGAAGATTGAGTTACATCTTGTTTGCTTGAGGACAAGCAAAGTTCTAAGTTTGGGGTTGTGATAACAGTTGAAAAACTGTTATTTTCATGCTTAAAATTGACACTAAAAGCAACCTTTAACACTTAGAAACTAGCTTGAAATCATGCTTTTGGTTATATTTTTAGAAATAAGAGAGCTGGACAGGTTTATGCTTGATTTCAGTGTTTTTGTGCAGGTTTTAAGGTGAATTTGGTGAAAGAAGTGAAGAAGGAAAGAGATGGAATCAGAAAAGACATCAAAAAGTGCAAAAGGAGAAGTCGCAACTACCGCTGAGCGGCGAGTTTACCGCTGAGCGGCACTCAGGCAGTCACGTTGGATCCGTTGAGGGGTGATTTGGCCGCTGAGGGGAAGAAAACAACTCACGCACTTACCGCTGAGCGGTAGTTTACCGCTGAGCGACACTATTTTGGGCTTGGGCCTAATTTTCAATAATTTTATAATAGTATATAAGCTTTAGGACGTCCTAGGGTTTGTATCTTTGGCAGAGACGAAGCAAACACTCTCTTTTCCACCCCTTGAAGGAAGATCTTGGATGCTCAGGCTACCTTCTCCTCTTTCTAGGGTTTTATCTTTCATTCTTTCATTATTGTTCATCTAGTTTCACCATCAATATGGTGAACTAAATCTTGTATTGTTGTTGGGGAATCAATGTAGTCTTGTGAAACTCTCATATATGGAATTTGATTTAATGTCTTATATTAAGATATATGCTTTCTTTCATCTTTAGCTAGGGTTTTTCCTCTTTGCTTATTGCTTGCTTTGTTTAACTCATTCATTGCCATGATTATTGATTTTGTCGATACGGGAACGTACGGGGAAGTCTAGATCTGGGGAATTTCTCCCAATAACATATTGGTTGCCTTTAAGCTCCTGCACTTTAAGAACTAATTACTAGGAATGCTAGGAATTGTATGAGCTCGTAATTAGGGATATGCCTTCTTGCAAGGTGATTTAGAGAGTGGCATTAGCATTGATGATAAGAATGATGAATTCCTAAAAGTATATGAGAGTGGATAAGATGAAATTGATAACCCCAACAACATACTCATCCATATAATTCATTGAAGTGTTTGTTTTGTTCTTTTCCATTGATCAACATTCATGCATACATGTTTAATTATTGTCTTTTGCATTTAAAAACTTACAATTAAATTGTTCTTAAGTCTTAAATAATCAACAAATCACATAGCTAAACTAGGTCGTGAGTCCTTTGGAAAAACGATACTTGGTCTTACCTTGTTTTATTACTTGATACGATTCGGTCACACTTGCCGATTGTTCAACAAGTTTGTGGCACCGTTTTTCGGTGTTCATAAATTTGTCATCAATGTTCACAAGAACGAACGACTAGGGACAAGAAACTTACCAGTATCAGAACTCGGAACTGCTCGGTTCAAATTGAAGCTTGGGACGCCGAGAGTGCTCCTACGGTGCCTGAACGGAGATCAGAGTAGAGAATTTGTGAGTTTTCTTAGAGAGAAGATGAAGGAGATGTAGTGAGAAGGAGGAGAAAAAGGTTTTTCAGATTCTGGGAAGAAGGGTGCATGCAGAGAGTGAGACAGCAGTTTTCAAAAAATCAGTTTTGCTTCCCTCGTCCAAAACGAGTGTCCGCTCATCTGCCGACACCTGCCTTCCACTATCTGATTTATGATCCTCGTTGCTTGACACCTAACATCCGTGCAGAGGGATTTTTGGGTGCGTTTTAATGAGGTATGACATATATAAATTAAGAAAGTAGGTTTTTTTATTGTAAATAGTTGTTTGAATTTAAGAAAATAGTTAAAAAAATTTAAAAATAAAAAATAATAAAATAAATTATATTAATAGTGTAACATCCCAAAATATAGCAACATACCATATAATAGAATATTAACATTTAATAATAACTCAGATCAGTCTTAACATCTCAAAAGAACGTACGTTTCTGGCCAAACGGCCATACATAAGCTACCAAATTAAATTCGTACCAGATGAGAGGAAACGTGACCAAAACCGTTTACAAAAGCCAAATACCGAACGGTCACTTAAACAAAAGAGAGGAGGTGACCGAAAGATCACCTCACAATAAAATACTAACTACAAGCCGAACGTTCCTATTGCTCGGTCTTCACTTCCACCTCTATCAAATTTTCTTCTTCCAGCGCATCCTCCAACAACGCGTCTCCTTCTATTCACATCCACACGGATGATCATTGCAACGACAAGACGGACGTACATAGACGAGACAACACAGGAAAACAAAGGGTAAGCTTATGTAATTTAATTCATGCACCGACATAATAGTTAAACATTCAAACACCCAAGAGCAATTCAATATAAGTATCATTACAAAACCTATCACTAGACTGACCGTCCGGACTGTATGAAATCTGTGTAGCTACAGGCGTTCGTGCATCCGTGATGTAATAACTGGGATACTCTCAATAGCTGCCACCCGAGGTTAGCCCTATCTGTCCAAAGTACCCCTAAGGACTAAGACCTCCTGCCGTTCCCACACATGACCTACCCTTCTCTACGTGAAGACGAGTACTCACGGAACATCAGGATGAACAGCCAGCTTAGCATACCCACAGTCATACTTTACAATTTCCAACATTCATATATGAGTCGTTCCTCCCTGGAACGCTCGTCCATAATCCACAACATTTCCAAATTACATTTTCTAAATCTTTCATAAATAAATATCTCGGTGAGCTATCTCGTACAAAGGTTCCAACAAACGTTAAAATGACGAACGTTCAACCCGAACTTAAAACTGGGCCGAACACATAGAGCGAGACTGGGGGATCTTCAAAGTTGAGAATGGTTTAAGACCAAGGGTTGACATCGAATTCTAAGAAAAGGTAGCGAGTACAGTAATATATTCCAAGGACAAGTGGGACGAACATCCATTTCAACGTTGAGTCAATTAGATGAACTGACTCTTGAGAACTCACTCAGAACATAAAGAGACTAAACCAAGGACTTGGACTCTAGGGTGAAACCAATGAATAAGGATATTTTAGGGCATTCAAAAATTGGTACTTAGAGTGATTCACATGCAGAAAATCGAACACTTGTGTTTAATTGAGGGTAGTATCAAGGAATCGACATGTCAGTCAAAGACGGAGCACTCTAGAGAGCGGATCCTAGAGGCTTAAACGAACGCTCGTATTAATAATTAACTTAAGGAAATGGAATGAGTGCTTGGTGTAGGACCGAGCACCGATAACTTAGCATGAAAAGCTTTGATAAATATAGTACAATAATATTGAAATAGTGGTTACGAACAATAGAATATACAATTACATATATACTTAGATTTATAACCAAACGGTAATACCCACTGTGTTTGGCCGAACGCTCATACACAGTATCCCGAAGTGCAGACATTCGTCCTCAACTAGAATCCTTTCCAAATAAAAGCATTCACTACAATTCCAACCTCACTAGAAAACCGAACGGTCAAGGACCGTCCAATGACGAACGTACATTATCATATGGAAAGTTCATATTCAGAATTCATTTTCATTCAAACTCATTTCTCAGCATATAACTTCATAATTTCATACCATAGTACATTTCATATTCCTCATACATCAGCTCATAATAATTATCATATATCAAATAATCAAATATCACAACAATCATGCTTCACATGCAACTCAAGGAACGTCCATGCAGCACAGTAAAACATACAAATTAAATTAATAAGCTTCCCTTACCTGGATACGTGATTGAATGTCCTAAATGTAGGTTCTTGGTTCGTCCGACTACAAACTTTCTACCCTCAACGATCAATAGTTCTCCAAACTAACCAAACAGCAAGAAACCAACGTAACTTAGACTACACCCTCGCATGAAACCAAAACTTGGTTTGCATGTAACAAAAGACGAACGACCAAGGACAGATACAGTTACCCGCTCAAACTTGAAATTTGTTCGATTCAAGAAGAAGCTTGGGACGCCGGGAATGCTTCCACGGTGCCTAAACAGTGATCGGAATAGAGAAAAGGTGAGTTTTGGTAGAGAGAAGGGAGAGTTTCTAAAGAGAAGAAGGAGAAATGGAAGATCAGAGGTTGGAAAGGAGAAGGTACATGCAGAAGAGAGTGTGTATGGGTTTTCAGAAAATCACTTTTGTTTCCCACGTCCGAACGGACGTCCACTCTCCTGCTGACACCTGCCTTCCACTATCTGATTTTCGAAACTTCGTTGATTGACACTTGGCGTCTGCGCAGAGGGTTTTGGGTGCGTTTTAAATGGCTCTAACAGGAGGGTTTGAGTGCGTTTTTCCGAGGTTTGACAAATAGAGATAAAATTAATATTAAATTTTTAATATAATAACTATAGATGAATTAATTTTAATTGACAATTATTTTTCTCGTAAAGAATTTAGGATGAAATTTATCTGACGTTTAGTAAGTTTTATGTGCATAATCTATTTAAATAATTTGGATGAAAATTTATATTACATTGCTACACAAATTTACTTTCTGTTTTCTTATATAATATTCAATTCATTATTTTTTATTTTTCTTCAATGTTATTTTTCATAAATAAATAAATACAATAAGTTTTCTTACATTTTAATTATATTGTTCTATAGTTTTATATTTATCTGTATTACTATATGAAATTAATTAACTATTTTTGTGTTGAATAAGAGTACATAATTATATTAGAAATATAATCTTGATATATTCCAAACTTATCGTTAACTTTATAAAATAATATTATTAGTCTATTTTAAAATAATAATCTTAATTTAAAAATTTTGAAAAATAAAAAGAAAATAATTTACAGTCATTAAAGTCAAAATTTACGAAAGTTATATGAATTAAAAATTCTATATAGTTAAATAAGTTATAATATTAAAAAATAAATTTATAATGTTATAGATATTAAAAACATAATTGTCTTCTTCGCAGCCTTCTCGTGTTTCCATCTTCAATGTTTAATTTTTTATTGTACAACCTTGAACAAAAAATTGAAGGCTTCTTCATTAGCATCAAAATTGAACTCAAAATCAAAGTAGATTACAAATAAAAGCAGAGACATACGATTTTGTGTTCTTGGTAGTTGACCAGTTGGTGAGTTCAGTTATTACTTGTATTTTATTTGTCTGTTTTTCATTGAATTTGGGATAATCTTTTGACTCCCTAAGACATCCTCTATCTGTCTCTCTTTCTGTATTTCTCTGTCTCCCTTTCTTTTTCTCTCTGCCTCTATTTTTACTTCATTCTGCCTCTGCTTACACTGGTTAGAGATCTTCATTTGCTTATGATACTGAATTTGTTTCCTTTTCTTCTGTAATTGGTTGTTGGGTATGCATGTCTTTTGATTGGCTTGTTAAATTCACATGTGGTGGTTTGAATTAATAAAAAACTGAATCTTTAACACCCATTTCTTTCCTTTTTTCTTTTCATTTTTCTTTCATAATTTCAGTAGTTCCATTGCAATTTTGATGATCTACTCTGGTTGCCCTTTTGGGTGATTGAGTTTCCTTAATTGGGTTTTGTATTTCAGACTGTAATAATGATTCATATTTCTTTACTTTTATGAAACAGTTCTTTGTGCCTAATGAAGGGTGGCATTTAAAAATTAAATACTAATCTTGAGAAATTGAGAAAGAAAAGGAGTTTCTGGCTTTGAAGGGCTCTGTTATGATGACCTAGGAATTTAAGGCTTGTTGCAGACTTGAGTTCTGAAAAGATTGAAATACAGCAGTAATTTTGAGGAGTTGTGAAATTTTGTAGTGTTAAGATTTGAAGGCAAAAGAGAAATACTGTCAATGTGTCAAGCTTGATGAGTTTTAAATGAGGAGAGATAAAATTAATCATTTGCTAGATATGTTTCATCTGTGACCTACACAAATTTCTGTGTTGGATGGTTGCAGCAGTAACATTTATCAATGATTTTTTTATTTTGAAGTTATCAATATGGTCACTGCATATGTTATGACCTAGAAAACAAAATTGAGCCTTTAAATTTTGTTGGTTTTCTCATATATGTTACTAATAAGACAGACTTTGATTTTTGTATGAAAGCCATCTTGTACAGTCTTTGATCATGTTTTTTTGGTTGTTGGTAGCACAGGAACAATGTCTGACAAAATCACAGCTGAAAACCTTATTGAAAGCCTTGTGGACACATTTGTTGAGAAGAAAAAATCTGTACCATTCTTTGAGGGTGATAAGTCAGATTCAGTGGGTTCCCAGATCAATAGACTGTTTGGACGTGAGAAACCAGTGCACCATATTTTAGGGGGTGGAAAATGTATGGTATTTAAACTATTTACTTCTCTATAAGTTCCTTTAGGAGAATAGAGTAAGAAAAAAAATGAAATAACTTTTTCATAAACAAAAATCAGCTTATACTGTATTAGCATTAACGTCTCCCATTATAAGCAATTTCATAGAAGTTCTCCCATTAACGTCTCCAAACTTTATTTTAACTTATCCATAACTAATTATATTTTATTAAGAAATTTGGTTTTCCCTTTTGTTTTCCTCTTCTAAAAGTGCTCACAGATAAATCTATTTAATCATATACTGTATTAGCATTAACTAAACCATTTAAATAATCTTTTGTGTTTGCCTTTGAATGTCATAGCTGCTGATGTTTTGTTATGGAGGAACAAGAAGATTTCTGCAAGTGTTTTAACTAGTGCAACGGTTATATGGGTGCTTTTTGAATGGCTTAACTACCATTTTCTTACTCTTTTATGCTTTGCATTGGTTATTGTTATGCTTGCACAGTTTCTATGGTCAAATGCTTCTGGCTTTTTCAACAGGTTATTCATGCATCTTTACCTCTTTTTGTTTTCTTTTCATCAATGTTACCCAACTTTTCAGCTTTAACTAAGTATGATTAGTTGTTTATGTTAACAGACTGCCATCTGATGTACCCCGTCTTGTTCTCCCAGAAGAACTGTTTGTGAATATTGCAACTGTAGTTGGTGGTGAGGTCAACCGGGGCTTGAGATTTCTTCAAGATGCTGCTTGTGGAGGAAACCTGAAGCAATTTCTTATTGTATGTTTGCATTTATGTTCAAACACTTTGGTATTGTCATGTATAGTTTCTTTAGTTTCTGACTTTTGTGTTTGCATCAGGACTTGCTTTTCATTTAATTCATTTACTTTGGAGTTTTCTGCATAGTTTTTAAATAGTTATGTTATTTATACCTGCCAATTTTCATGGCACATGCTTGTTTGATCTTTTCTTAATGTGAGGCTCTATGTTGGTCTAACATTGACAATACCATTATATTCCCTATATTCTTACATAGTTTTAGTCTGTTTAGATCAATGACAGGATCTTCCATGCCAAATCACTGAAAGCGAAGCCACTTTAGAGTCAATTAAGAGTGTTTCAATTTATATCTTTATATTAATGTTTGTTGAAATAGGTGAATATTTTGATTATATTGTTATAAAAGAAATGACATGAGTCAATCTGCTTTTATTTTACTATAATGAATATATAATATAAATTAAAAGATCAAAACATTTTTTAGTGAGTTAATGCACCTAATTCACAAATCCATGGTAAGTTGAGCCAGGTTATAAAATTTCTAGCTCGCTGAAGTTGGTTTGAGCTGACTTATTTTTAGATCAACCTGTAGTGAGTTAGTCCATATAAGTCGGGTTGACTTACTTTGACAGCGGGTGAAGCTGTGACAAATAAATGAATAGATTTGTTGCTTTTTCTTGATTTGGGGTATCATATTTACATAGCAAATTAACAATTGGAATGGTTGATATCTTGAATTCACACCATAACAGAGCAGTTCCACCACCTACCTCTTGTTTTTAACCATTTACATACCTAAAAAATGAATTTATTTCTACATGTAGTAAAGAAAAAAAGACATATTTCTCCATGGAGTTTGTGATCAATGGTCAAAACTTCCCCAGGTTGTAGGAGCTTTGTTTGCTGGTGCTGTGATTGGAAGCTGGTGCAATTTCATATCTGTCATCTATATTGGTGAGAGACCTGCCTTCTTCTTTTGATGGATTCATTATTCCTTTGATTTATAAATTGTTCAACATTCTTTTGTATCTAACACTTTCTTTATAACACACTCTCTACTATTAGTTGAAACTTATTGAAAATTGCAAATTTTGATGAGTCTCACTTAATATGTTTTTCCTGATTTGAAAGTAGAAGCTACTGAAATCTGTGATTTCTAATAATTTTCAGTGAATAATAGTAGACTTTAGAAAGATAGTAAAATGTTCCTTTGCTTTTATTATTAGGATTATTACAGCTTTGTGACTTAGCCATTGTAGGGGTGAGGTTGTATACATTTGAGCTTCCCTAGAGCCACACCATTGGTCTGCAAATTTGAAAAACTGTTATATGTTTCAACTAATAAGTAAAAACAGTTACTTTGGCCTTCAAAAGTGTAATTTTAGTCTTGTGATTAGAAAACCCCCTACATAACATAATTACTATATTATTTTGGTCTTTAGATTTGATCCCTTTTTGTCATTTTAAATTTTAATCTCTGAACTTAACCATTTATTATTATTTTAGCCCCTAAAACTAGCCATTTATGATCATTTTAGTCATGAATTTGGATTTGGATTCTGTGTTGAGGTTTGGGTGTTATTCCTGTGCTGAACCTTCAATATACACTTATGGAGACTGTGATTTTGATATTTTAAGTGTAGTTAGCTTTACAAATCAGAATGACAATGTGTCATGTAAAGGGTCTCTAACTTTTTTTTTAAAATTTGTTATTATAAATAAATAAATATTAAAACATATTTAATTATATCAATATTTTTAAAATTTTCAATTGATTAATTAATGCCTCTAATTAGATAAATTAAAATAGTTATTACATTTGCATTAAAATATTCTATTATAATTAATAATTAGAATTTAATTTATAAGTGTAAATGATTTAATTTATATTATTATTACATATTTGAAAATATAATATAAGAAAGCTAATTTTTTAAATTATCTTTTATTTTAATTTTTCATTTAGAAAGAAAAGGGGTGAGAATCCCCTTTTGATTTTCCAATTTATCATCAAAACATGTTCTCAGGTTGAAAATTTTAACACGATTGAGATGTTGTGATCTGTTTTGCCACCTGTATGTAGGTTATACCTTATTGCTGAGATAATATTTTTCTTTGCCATGATTGATTGATGAGGAAAGATTTTTTGCTCTTAGGTTTTGTTGCAGCACATACCCTTCCAGTTTTCTATGAAAAGTATGAGGATGAAGTTGACAACTTTGTGTACAAGGTTTTTGGTCAGATGCAACATCACTACAGAAATCTTGATGCTAGTGTGCTCAGCAAAATCCCCAAGGGAAAAGGGAAGAAACATGAATAGGCTTCTCTTTATGGCTTATGTTAATTAATTTGAAATTCAATGTCCATTTCAGCACATTAAGGTACATGGGGTGTTGAAATAAGGTAACAAACCACCAAAATATTTCTCCAAATATGAATGATATTTAGTAGAATAAATAAAATTGCATTTATTCTTGCTGTTTCAACTATAAACTGCAATTCAACTCAGCATATGGTTAATTTTGTTAAGTTCAATGTATCTATTTAGATAATTTTTCATAAACACTTGTGAAAAAGGAACAATCAAAAGGATAAATAATTTTTTCACTTGTTGGAATCTAGTTTATATATAAGTTAATTTATGAAAGTGATCTCACGATAACTTTATTAAATTTTCATACTAAAAGTTTGTGTGGAGAGATTCTTCATAAGTATTTATAGGAAAGAAAAATAAGAAATAAACGAAATATTGTTTTTTCAAAAGTTAAAATTAAACTATTTAGAAGTTAAAAAAGAAGTTAAAGCAGCTATCTGAATTTTTTTTATAAATTAATTTTTGCTCAAATTAATTTTGATTTATTGTTAAAACATATTTCATATATGTTTGGAAGTGTTTATAGAAAAGTTGACCCATTCAAAAATACCGTTAAAATTTTTATAAACAATGATGAATAAATTATTGGTTGGTTGACTATTAATCACCATCATAACCATATGTATGGAAATTTATTTAAAAAAAAAACAACGCTTTTGTTTATTATTTTTCTTATTATGAGGGAATGAATTACTTGGAGTAGATAAAAGAAGGCATAATTCATCACTTGGTCCCTAGTTTTGTACTTTGTCTTCAAAGTCATCCTACATTTCAAAAAAAATTCAGTAATATTCCATATTTGGTAAAAAATAGTTCAAAATGGTTCTTTTGACTTACAATGTTAAAAATATAATCATCTGGCCAAAAGTGGATGAGATGTCTAGTTTTGTAATATGTGGCAGAGGTCAATTAAGATGTACATTTTAAAAATAAAAATTAATCTCGTGGAAAAAGTTTAACAAAGGGTTAAATGAAATCGTGGTTGTACCGTTTCGCTTGTTGTGTGCCCATCATCTACCTTTTCTTCACCTTCATCATCACCCTAAACCTCCATACATACATTATCACATCTCACCTATACAAATAGAGAAACAACAACCCATTACCCATTTCTTCATCCCGAACCCGCAATCAATACACCATTCTAGCACCATCATTTTTCAAGTTCAATGCATACACAATAACACTCTCGAAATCTACCCGGTCATCATCCAAAATCTTCATTCTGTTTTCCTTTCTCCTTTGTCCATTCACGCATAGATAATACAAAAAACAAAGGGGAGTCACCATTCCACCACCACCCAACACAATGAATGCTGTAATCACAAATCAATTAAAAACAAGGAGCAAGGTAAGGAGAATTCCCAAATTGCAAGATAATGAACACCAAAACCTAAAAAGTGAAATTAATCCAAGAAAAGGAAACTCAATTCGCAAACAAAGAAAAGAACCCCAAAACGTAAAAATCAACCCTGATTCAAAACCCTAATATGAAATCCTTGAAATTTGCAAGATCTGAAACACAAGAAAAGGAAACCCAAAACGCTGCAATTTGAAATCCCCTTCTTGTGAAACACTCTCGAACCGAAACGAAAAAGGAGGAGAAACCCTATGTTGCGTCTTCAAGTTGGAGATTTTCACAACATTGATCTGACCTATGTTGCGTTTTCTAGGAATCACCAAGCCACTTTCAATTGAAGACTAGAAATCGCCAATGAATTCTAAGGTAAGGGTAATTTCATTTAACTCTTAAACCTTGCTCACATCATTAATTTTTTTTAATTTACACCTTCAAATATATCAAACGTGCCACCTATTGCAAAAATTGTACAAATCATTCAGTTTTGGTCACGGAGACAATTGTATCGTCATGTTTTTAACGCCGTAAGCCAAAAGGACCATTTTAAACCGATTTTTACGAAATATTAAATATTACTGAACTTTTTTAAAAGATAGAACGACTTTGAACACCGAAACTAAAAACTAAACGATAAATTAAGCCATAAAAGAATACAAAAATACACTTTAAAAGAACGTTCTTGCATCATTCCAAAGAGCCTCGCATTATCGTGCTTTGTGAGATTGAAGGAGTGAGGACTATGACATTGTAAAGTAGAATGGTGGCACAAGGCATCGAAATTCAACAATTATTGAACTTTAATTTTTATTCTTGAATATAATGCACACTTCATAACATGACTCTATGTATGATAAGCAGAGGCGTATTTAGATTCAAACTTTTCCATGCTTTAACAAAAGAGACGAGGAATACAGAGAGATAATAGTTTACTAGTTCTAAACATTTGAAGGGTTTGTTAAATAATGGTTCTTTTATTACTCTAAAAAAATTGGTGTCATATATAATATATTATATTTATATTATTTTCATATATATATATATTTATATATATTTTATATATTTTGTTGAAAATATTTAATATAATTTAAAAAGTTGTTAAAATCATTTATGAACTATTAATTTTATGAATAAATGTTATTTATGGATTAATGATTTTATGTTTACTATGAATTATTATTTTATTTAATCAAATTTATTACAATCTATTCTATTTTCTTTTTTTTATTCATAGATACTACTTATTGCATGATAAAAAAACACAATAAAAAAACAACTTATCTAAAACTGTTTTGAGTCATTTATTCTATATTGTCTTTAAAACGATGATTTTAATAAGGTTTAGAAATCTTTACACTCAATTGATTTCACGGTTTGTGTATCTTTGAAAGAAACGTATAATATTTTGTGACCGATGTAGTAAAAATGACGTCGACTATAATCCAAATACAACGTCCAACCCCAAATCACCATGAATACAAACAATCATTAGTAACACAGCATCCACTGAGACTTCTCACTACACTTCCCCATGCATATATGAGGTCGGATTTCTCCCACATTCGACATCAACATAAACCTCCATTTTTTATAATTACAGTTTTAAAGCCTTGAATAACCTCTATATCTCCATTTATAAAAATTTCTCATAACAACTCCCTCTGTTAACCTTTTTTCTTTAGCTTTCTATTAGCTCCTTCAAGGTTACAAAAATGAGCCATTTCTTTGTAGTTTGATTCTTTGTCATGGTGAAAAGCTTGAAGGAATGATAGAAATTCAAAGAAAAAGGTTGATAGATTTGGATTTCGCACCCTTTCAAAACGTTACACCTCCATTCACCAAAGTTTTGCTTTCCTACAAAGCTTTCTTAATCAAATTCATTTTGATATCTTTTTGTCTTTGTTTTTCTATTAACTCCTTCAAGTTCACAAAAGCAAGACATTTCTTTGTCTTTGATTCAACGTCATTATGAAATGTTTTTGTGATGATTGAAGGTATGATAGAAAAATAGAGCAAAAAGTTAACAGATATGGATTTCAAAATCCTTCTACATTTTAACTAACCCATGGAACTTTTGGTGGTTTGATTTTCATTTAGTGGTATTATGTATTTGTTTTGGTCTTGTTTTCACTTTTGAACTTACGTTCTGTAAAAATGGATTTCTTTTAGAAATCCTTCAAGGTGTTTTCGTCGAATCCTTATAGCGTTCAACGTCCCATTGTATATATGATTCAATTTTTAAGTTTCTTGAAGTTATTTTCTACACAATCAGTGGATCTGATTTATTGTAGAAAGCAACTCTAGAAAAAATTAATAAATGAATCATTCAAATTTGTTTGAAACAACAACATTTATCAAGACTAACCAAATGCTCTTTCCCTTGCACAGATAACGTCGAGTACTGTCCAAATTCGACATGAATATCTTCGTTTCTAACAATAACATTTATCATGACCAACAAACTGCCTTTTTCCATATAAAGTAAACGTCGAGTAGTGTCCAAATTCGACATGAATTTGTTTGTTTGAAACAACATTTATCAAGACTAACGAAATGCTCTTTCCCATGCACAGATAACGTCGAATACTTTCCAAATTCAATGTGAATATCTTCGTTTTTTAACAACAACATTTATCATGACCAATAAACTGTCTTTTCCATATAAAGTAGTGTCGAGTAACGTCCAAATGTAACGTCAAAGTACACGTCCATTTTCTTTAAATATAGTTTTGGATCTCTAGAAATCTTCTAGACCTCCACGTATAAAATTTTTCGTAACTTGTTCCTTTGTTAACATTTTGTCTTTGGTTTTCTCTTAGGTCTTTCAAGGTCACAAAAGTTTTTCTGATGCATGAAGGAGTAATAGAAATCCAAAGAAAAAAGCTAAAAAATTTGGATTTCATTTCAAGTCCCTTTGAAAACCTACACTACAGAGCTCCGTAACCAAATTCATTTTAACTTTTTCCGTTGGTTTTCCATCGATTCCTCCACTAAACGAAGACATTTCTTTGTTAACGATGAAGGCATGGTGGAAAACCAGAGGAAAATGTTAACACTTATGAATTTCAAAAACATTCTCCATTTTGCTGTTTTTTTCTTATTTATTTCCTATGTTTCGTTATAATGTATTCATTCTTGTTTCATGTTCATTTTTGACGCTATGTTTTGTAAAAGTGGATTTCTTTTAGAAACCCTCTATGATATAGGATGCCGGCTAGGAAGCGAATTCGACGTCAAACCTTTGAAATACATTACCAGGGAACTTAAAAAATGAATAAACTTCAAACCTTTGTCTTCAAGTTGTTTCCACCTTATAAGATATTAGTTAGCTCTGAAATCTAATGGTAGAAAACAACTTCAAAACAATATAAAAAATAAATCATACATTGCTAAATGATGAAGTTGAATGTTAAGACCTCGACAAGTGTACCGAATCGTATCAAGTAATAATAAATGGTAAAACCAAGTATCGTTTCCCAAGAGACTCACGGCACTAGACAGTCATGTAATTACTTAACTAATTAAGACTATGAAGAACAATTTAGGGTTTTTAAATGCAAAAACAAGAAAGTAAATATGAATGCACTTTTGATTAATTGAGAAAAACACAAAGGTGAATGAATGATATTTGAAATTATGAGATGAATATGTTGTTGGGGTTTAGATATCACCTAGTTTACTCTCATGCATATACAAATTCGTCTTCTTCATTCAATTGTTAACATCACTTTCTAAATTACTTAAAACCCGATCCCTCGGCGAAGAAAGCCTATCCTTAATTACTAGATGATAACAGTTGAAAAACTGTTATTTTCATGCTTAAAATTGATACTAAAAACAACCTTTAACACTTAGAAACTAGCTTGAAATCATGCTTTTGGTCATATTTTTAGAAATAAGAGAGCTGGACAGGTTTATGCTTGATTTTAGTGTTTTTGTGCAGGTTTTAAGGTGAATTTGGTGAAAGAAGTGAAGAAGGATAGAGATGGAATCAGAAAAGACATCAAAAAGTGCAAAAGGAGAAGCCGCAACTGCCGCTCAGCAGCAGTTTACCGCTGAGCGCACTCAGGCAGTCACGTTGGCTCCGCTGAGGGGTGAAAAGGTCGTTGAGGGGAGAAAAACAACTCACGCACTTACCGCTGAGTGGTAGTTTACCGCTGAGCGGCACTATTTTGGGCTTGGGCCTAATTTTCTGTATTTTTAGAATAATATATAAGCTTTAGGACGTCCTAGGGTTTGTATCTTTGGCAGAGACGAAGCAAACACTCTCTTTTCCACCCCTTGAAGGAAGATCTTGGATGCTCAGGCTACCTTCTCCTCTTTCTAGGGTTCTATCTTTCTTTCATTCATTATTGTTCATCTAGTTTCCCCATGAATATGGTGAACTAAACCTTGTATTGTTGTTGGGGAATCAATGTAGTCTTGTGAAACTCTCATATATGGAATTTGATTTAATGTCTTATATTAAGATATATGCTTTCTTTCATCTTTAGCTAGGGTTTTTCCTCTTTGCTTATTGCTTGCTTTGTTTAACTCATTCATTGCCATGATTATTGATTTTGTCGATACGGGAACGTACGGGGAAGTCTAGATCCGGGGAATTTCTCCCAATAGCATATTGGTTGCCTTTAAGCTCCTGCACTTTAAGAACTAATTACTAGGAATGCTAGGAATTGTATGAACTCGTAATTAAGGATAGGCCTTCTTGCAAGGTGATTTCGAGAGTGGCATTAGCATTGATGATAAGAATGATGAATTCCTAAAAGTATATGAGAGTGGATAAGATGAAATTGATAACCCCAACAACATACTCATCCATCTAATTCATTGAAGTGTTTGTATTCTGTTTTTCTCCATTGATCAAATTTATGCATACATATTTAATTACTGTCTCTTGCATTAAAACCTAAAATCAATTTGTTCTTAAGTCTTAAATAATCAACAAATCATATAGCTAACTAGGCCGTGAGTCCTTTGGGAGAACGATACTTGGTCTTACCGAGTTTTATTACTTGATACAATTCGGTCACACTTGCCGATTGTTAAACAAGTTTGTGGCGCCGTTTTTCGGTGTTCATAAATTTGTCATCACTAGACTACAATCCCTTGCATCCCTAATAATTAATTCTGCTTTACGATTAGAAGCTTAAGACGACCAATCCTCCTATCCGGGCAATATTGCTCTTAGGAGAGATTCTCCAGATAATGGTTTCTAGGTAGTTCCCAATAACGAAGAAGACCATAAATTCATGCCATGAATGATCAAAACATAACAAGCATAGAGCAAAGGAGAAAATCCCTAACAATTGATGAAACAAGCATATATAATTAAAACCAATTCAAATACATGAGAGTTCTCAAGGTTACATCATCCCCCAACAACAAATTGAATTTAGTCTCCCTTATCATGGAGGAACTAGATGAACAATGGAATGAGAATGAAAGATAAGCCCTAAAAACTGAAGAGGAGAGCTTCCGCATCCACTTCTGCCTCCAGAGAGTTGGAGAAAATCTGAGTTTGTGTCAATTCTGTCAAAAGATACTCCCTTTAGGTCGAGCAAATTCTTAAATAGGGCTGAATTGGATCATGGGCCAATGTTGACACCGCTCAACGCCCCTACTTAGGGCGCCCATGCGAAACTGTGAGAAAACTAGCGCTCAGCGCCCCTAAAAGGGCGCTCAAGCTTTGTGCGATACATGAAACTGACGCTCAGCCCCCCTTTCTGGCGCTCAGCCCTAGTAGTAGCACTCTAAAACTAACTTTTTTTTGCTGTTTTGCTTGCTTTTATGGCTGATTCAGCACTATACATTGTTGGAGATTCTTCCAGGCACATTATTAAGCAACAAAATAAAGGGAATTTAGTGATAAAATCATAAAGTATAACCTCTACTCACTTATTCTCAAACCTAAAGCAAAAACATGAGTTCAAGCAAGTTTCTAAGTCAGAAAAGGTACGCTTAGTATCAAAATTATATCACAGATAACAGTATTTTCAACCGTTATCATTGAACACTTTTTTATAGATTCATTTTAGTCCTTAAAACTGTTTCAGCATGAAACATATTGTGAACCATATTTCTTTTTCCTGGGAACTTTCCTTTCCGTCAGATATCTTAACCATTTTTGTACTATAAAAAACATTTTGTTGACTTGAATTTCAAAGGGCACCTTCATATGAACTAAAGCTGAATGCGCCACTTCAAAATTCAAGTTAGAAAATTGCAATTTAAAGAACAAAACTGCTTGGAAAATCTAAGGAAAAGAATGTTGAGATTGTTGATAGGGGAGCACATGTTTAGGTTAACCCACAATCTTAGTGATATCTGAGTTTTTGATGATGACAACATATAATTAATAACACATGTGTATTCTGTGTTACATGTTCTATCTTTACATGTTATATGTTTTTCCTTAATGTGTTAAATCTATTAAAGCATATCTGAGAACATGTTTGAGTTATGTTTGTGTTGTTCATTGCATATCACTATGTGAAATATGTGATTTTATATGTGTATGCATGACATATGTTTTTGGGAAAAGAAAAATCACAAGCACTATGGTTGATCACTTTTCCCGGCTAGTTAATATTGAGGTTACTAGCAAAGAAACATAAATTTGGGAATCTTTTTCAGATGAAGCACCGTGGTTTGCTGATATGACAAATTTTAAAGCTGCAAGGGTAATTCCAGAAGATCTTGATTGGCAACAAAGAAAGAAATTTTTGCATGATGCCAAGCAGTTTATCTGGGATGACCCTTATTTATTTAAAATTGGAGCAGATAATCTTTTGAGGCGATGTGTTACAAATGAAGAAGCTGAAGGAATTCTTTGGCATTGCCATGATTCACCTTATGGAGGACATTTCAATGGAGAAAGAACAGCAGCAAAAGTTCTCAAATCAGGTTTTTATTGGCCTACTTTATTTAAAGATGCTCATAATCATGCCAAGAATTGTGACAGGTGTCAAAGAACTGGAAATATTTGAAGACGTCATGAAATGCCATTACAGGGCATTTTAGAAGTTGAAATCTTTGATTGCTGGGGCATTGATTTTGTAGGACCATTTCCACCATCTTTCAACAATGAATACATTTTGGTGGCAGTAGACTATGTGAGTAAATGGGTAGAAGCATTGACGTGTCCTAAAAATGATGCAAGCACTATGATTAAATTTCTAAAGAAGCAAATCTTTGCACGCTTTGGAACTCCTAGAGTACTTATTAGTGATGGAGGATCTCATTTTTACAATTATCATCTATCTAAGGTACTCAAACATTATGGTGTGAGACATAAGGTAGCTGCACCTTATCATCCACAGATTAATGGGCAAGCTGAAGTATCTAACAGAGAAATCAAGCGGATATTGGAGAAAACAGTTGCTACGTCAAGAAAGGATTGGTCACATAAACTTGATGATGCTCTCTGGGCATACAGGACTGCAATGAAGACATCTATGGGTTTATCACCTTATCAGCTTGTCTATGGGAAAGCATGTCATTTACCAGTGGAGATGGAGCACAAAGCCTTATGGGGGCTTAAATTTCTGAATTTTAATCCTTCTGAAACTCAAAATAAGCGTAGAAGGAAAATGGTTGAACTTGAAGAGATGCGGTTGCATGCATATGATTCATCCAGAAACTATAAAGAAAAGGTAAAATTCTATCATGATAGGAAGTTGATAAAGAAGATTTTCAATCCAGGACAGCAGGTGCTATTGTTCAATTCAAGATTGAAGCTGTTTCCTGGAAAGTTGAAGTCAAAATGGTCCGGGCCATTCATAGTGAAGAATGTGCGTCCACATGGAGCAATTAAATTAGTTGATCCAACTGCTAGTGATCAACAAAGAAGTTGGGTGGTGAACGGTCAACGTCTCAAGCGTTATTTAGGAGGAGAAGTAGAGCGATTATCCACAGTGATGAAGTTGGCGAATCCTTGAACTATTTTGGGTCAGGCTCGTGACGTTAAACAAGCGCTTACTGGGAGACAACCTAGTGTTTTGTAATATTGAACTTATTTGCTTCTGTTTTTTAAGAATAGGGTTGATGTTCTCAATTTGAACTTTATCTGTTATGATGGTTTGTTTGTGACTATTGTGTGATAAGTAATGCTTGATGTGTTTTGATCTTGATTGATGATTGAGAATGTGCACATTATATGCTTATACAGGTGGTTCACAAGCATTGTGAACAAATGCATGATGTTATGATTGTGATTATGATGCTAAGCAGGATGTGTATGTGGAATGTGAATAAGCTTATATGTGAGATTTTGAGCTCCAATTCTTGTAATAGTATGGTGATTATACAAAGAACGGGAAGAGACAAGTGACATTTTTAGTAATTGATGTGAAGACGTGCAAGGCAAAGAATGTGGTGAGTCCTAGAATTGAAGAGTTGAATTGAGTATTAAGTGAATAATTATTCAAAATGTCATGAAGCAACATTCTCTTGGGGGACATCTGTTGAGGGCACCGAGAAATAAATCTAGTCGAAGGAATAAATAACTGAATTGACATATAAAAGTTAAAGGGAGTAAAATGATGAAGAGAAATATATTGAGACACACAAGATTGAGGAAAGGGATCGAAAGAAAGTGTTGTCAAGACATAAAGAAAAGCCTAATTAAGATAGAAAGACATGGAGAAAAGGGAAATCGAGACAAAGACCGAAGATGGGTCGAGAAAGAGACTAAAGATGGATGAAGAAAGAAGTTTATGACAATAACCGCTCCAAAACATGGAAACAATGGTACCACTACTACATAAACAATCTTTTAAGTCTCTCAATTTAAGTTTGTTTTCAAATTTGTAAATAAAAGTCTATATTTTAAAACTGTTAATCTCTTGACAAACTTAAATTTTGGTTTTAAATATGTTAAAATACAAACAAACTTAATTTTGTATCTGTTATATTTTCTACCAAACTTAAATTAATATTTTAAATCTTTTCAAATAAATAAGACTTTAATTTTATATCAATTAAACCTAAATTCATCTTTAACACTTCTTTCTCCACTTTCTCCCCTCATGTGCCTCCTCTACACTTGCTTACGCCCTTTACCTTCATCTTCGTGCGAGATCTACGTCCAAGGGCACACATGTCATAGTCACCGCCTCGTAGGTCTTGTCTCCCCTCCAAAGTCCTTGTCGTTGCCTCTGCTCATCACCGCGACAACCGCTCACGTCGCTGCTGTCGTTGCTCGCATCGTAGTTGTCATTGTCGCTGTGTCGTTTTAGGGTTTTAGATTGTAATCTTTGTCTTATAGTGATTTTTAGGGTTTTAGGGTTTATTGGTATAGTGGTTACTATGGCTCCAATTTCTCTTTCCTGTTTTTGATTTGTATTATGTTATGTAAAGAATGTGATTGGATTTATGGATTCTTGGTGTATTTTTTGGTTGTGAAGATGAATTGAATTGAGGGAATGATTGCTTGTATTATATTCCAATTTCATCTTTATTGTGTATAAGAAAGATGAATTTTCTTGTGGTTGATTGAGGTGCTAATGGAATATATGATTGGATTTGTAATTTTGAGTGGAAAATTGAAGTATGTTGATTCACAATAGAGTTAAAATTTAACTGTTACTTAACATATTTAAAATTTAAAACTGCTGAATTTAAATCTGTTTTAAAACAGACTTAAAAAGTTCAAAGTAACATATTTAAAAAGCTCTTTTTGCATTAGTATACGCTTGATATAACATAGGTGGATTTAGACAGTTACTTCATTTATGTAATTTTTCTTTTATTTTTGTAAAAAAAAATGAAAAAATATAAATAGGTAGTTCAAATATAAATTAAGGGTCACAAATGTATACAATTTCAAACATTCTGATAACGCTACAAACAGAAAGAAATGACTAATCGAGTGTTGATTTTAGCAATTTGCATCACCACTTTCATTGATTTTATTTATCAGTATTTGTTCTATCCTTAATAATTTACTTTACTTGATTGCAATTTATATTCCTAAAAAAAAACTTCATCTCGACTCTCTTCTTCATCTATTATCCTCTCTATTTTAATATTTTGGTATGTCCCCATTCCATCTCTAAACAAATAAGAATAGCAATATATATGATTGATGGAGAGTTCTTGATTGAAATATATGTTAAGAGAGAATTTAGTAATTTGATGATATTTATCATGACATTAATTCATAATATAACTTTCATCGACTTTATTTTAATAATGGATTCATAGATACTAACATACTCATTAAAAAAAGGTAAGTTTACTAGCCATTAAAAAAAATCCACATGGGTTCATGGATTAGAGTTTGAATTATATCAAACGAAATTACTCGATAAACCGCCCCGTAACATTAAGAAACCAAATTCCCACTTGAAAGGAGGCAATATTTCCTTGCTACCCAAAATTCATTTCCATGAATTCCAGCTAAAAGTTAGAATGAGAAAAACACTTTGGGTCCACACAACCAAAGATATACAACAACATGATAATGTTTTGCGGTGAAACTTAAACTACACAAAAGAATATATGCATCTTACTAGTCACACTTTAGAAATGGAGAGCCACGTACATCATTGAAAGGCCATATGAGAAATGAAGAAGCTCACACATGCCTTTAACCTTTCTTTCTGTGCAAGGTCACATTTGACCAAACACACGTGTGGCAGAATTTTTTATTTGAGCCTCTACATTCAACTTTATGAAGAGATTTTTGGTATATCCAAGTCATCATGTGTGTCCATGCGACAAGGGCACTAAAGCGTGTGTGAAAATTCATGGTTCCACACTTTGCATACTCTATGCAACAACTAGCCATGAGCCTTCCTCAAGCTTATGCATGGCCCTCTCACACTCCACTAGGTTCAACTTTCTGGACCATTCTACCCTCTTTGCAAGCATAACAAGTTGCTAATTCAACAACAAAAGAAACCAAAAGCACCTAATTGCTTGTCCTAAACAGTGTATAATATACCATAAAATGGAATATTATACCATCACATTTCTCAGTAGAATCTCCATCTAACACTTGGTCTATACTAATACTATACTCTAACTCTTCTGCATCACATAAAATGTACTTGTAGTAAAAAATATTGCTAATATCATAAATGTCTCCAAATACTTTATTTTTCTTATGTTCTTTTATGCTGATATTATATAGTAAAAGAGATCAGCATAATGGAACTGAATTCAAGTTTCTAAAACTAGATGGAAATAAAATAGTTAATAAAATTTTCAAAAACATTAATCATTATTGGATATCTCTCATTAATAACATGATAACTAAAATAGCATGACACAAGGAGAGCAAAAAATACAATTTAATTTTTAAGATTTTTCAAATGAATACTTAGATCTGGGAATCCTTTTGTATAGTATGATCCTGTTTGAGAGAAAATGAACAATGTTTATTATATTGGATCATACACTTATAATAACTTTATACTGGGAAAATAACTTTATTTTTAGTATCAAAATCTATTTTGTATAATCTATTCGTAAGTATGGATGACAGAGTAACTTTTCAAAACCCATGACGTAGAACTTTTCCAAGGATTGATAAGAAATTCCAGTTTAAGTTAATTAATACAAAAGTGGTCAAAGCTATTCTTTTTTAGTCAGCAAAATATTAATTGTTAGTATTCTATTATTAATGAATGAATTAAACTTACATCCTTTCTCACTTTTCTTTTCAAATCCTAAACTAATCTTATTTTTTTAAATGTTATCATGTTTAATTACTTAATTATTATGTTTGTCTACATATATAATGACAACATAGTCAATATCAATCATTAAAACGATTTTAATACTTTTTCAATAAATATTGTAAATATAAAAAATCTGTCAAATAATTATTTGGTGACAAATTAAGAACAAAAACTGATGTCATTTAAAATTGAAAAACATACAAAAAATTATAATATTTTAAAACTTTTTGTTTATCCAATAAATTTGATGAAAGTTAAACCTGGTAATTTTGAAGATGGAAGAGTATCAATGTAATTTATAACTGAAAGATAAAAGCATTTTTTTTGTATATATTCTTAGGGCATAAAAACTCATCGAATATACATTTTTATTTTATAAAAAAATAGCGTAATTTTCGGGTATAAATGAGTGGGAGACCCATGACTTCACAGAGTCAACCAAAGCAGTTAAGAACAAGTGCAGTTTGTGACTGAAAAAATAGTTCCTTTCTGCTTCTGATAAACACTGCAATATGCAGCTTTTCATTTCTTGCACAAAATCTGGTCTTCCTTTGTTTCTCAAGGGCAATGACTGGCCAGAAACTACACTTCCCCTTCATCGTGAAGGCGATGATGACGACGACGACGATGATAATGGTGGAATCGATGTAGCACCAGCAGCATAATTTTGGAAAGAGATGCTGCAGAGGATGAAGAACCTTGAGCATGTAATAATACATCAGTATTCTCATACATGCTGCACCTTTTATGGTTCATAATCATGGGGTATTTATCTATATTTATGTAATTGGGGTGTAAGCTTCTATAGACTTGCTTACACTATATATATAGTTACTCATGTTTACCTAATATGTAATACTATGTTTAATGTTTTGGTCACGCCTTATCCATCAGTTGAAACTGATATACTTATATTTTTAATACATATCTATAAATATTGTGTATGAAGTTTTCCTTGCAAGACTTTTTCTGACTCTCAACAAATGTTTTCTATGTATTGGAACTGATTTAAAGCCATGACTTTTCACCAATATATACTTCACAAATGGTTTTCTTTATCACCTTTTCATTTTCAACTTTGTTCCATTGTCAACAAAATCTGATTCATGGCAGTACTTATAGTGTAGGCAACACCATGTTTTCATTTTTCTATTTTTCTTCCATGATATACCATATATATATATATATATATATATATATATATATATATATATATATATATATATGGTTTTCTCTTGAGAGTTAATTTCACTTTCTTAGCCAATGGAAAAAGGGTTTGCTAACAGCTCGAAAGAAACTAAAAAGTGAGACTGAAATTAGATAAAACCTAAATAAAACTAGAAGAAGCCAAATCTAGAAGACTAAGAATGTTTAAACGTGAATCTGATATTTATTTTTTCTTGATCAAGTTTGGTTTCTTAAGAAGTGAAAAATGAGTGTTAGAAATGTGAGATCAAACACAAACCATTTAGTTGACATAATTGATCATACAAAGTAGGGAGTTGACACTGGTTTAATCTGCTAACCTAACTTTAAGGATTAATTAAAGTATGAAGAACTAGCATCTTTCTTTTAATGCATTGAAGAACTATAGCATCTAATACAGTGTTCTGCTTATTGATATTGGCATAATTAGAATCTAATATATGAAGTACTGTGGTTGTCTCTGTGTTCTGGTGTTAATAGTGCAAAGTAATGTGTTAAGTGAAGACATCGTCTAATAAAAACTACATTCTCCATTATAATGAGACTATCAAGTTTATTTATCTGCATGTTATATATATATCCTATCGAATTTTGCAAAGGGAAAATCTTTATTTTATATATTTTTTCTTATAAAAAAATATTTATTTTATAGATAGATGGTTGCACACCCATCTCGTTCATCTATTAGGTGTTAATGTTAGAATATGAATCTAAAATTAAATCAATAATTAATTAATGAGTAATAAACTTTTTTTTAATACAACAATTTTCAATTTTCTTAGAACAGTAAGCGGAAGTGTATTTGGATTGATCATTGGGAACAATGAACTGGTATCAAATCTTTTCACTTTAGAGAAACTTAATGTTGTCTCTTGATTTTCTCTTTTCACAGGGAGAAATAGAAAGAAATAAGAATAACGTACATGTTTACATACGGAGATCATGATCCATTTATGTAACTTCTCTATCGGTTAGTTTTCTTATGTTTCAATATTTTAATTTGGTTCTTCAAGAAATTAAAATAGTGTTTTTGGTCTCTATATAGTAATTCTTTCATACATATATGTCCTTAGTCACAACTTAATTAATTAGATCACTTTAATAAATTGACTAATAAAATAGAATGAGCCTAACACATTCAAATGATTTGTTATATATATATATATATGAGTGACCCAAATTGCTAATAATTTCCTATTAGTCAGCAATATATATATACATCCTTATAAAACCTTATAAATGTATTAGATTTTATGAACTCAAAATTGTCATTATATGTGTTCAGATGCGGTTGCAACACCTGAAATATACCAACAAGTATATTGGGTTGTTGTAGTAAACAAGTATCGTATCCACAAATATTTGGCAGAAATAATAATGTTTTCCCCAATTTGATATGTAGTAAACTCGTTTTGTGTAAGAAATGTGAGTGTGGAAGTTGATAGTGTTGTAAAATCAACTTTAGAATTTGATTTAAGTTATCAAAAGAGTAACTTTTACGATTAAACTATGTTGAAGCTTGACTTCACACATTTTTCTCTCTTCTATCAAATCCACCTCCAGATATAAAGCCTCATATGATCAAGTTTTAGGAGTACTTTTTATGTGAACTCTAGTTCCATTCTTGGCACCTAGAGCCTAGTGTGTTGTATACTGTCCAATGTGAAACATGTCAGGGACTACGTATGACTAACTTGCATTACTATTAAGACTCTATATTTCAATTGCACACCCCAAATCTATTCCTAGCATCTAGAAGCCCATAGGAAAACTAATTGGACTATAAGACTAATTTCCACTTAATCTTAAGCAAGTTAGATAAGATTATTGATTAAGTCATCCCACAATATGCTTAAATCAATTAACAACTTTAAATCAAACGAAAGCATTCATAAATAAAAAGTTTTTATGAATACAAGAGAGTTTAAATCTGTTACATTGTGCTCCAACACCAGGGAGATTTAGCTCCTCATGGATGATGAAAGAAGTACAATCAAAGAGAAAGAAAACATTTCCCAATCCTCTAAAGATATGTCTTTAAATTATAGAGGATATATGTGAGAAGACTCACTAGAGTCTCTCTTTAATATCACTCTAAGAAAGCTTAGACTGAAGTCTTTCTCTCTTTATATTTCCACTTATAGAATCTCTCCAAGATGCTTGTATTTATAGACTTTTGCAAAATGGCTCAAGCGGTGATCCACGACTCCAGCATAGAGACTTCCTTTTCCTTAGTAAGATTCCTCTATGTCTTAAGCTATGAAGTTTTGGGATGGAGTTGCTTCAAGTTACTTAATTGTGAAGGAATCTTTTATGGCTTGAGCTTCAGGTTAGGGCTTGAGGATACCTTCTTAAGTAGGTTTTCTCCATGGCTCAAGCCCTCAGGTTGCTCTAGATTCGTGACAAGACAGATTCATCAAAAAGTGCCAAATTTCTTCTATTTTTCTTCAAGTTACAAATTCAACTCCTTGGATTCATATGTTTCTACAAAACAAGTAAAAGAAGGGTAATTATCATATATTTTACACAATCAAAGCAAGATAATTGTTAATTAACCATTGAACACTACTAATATCAAGCACTTATCATTATTGTAGTAAAAAAGTGTTGTATCCATAGGTATTTCATAGAAATAGCAATGTTTCAACAAGTTTGATATGTAACAAACTCGTTTTGTGTAAGAAATGTGAGTGTGGAAGTTGAGAGTGTTGTACAAACAACTTTAGAATTTGATTTAAGTAATCAAAAGAGTAACTTTTGTGATTGAACTATCTTGAAGCTTAACTTCACAAATTTCTCCTCTCTTGTATTAGATCCACCTCCATATACAAAGCCTTAGATGATCAAGTTTTGGAAGTACTCTTTATAGTAACTTTAGGTCCATTCCTGGCACCTAAAGCCTAGTATGTTGTTTATTCTCGAGTGTTAAACCTATTAGTGACTACGTACGACTCACCTACATTATGATGAAGACTTTATTCCAAGTGTACACCTCAGGTCTATTCCTAACATCCAAAAGCCCACAAGAAAACTAAATTGACCATAATTTAAGACTAACTTTCACTCCATCTTAAGCCAGCTACATAAGATGATTGACCAGGTCATCTAACAACAAGCATAAATCAATTAACCACTTTAAATCAAATGAAAGCATTCATAAATGGAAAGTTTGACCTAATACTAGAAAGTTTGAATTTGTTACATTGTGCTCTAACACAAGGGAGATTTAGCTAATCATGAATGATCAGAGGAGTACAAGCAAAGAGCAAGAAAACATCTTATAATCACTCTAAGAAAGCTTAGAACAAAGTTTTTCTCTCTTTGTTTCTTCACCCTATGAATATGTCCATGATGCTTGTATTTATAGACTTTCATAGAACAACTCAAGTGGTGATCCACAACTTTAATGTTGAGGTTTCCTCACTCAGGGGTTTTCCTTGGTGGCTTAAGTAAGGAAGTTCTTGCTTAGAGCTGCCTAAAGTTACTTAATTGTTAAGGAGTCTTTCATGGCTTAAGCTTCAGGTCATGACTTGAGGAAACCTTCTTGAGTGGGTTTTCTCGCTAGCTTAAGTGAAATTAGGGTAGTTATCATAGATTTTATACACAACCAAAGTGAGATAAGTCCTAATTTAACATTGAAAACTAATAATATCAAGTACTTATCAATTATCAACTCCCTAATTAAAACCTTGCTTGTCCTCAAGCAAAAGGTAACTTGGCTTACAAAGCAACAACTCAACAAAGGTAAAAAACTAAGATGCAAAGTTCACACAATCAATTGAGAAACATTCATGAATGCTCTGAATTCAACACCATTCCAAAGAGAATATGTTAAACCTCGAAAATTCCTAGCTATGGTGCCCACAATGTAAACATCAAAAGAATGAATATACATGGTTTAAGAGATATTAAGAACTATGGCAAAATCTATAGAATATACATGTTTTAAGTGACTTCCTCTATCATTGATTAGTACTCTAGAAGTATTAAATCTATAGAAGATGTGTTTCTTAAGGAATTTTATGACAACTTTTGCATCTTGCACTATAGCTAGCTCTACCTATTTAGACACGTAAGTTATAGTCACTAATATATACTCATGTGAATGAGACATAAGCAATGGACCAATGAAGTCAATACCCGAGCAATAAAAAATTTCCACATCTATGATGTTTTGTAGAAGCATTTCATGCCTTCTTGATATATTGTTAATCCTTTGGCATCTATCACAACTCCTACAATGTTCAAATTCATCTATAAATAATGGCCAGAAAAAACCTGATTATAGGACCTTGGAAACAGTCTTGTCTCCACTTAAATGCGCTCCATATGGTGAATTGTGAAATTTCCATAGGATATCTTTAATTTTAGTTCAAAATATACACCTTCGTAGCAAGCCATCTGCACTTATTTTGAACAAGTGAGGGTCATCCCAAACAAACTATCTAGCATCTCTAATAGTTTTTTTCTTTTAGTTCCATGTGAATTCCCTTTAAATGACTTCATTAGCCTTGTATTTTTCTATGTTAGCAAACCATGACCTTTCCTTTATAGTGAACAACTTCTCGTCAAGGAATTCATCTTGAATTTCTGCCTTTTTTAAATTCACTTCTAGATTTTCCAACTTGGATAGGTGATCAACTTTGTTATTTTCACGACCTTTTTTATCTTTTATGAGTAAGTCAATCTCTTGTAGAAGTATAATGCATCTAATTAGTCTCAACTTTGAGTCCTGCTTCTTCATCAGATATTTTATAGTTGCATAGTCTGTGTAGACTGTGATTTCAGTGCCAATTATGTAATATCTGAACTTTTCTAGCCCATCGACAATTACTAGAAGATCTTTTTTTTGTGTTAGCATAATTGACTTGGGCCTTATTGAGAACCTTGCTTGCATAATAAATTACATGAAATTTGTTCTCTTTTCCTTGCCCCCAAAATAACACCTAGCATGATCACTTGCATCACACATCATTTCAAAGTTGAAGTTCTAGTCTAGTGATGTAATAACTGATGTAGAGCTTAACTTGCGCTTGAGCTACTCAAAAAGTCGTGAGACAGTTTTCATCAAAATTGAATTTGGTTTCCATGACCAGTAACTTACTCAAAGGTTTGGCAACTTTTGCAAAGTTGTGTATTAACCTTCTATAGACCATCATGGCCTAGGAGGTTTCATACTCCTTTAACATTAATAGGTGGAGGAAGTTTGTAAATGACCTCCACCTTTGAACCATTAACTTAAATACCTCGTTTAGAGATTTTGTGGCCTAGAACAATTAATACCTTCTTTTACCACAAAATGACATTGTGAGTAATCTCCAAGCAACCACCTTTGATTGTTTCCTACATCCCTTTGAATGAAATATTTTATATCAACGAGTCAAGTTGTTTGCCCTATCTATTGTTGCAACTGCTTCAGGAGTTGTCTTTACTATATATTCATACAAAATTATACAATGATCAATATGGTTTAAACAAAGATTTTTTTTTACACAAATCCCTGGCAGCCCCACCAAAAACTTGATGGGTGTCAACATATCAAGCAAATATACCAATAATATATCAAGTGTCGTATCCATAGGGATTTGGCAGGAAACACAATGCTCCAACTAATTTGATCGTCGATAAAAAATTAATAATGATTATGATGTGTTAAAAAAGATGTGTTTCGTTTCTCACACTTGAACACAAGTATTATGCAATCAATTAAATGCAGAGAGTTAGGGAGAAGAAGATTCAAACTCTGATCCAACAATATGCACCATAGGGAAACAGAAACACTAAAACATTTACAAGAGCTTCCTGATCCAACAGTATGCACCTCTGTTGTGCAAAATGATCAGACAGTTTGAATCAATCAATCCAACTTCTCAAGAAAACATCAAGTCTTGTTCACCACGATAGTTCTTGTTTCTTGGAGTGTTTTTCTCCTCTGTAAAACTTCAAAGCATTTATCTAAAATAGATATGAAAGTGTTAAAATCAATTCTTCTTCTCCTTACAGATTTTCAAATCATGAGTCTATATATAGCATAGGTCAAATCAGACGCATTTAAATCATTATGCTATTAATCTAATCGATTTCATCTCAGTTATAACAAATTAACAATAGTCAAAGTCATTAATTGAATGCACAATTAAGGTAATCGATTTGCAATTAATGTCTGGTCAACATATTTAAAAATATGACCGTTGTGACCATTATGTCAAGTAATGAAATAGTTTTCAAATATTTAAGAAACTTAATTGAATACAACATGTGTGTAATCGATTAAGTTTTAACACTTAGTATATTTTTTAAAACTTTTCTTCTAAAAATCCATCACAGCATACTTGAAAAGATTTGTGCAAACCCACGAGTTTTAAACGATTTAACCACTAACGTAATCGATTTAAAACATGTTTTGCCATAGTTTAAAGCTTAAGCTGTCTGATGACCTTAATTGATTAACCCATCATTGGAATCAATTAAGTCATGCATATATGCTTGGTGCATGTGGTTTTTCCATTTCAAAATACATATTATGCATACTAAGATATAATCACATTTCCAACACAATAGTATGCAACAAACAACACAATATTTTCGCAGTTATACTTGTATTAAATCTCAGAGTAAGCATATTACACATAGAACACAATACATATACATGTGTTTTTATTAACTATGTGTTTTCATCATCAAAGACACACATCACAAAGATTGTGGGTTCAGCTAAACCTGTGCACCTCTTATCAACAATCTCAACAATATGTATAAACCATATTTGTTTTATGCAAATAGAGTAAAAAATGTTGGACAATAGTTTAGATTACAAATGAGTGACTTTTAGAAAATTAAACTATGTTGAAGTTACGCTGCAAATAACCAAGTCTTGGTAGTTCTCTTTAAATGTAACTCTGGGTGAATTCTTGGCACCTAAAGCCTAGGATCACCAAACTTCAGTATGATTCGTCAATGACTGCTTGAATAGATCACCTGCATTAAGATCAGTACTTCAACCTTGGATTTATTCCTATCATATAAAAGCATACAAGAGAATTGATTAGACCACAAATTGAAACTACTTTATGCTAAATCCCAAGCAAGTGAAATAAGATGAGTGACCAGTTCATCCAACAACAAGCATAAATCAATTGGCAAACATGTGATCAAAAGCAAACATTCATAAATAAAAATATTATCAAATACAAGATAATTTCAAAGTATTTTACATCTCACTTAAACACTTAAGAGATTTATCTTCTCATAATGGATGGAATGAAGTTAATACATGGAAGAAAGTCCACCTCCTAATCCTCTAATAATGTTCTTTAAAATACAAAGGAAGTGTGTGAGAATACTTTCTAAAGTCTCTCTCTAAATCTCTCTAAAAGAGCCTCTCAAAAGTTCTCCAAAGAGCTCTCCAAAAAGTTTTATAAAATAGGGGTAAAATCTTTTTTTTATAGACTTCTGATAGTGTGACTTCAGCGGTGGCTTCCATGGCTCCAACCCTGAGGTTTCCTCCTAAGGTGGGTTTCCTTTATGGCTTAAGTTATGTGTTTCTAGGTTGGAGCCTTCCTTAGATTACTTCTAGGTGAAGGATTCTTCATGGCTTGATGGGGGTAAAGTTGGGTTGTGATTTTTATGTTCACTAGGCTTAAGTCCCATAATCCTCAATATCACAGAATATCAAGTTTTACAAGATTTATCTACCTATATGACCTATTCGTGAGTGCACCAAGCCATTTGTATTATAATCGAATTGAGGATATCGTATCCACGGAGATCTAGAAAGCATATTGGTAGTTTGTTTTTGGGTTTCTACATTTGGAAAAATTGATAGTAGTATATATTATATAGATTGAGTGAAGTAGATGATATGAGTGGATTTCATCTCATGCTCTTCCACTGCACTACTATTGATCTTGTCTATGTACTTACACAAATCCTTCCTTGTCTTGGGAGTGCTCTTTAAATACAACTATAGGCTCATTCCTAGCACCTAAAGCCTAAGTTCATCAAACATTAGTATAATCCCTTAGTGATTGTTTGGATGAATCACTTGTATTAAGATCTTTACTCTGTAACCAACTAGAGCCTTAGATCTATTCATAGCATCTAAAAACAGTAGGAGAATTAGTTGGACCACAACTTCAAACTAGTTCCTACTTAATCACAACCAAATGAAATACGATGAATAATCAGTTCATCAACTAACAAGCATTTATTAATTCACAAATAGATTGAATAAAACCATAAATAAATATCCAAGAAGTAGAAGTATAGAGAGTTAAAATTGATTATATCCAACCTCGATATGAGAGAGTTTAGCTACTCATAGAATTGCAATGCAATCCCAAGAGCATCTAGACATAAGATTTACAATAAAGAATCTCTCTTGAGCCTCACAAACCTATTCTTACTCTTCTAGTACATATTTGATCCTCCACTCAATGCCTAAAATAAGGACATGAGTTATGTGTTTATAAATTGTCCAGGGTGGTTCTTAGCTCCAACTTTGGTGCTTGAGCCGCAAAGGTTTTATTCCATACCTTTCCATATCATCTTTCTTAGAGATTAAGGTTCAAATTTTAGGCTCAAGTTGTAAAAGTTACATTTCATATCTTTCCAAAGGTAGGTGCTTAAGGTTTTCTCCTCATAAGGGTTTTCTCTTATGGCCTAAGCCTCATCCTCTGGTGCTCCAACCCTTGAGATAAATTCTTTAAGAATAAGTCTTAATGGTTTAGCCTCATGTTTAGTGCTTAACGTTTTTGTTGTCAATGGGTTTGCTTGTGTGGCTCAAGTTCCAACTCTGCTGCTAAACTACACCAATATTAGTTTTGCCCAAAATAGCTTAAATTTCATCCATTTTCTTTATTTTTCCACTTTGACTCTCTATTGATATCAAGAATTGCAAAACAAACTAAATAAGGGTGCATCAATCATAATCTAAACAAATAAAAATAAGATAGGTGTCAAAATTATCTTAAAATTCATTTAAATTTAGGACTTATCAATGCCTAACTGTCCAAATATGACTTTTAAATGGGAAAGGTGTAATTCTTAGGACATGTGATATTAACTCATGGGATATCCATGGATCCACCCAAGGTAGAGGCAATGTTGTAGTAGGAGAGACCTAAGAATGCATCAAAGACCTACATTAAATACCTACACCAAATTCGTGAAAAGCAAAAAACCAATTTGCGCATCAGCCTCTACCATCACACACAACCATTGTGCCATGAAAAACGTGCACCCAGAAAATCCTTCTTCGCGATCTCTAGAAACCCCTAATTCTCCATTAAACCTGCAGGAGAAAACCCCATAAACAACACGCCTTCTCCTTCAACCTTCGAACAACATCGTGAAACCGTCCTCACGATCCAACTTCGCGTCTTCATGAATCACGAGTTCATCTTTTCCTTCGTGAGCCTTGCACCTACAAGAAGAGAAATCAAGAAATCTATATCCAGAATCACACAACCATCACACCTTTCCTCTTCCTCGTGCCATTAGATTAAAGAATCCTGCCTCGAGCTGCTATAGTCGCGCGATAGCACCTTTGTTGTTCAATTTCAATTTGAAACCCTAGTTTGGGTGAGAAAGGGGTTACCACGTGGCATGTGGCATTCCCTCATTGGTCGCATCCACCTTGAGTCAAATCTGGTCAATAAGTCTTCCTTGGTCAAACAAATTAACTTTTGTCAACTAAAGGGCTTCTGAGCAATTTTGGAAAAGAAAGGAGGGGCTAAAGTGTACATAAAGGAAATTTTTGGGACTTCTCTGCAATTTTGGAAAATTAAGAGTAATTTGTGTTCAATTTAATCCTTTTTGTAAACGCCGTTTAAATCGTTAACGGCCAAATGTACAATTGTGCAATCAGTGACACATCACCCTTGACATGTCACATCATCTCCTACCTCTAAAAACCCTAATTTCTCCTTACACAGAAACCCTAGCCACCACATAACCATAACCGTCGCCGACGACCAGCCACCATCTTCGCACCTCCATCATCAAAAATTTCGAAACCTAACTAGATGGTCGCGTCACCACCACTGTTGTTCATCTTCTCCGTCCAACAACCACCCAAAAACACCACCATGACCATCTTCCCTTTCCTCCATCATGAATTGCCATCAACATCTTGTCGTGACAACCATGACCGCTGCAACGAGATAGCGAGCCAAGCACGAGCTCATCTTCTCCATCAAGTCTTCAACCTACAAAAGGAAATACAAAGAATGAAAAAGCCAATTGGAACAGAATCGCCGCCACAAAAGCGTCATTCTCCATCAATCTTCATCTTCTCTAGCCATCACGAAGTTGCTCTTCGAACCTGCAAGTAGAAAGAAACCAAAGAAACCAAATCGCAGACAAGCAACCACAAGATAGATTCGAATCGCGACGCTCCTATATTTCGAAACCCGTTCAGTTTTCCTCTCGTGGTGCAGGCGGAAGGAAGCCTTTTCCCCTTGCATTCAGAAACCCTAAATTTGTGGGTGGTGGAGGGGCTGCCACGTGGAAGTCTCTCATTGACTGCGTCATGTTTCAGTCAAGGCAAGTCAGTAGTTAAATGACATGTCATTCACTGATTGCACAATTGAACATTTTACCGCTAATGATTTAAAAGGCGTTTGGAAAAAGGACTTAATTGAATAAAAATTACTATGTTTAGGAGTAAATTGAACATTTAAAAAAAATTAAGATTATTTTGAAAGCTAACAAAAATTGAAACAAATGATATTAAGTCTTTTTTATATTATTTAAAGGGAAAAAAACTATAAATAGGCGGGCACCATTTAGAATTCTGATAATTGAAAGTACAAAATATGAAAATGGGTCCACAAGTGATCTCTTCAACGGTTCTGCGTCCAATGGATTGCAATGACGTGTATCATTTCATCCCCACCATTCTTCTACAAACAAGAATCCTCAATTTTTCACTTTCTTCATTTCATTTCAACAAATGTTGCAAAATTTTCTTATGCTCTTCACGTAATTTTGTGTTTTCCCCCCGTCAATTTCCAAGGAACGTTTAGATTCATAGTTGTCACCCTGATATCATATTTGTTGAAATCTTGTGTTAAAAGTTGTATACTTTTGAACTTCAATAAAAGACTTGATTTTTTGCGTTTTTAATTTCATAGCCACAGACCCAGTTTTGGACTTGAACTGGTTTTTTGTTCACATGGCCCTTCATATTAGCAGTAGTTGTTTTGCTGTGATGTGTCACTCAAGAGTTCACAGAATAAGAGCTACTGCTGCTGCTTCAGAGGGTTCTTCTACTCTTAATACAGTGACGGAGGAAAAGGTGAATTTGGGTAACTCTGATTTGAAGGTCACAAGGTTAGGAATTGGAGCTTGGTCTTGGGGTGATACCACTTACTGGAACGATTTGGAATGGAATGGTAACTTTCCTTTTTCCACTTTTTCTTTTTATTTGGGGGATATCTTTCTTGAAAATATCACAATTTTTAGTTTTAATCTCTGATAAAATTTTATGCTTTTTAAATCTTTATATCTAACAAAAAGGTATAATTTATGTCCCAGTAAAACCATATGTAGTAAATACTAAAGAGTTAAGAGGATTTATTTTAATGTGAGAAGTAAACATATATAAACGAGTTTGCAACAACTTACTTAACCAAAGTTATATTCCCTTCACAAAGAGTAAAAAGTATTAACATCAAGTGTACGGGCTATTTACATTGTCTTGTATGAAAATGTTGTTAACTTTTGAGATAATGATCTTGAAAGTGATATTTATTATAATTCCTTATTGATTAATAGTCTGGAATTTTATACACAGTCATTGCAGAGACATTAAAATCATTGTGGTATTTTAAGGAAAACAAATTATTTAAGCCTTCTTTTTTTATTTCTATTAATGGTCAATGATGGAGGCTGTGAGTTGCACATGTTAGGAAAATAGCTTTCAATGTTGAAGTTAAATTGTCAACTGTTTTTGAAGCATAATTGTTGGAATATGCAACAATTCCTATCCATTTGGTGGGGGTGGGGAAGTTGACAGCAATTTGAGGATTGTTGCTTTCTTTGTTGGTTAAAACCTGAGAGTGTCACATTATTTGCTGTCTGAAACCAGTTTTAGGTGTACAGCTTCTGTACCATAATTTTCGGAAGTTGTCTAATAAGGAGGTGTGATGGGAAAGAATTGGAATCCCATGTTAATGACGTTATTGTAATATTTTTCACGTTTATCTGCATTAATATATGGGCTACTGTGGTAAAATTGGCTTGTGAGAGTGATAAGGATTGTGGAAGAAGATCACTCGCTTGAAAACATATATTAGTGTTATAGCAAGTGTTTCTATCATTAAGGTCTAGGTGATAAGCAATAAGTACTAAAGCAAAAATTTGAGAGAAGTGAATGTGAAAGTAAGAATTGACCTGTAAAGAATTCAAACACATGATTTCATAGTTCAAGCAAATCATCCCCAATAATATTGGGTCTAACCTAAAACAACAGGAGCTAGAAAATGAAACATTTCAGTTCAGAAAACACCCTTGTCCAAGTTCTTTAATGCTGAGACTGATAATACCAAATTAATTGCTTGTAATCAATCTCTCTTACTTTGTGTTGAGCTTATATCTACCACTGGAGTTTGATATGCTGACAAACTGAAAGTGAAGAAAATAAGTAAAAAAGGGATAAAGAGGGTGATAGGAACTTGGTATTATGGGTGCCCATATATTTAAGTGATTGGTTCTCCTTCTTATTAGCTAAATTTTAAAGGTGTGTTCCCCCATATATTTGGCTATTTATCAATAGTTCTATTGTTGGAAAAAGGTCAAGATGTGTTTTGCATCAGTATTATTCAATAGATAGAAATATAGATATTCCAAATTAATGTTAATATTATTGGTAGTTAATGTAACAAACTTTTTAGTTAATCTTGGGAACTGATTTTATTACAAAGCTTTTACTTGTTTGTGTTTCTGTTAGACTTTTATTTGTTTTTTATCTTAAAAAATTCTTTCTAATTTCTACTCAAGATGTCATTTGACTATAATGTATAAAAGTTGCAGATTTGAGACACAGTGAAGAGGCCTTTTCTATCAGATAATGTATATGGTGTTTTGAGTTGAATGGATTGAAATAGGTTTTTAAATGAATAAAGTTAGATTAGAATGTATTCATTTTGGCTATGTGGTGATTGTAGATAGGAATGAAAAGGCTGCTAGAGATGCTTTCAATGCCAGTATTGATGGAGGTCTAACCTTTTTCGACACTGCTGAAGTCTATGGCTCTGGGGTGAGTGTTCATTTTTCTAGAATTCTTTGATGAGTCTAAATTCACCAAAGATGTTCTTCTTTTCAGCTTGCTTTAGGAGCCATAAACTCTGAGGTTCTTCTTGGAAGGTATGAATGAGCTTACATGATTTTCATAACCAGTTTGCAATTATGAAAGGTTCACATTGGTGGTTCCATTTGTTTGTTATCTAAAGATATATTAAGGAAAGAAAAGAAAAGGATCCAGATGTTGAGGTTGCTGTTGCAACCAAGTTTGCTGCACTGCCATGGAGATTCGGCCGTCAAAGTGTTCTCAAGGCTCTTAACGATTCCCTTTGTCGATTAGGACTGACTTCAGTGGATCTTTATCAGCTTCATTGGTCAGTATTTGATGAGCCTGTCTAATGATATTAATTTGAGTATATTACAATGACATTCATTGTGAGATTTTTTCAAATTACACTTCCACTCCCTATTAGTTTCATCATTACATGTTCTCCCTTATAATGATGTTTAGCTGTAATCTTTTTACAACTTAAGGTGCATCTGTAATGTAAGAAAAGTGTGGCAAAAGTAATGTTCTTAAAACATAGGATAAGTTTGTATAAAATTTTAAGAGAACTGGGGTCTTTGTAATTTGAAAAAATCTCAAGAGTATAAGTGTAATATCCTCAGATTTTATCCAAAACCTTTTGTTGATGATATATTTCCTGCTTTTCAGGCCTGGAGTTTGGGGAAATGAAGGTTGCACAGCGTATCAAAATTTTTTCATTGAACCAGTCATTTAATAAGGCTTTTGGAACCGTATGTATCTTTACTTATGATCAGATTAAGAGAATGCTTAGTTCCTCAATTATTTTACCTTTCAGGGTATATTGATGGTCTAGGAGATGCTGTTGAAAAGGGACTTGTGAAGGCTGTTGGAGTTTCAAACTATAATGGTAAATCTTTATGGCTATTATATGTGTGAAGTCTTAAATATTGTGCAAAATCATTTGACACTTCTACTGTAAAATGGGCAATCTCTTAACCTATGACATCTTAATATTGTAGGAAGAATGTTAGATATAATATAGATAATTAGCTAGAATGTATTATAGATCAAAGAAATTTGTGGCGGTCTCAGGACTTATTCAATGATCATCTCTTCTGATTTTATAGTTTGCAATGAATTTTAACCAATAAGAGATTGTGTATACATAAGGTGTTGGAAAGTGTATTTCTAGCATTTCACTTTGTTAGTAAGCACTTAGTTACATTGATGATTATTAAGGCGTATCAAAGGAGGAATCTTTAGAGAATCTGATAATTGGTTGGATTCTACTATTTATGTTCAAGCCTGCCACTGTTACTGTTGTTGGTATACACAATACTTGCAGCAGAATCTCTGAAAATACAATGATATTCTGCTGGTTCTGTTCAAGTTCTATCAGCACAAATAGTTAACATCTATTTTTCAATATAATTAGAAAAGAGACTCCGTGAGGCTTATGAGAAGTTGAAGAAGAGAGGTATTCCATTAGCTTCAAACCAAGTAAACTACAGCCTCATCTACCGTGCCCCTGAAGAAAATGGTGTAAAGTCTGCCTGCGATGAACTTGGGATTACAATAATTGCTTATTCACCAATTGCTCAAGGTGAACTCCTTTTCATTCTTGTATATCTTTACTATGTCTTTTTATAATGTTTTTTCAATTTTGCATTAAACATATCTGCCATAACCACATAGCATAAGAAAAGTATTTTTTATGAATTGTAATCTTGCTTATAAAAGTTTAGTTACTTGAACATAGCACAAAATTTGGTTTACTGATATTGAGACAAGGAAACCTCTGACATGAAACATAGGCACTTGATCTTTTGATACTTGAAACAATGCAGCACCCCTCTTCCGGGATTTTGTCATCTTGGCCTAACTTTTGCATGAATGATTACTATTATTGTTATAATTATGGCAAATGCTAACCAGTTTCCTTAGGGCACTGGTTGAGAAATTGTAAGTAGAAAGCTTGTATTGAGATGAATGAAAATGTATTCAATGTACTCTCGTATGATTTTCAATAGAAGTATTAATTTTTTTCTTGTTTTCATGCCTTAGTTAGAGTTCTAAACACATCGTTTAGCAAGATCCTCTTAGTAGTAGTAGTTCTTTCTTTACAAATACATAAGTAAACTTTTTTAACGAGCAAAATATCCCTAAAAGTGGGTTGCCAACTGGTGCAAGTGGTGTCAAAAAAACATTTTCCTTTTTCAAACTGCAGTTTTAAAAAACTCAGACAGACTGAGTAAACCTTCTCATGCAAAAACACTGAAACTGGTATGAGTTAACCTACTTTCAGAACAATATTTGAAAAGCATAATACATAAGATAAAAACCATATCTGTAATAATATTCAGACACCATGCAGCGAAATGCTTTATACTTCATGCCAAACATCCTTACCTTAAACAAGTTTTCTGGTTGTTATCTAATTGTATTCCAACTCCGTCCATTGAAATTATGCAACATTCTTATCTTGAACAGGTGCTCTAAGTGGAAAGTATACTCCTGATAAACCACCAAGTGGGCCTCGAGGCAGAATTTATACTCCTGAATTCCTAACAAGGGTAGTTCTCTTCTGATATATTCAGATCTGATAACTTTCACCCACATTACTTACTTTCTCATGTGTGTACTTTTGTTTCAGCTCCAACCTTTACTAAACAAGATTACTGAAATAGGAGAGAAATACGATAAAACTCCTACACAGGTTCATGCTGCTCTTCAATTTCATTCTATAAGTTGAACAATTTGAAATATTGCACCATTTTTCTATCTACTTTGGCAATAGTAAAGACACTAGAGCTAACTTTTCATGCTACCACCAAACCTGAATATCAGGATCTTGCTCTTATAAAGGTTTGAAGTTAAAAACGGGTGCACCATTCTTGATTAGTTTATAACTACTTTAGTTCATATTAAGGGTTATGTTAGACTTTAAACTTAATTCAATCTTATAAAATCGGTTTATAAGATAAGATTTGCATCCAAATATTATAAATTGACATTATTGTTAGTTAATGTGGGATTTCCAAGAAGTTAATTTATCCTTTTTTAACTTTATGCATTTTCTTGTTCTAGAGAACTCTAATCCTGGAAACTTATCGAACAAAGTGTATTTTTTCTACTCGATCTTTATGATTTGTGAATTTGGTAATATAGATAATTTTTTCATAAACACTTATCATGTGATAAGAAAATAAGAAAAATAAATTAGAATAAACTTTTTTAAAAGCTATGCTAAACTAAACTCATTTGTTTATCTAAAACTTATGCATAAACAATTTAGGGGCGCTTACTTTTGCTTTTATTTTCTGTTTTCACTAATTGACATTATTTTCAGTCTCTTTTTTTTCTTACTAAGAGTTATACATGAAATAGAGAAAACAAACGAAGTTATTTTCAGTGTTTCTTGTACAAATATTTGAAAACAGGAAACAATGTGACACTTTAGTAAATAAATGATTAACATAGAAAGTTAGAGCACGAGTCTTTTGTCTTCTCAACAACTCAACCAATATCAGAAGAATGAACACATCTCAAATGTGTGGGATTTAGATAGGCTAACAAGTGGGTTTATATTTATTTCAATCTCAAATTAGCTTAGAAAATAAAGTTTTCACTTCATTTATATATTATGATTCGTTCATATGGTCTATGTGAGATTTTCAAAATTAAAAATTATTATAACATTTGAAATGATATTTGTCAGGTATCACTGAACTGGTTGGTAGCACAAGACAATGTTGTGCCAATTCCTGGAGCCAAGACAAAAGAACAAGCTAAGGAATTCATAGGTGCACTTGGGTGGAGACTAACTGAAGAAGAGGTAGCCGAGCTGCGTAGTTTGGCTTCAGAAATTAAGCCTGTCATTGGTTTTCCAGTAGAAAACCTCTAGAATATTGTTAAACACAAAAATGGTTGCTGCATGCACCTTCCAAATCAACTGTAAAAATCATATATGTTTATCAATATAGCTCTGATTATTTGTTGATTACTTATTTTACCAAATGCATAATATGATTTTTTAAACTAACTTGGGGTTTCACCTAACTAATTTCTTTTATTTTATTTTTATTTCTTATGTATTCAATTATAAACTATATATTATTAGAAGCATATATTTATTTTAGGCTTTTGTCTCTTTAATTCGAAACCAGTATCAAAAGGAGTTTATCTTGTTAATGAGCATTACCTATTAATTATTGTAATCCTCCTAGGTTTAATTAGTCTCGAAGAGAGTAATATTCAATAATTTATCGTGTCCTGTATTTAAAATTATTATTTAGTCCATAAGAGATGTTAAGTGTAAGAACCGAGAATTTTAAAGATTTTGGAGTGGACAGGTGTGTGGGAACAATGAGACCGAATGATTTATATTAAAATAATATTACTATATAAAGGAAAATTTCAAATGTTCGTCCCATTTTCTGATACAACCATTTTTCTCTAAATCTTCTTCTCTTTTCTTTTCTCCTTCTTCTCTCTAAATATCTCTCATCTTACTTCATCTGATTTTCAATCAAACCGAGCTTAAGTAATTCTGGAGTCAAAGACATCCTTTTCCACCGATCAAAATCTTGTTTAGAGCTGGTAAGTCTCGATTTCTTCAGCTCTTGTGAGATTCCAAAACTTTTTTACACATGAAGCCAAGTTTCTGGTTGCATGTGTTAATCAGCTTCTTCTTTCCATTTCTGATCACATTTCTAGTCTTTTGGTGGTCTATCCTCATCAATCAGTGAGCTATAGGTGTTCTTGGGATTTTCTGGAAGTGTGAGCAAATTTCTGGAAGGGTAGAAGATTCCCGTTCAGTTAAGAGGTAAGGGAACCTAGCTAATTTAATTGTGATTTTCTATATATGAAATGACTGTTTGGATGGTTGCATGTATGTAACATGAATGTTTAATTGAATTGTGTTGAATCTGTGAATACAGGAACCTCTGAACTAGTTGGAGTTTCTCTGCATAAGTGTCGGTCTGTTATAATCTTAAGAAAGTGGGTATGCGAATATGATGGTTTGGGGTTGGGAGTGAAATCTGGTATGGGACTCTTTGGGATGATGATAGAATGATTTTAGGTACCTTCGGATAGGCGTAAATTGGTATATGAATCATGATTGGAGGATTAGAAGTTGGGAAGTTGTAGTAAATTGGTGAAGATAGTTGTTGATCATAATTTTGCAGTTATTCTGCAGAATTATACAAATCGCCGAATGTCATTCATTGACCTTTCGGCTTTCTTCTTGTGTTCAGTCTTAACTGAATTCTACTTCTGTAGAGCTTTTCAGTTAATGACCGATCTGTCTTGTACTCGTATTCTGTTTTAGTCATAGCGATCGTTCTCGGTGAGGTGTGTGGTCTCTTAGTAGCGATCGGTCTTAGTGGGTGTGTGGTCTCTTAGTAGCGATCGGTCTTAGTGGATTGTGTGATCTTTTAGTAGCGATTGGTCTTAGTGGGTTGTGCGGTCTCTTAGTAGCGACCGATCTTAGTGGGTTGTGCGGTCTCTTAGTAGCGATCAGTCTTAGTGGGTTGTGTGATCTCTTAGTAGCGATCGGTCTTAGTGGGTTGTGTGGTCTCTTAGTAACGATATGTCTTAGTGGATTGTGTGGTCTCTTCGTAGCGCTCGTTCTTGTACTAGTCCTCGACCTCGTACTTGTATTCGATCTTAACTTCGTTCAACCTCTCATGGGCCTTACCTGGTAATGACCGTTCGGTGATATTTTAGTAATCGGTATCAACTTTAAGTGTTCCGCCTAAGCCATAAGCGTTCGGTCTAAACTTAGTACTTGGTATGGTGGTAGTATTCGGTCATGTTGTGGTACTCGGAATCCTCTAGTTGTCAGTCAGTAATATTGTCCGCCTTCTCTTCAGCTGTATCTATTATTGACCGTTCGGTTCTGTTCTTTAGGTAGTGAGAGAACGACCGGTCTCCAACATTCACAGGGTGTTCGGTATTGTTCATATATGTTTGGTGATTTCTATTCGGCCCATATTTATATTTATTTCAGTGTGTTATTTTAATTAGGGTTAAATATGTTTTTAGTCCCTAAACTATAAAGCGAATTTGATTTTTGTCCCTCTTTCAAAGTAAGGTACATTTTAGTCCTCTTCCTTAAGGAAACCATAATTTTTCGTCCTCTAAAACCAATGGCGTTAAAAAGAAGGTGAGGTGGCTAACTGTGGTGTGCCAGGGAATTTTTTCTTTTCTTCTTTTATGACGTTGTCCCTCCCTCTTCCTCCATCTCTTTCCTTGCATCTTCATGCCTAGCTTCTAGCCCTCATTCTTCCACTATTCTTCACGCCCAGCTTCTCACCCTCCTTCTTCCACTCTTCCCGCCGCGCCGCCGTATCACAAAAACTCTTCTCAAATATCACAAAACTCTTCCATCCATCCGCCTATCCGGCGTTAGCTCCGAAGCGACAACGCCGTCCGACCGTCCATCTAGGAGAGATCGACGACCAACACTCTGCCTTTCATGGCCACGACTCGCATATGCGCCGCCCGAGCATGCCGCCATGGAGCTGGCAGACTCCGAAGGAATCTTCAAGATCTTTCCCAAAACTCTTCCATCCATCCGCCCATAAATTATAGATCTTAATTGTGGTTTATGCTTTTGTATCTTCAATCTGGATTGAGCTGATAAACTCTGAATTCCATCTTTCCCATAATTTAATTTTTTTCGTATCAGGAGACATGCAAGTAAATTTTGGCTTAACCCCCAGTTATTGATCTCTAAGCTCCCTTAACTGCATCTGGTACTTTACTTTGAGTAAAGGACTCGGTTGGCCACTGGACACATATCATACATAGAATCTCTGAAAAGAGTTTCGACAACACTTTGTGATTACATTGAAGGTAATGAACCTCACGAGTTCTCATTGGACAATGCCATCACCCCACCTTTCACACCTGTGAAGAAGAAAAGTGGCCCGGGATTCATTCCTATATCAGCAAAACCCTTCGCAGCAACAAGAGCTATTGAGTTTGGGATCAGACCAAACTCTACTTTGAAAGTGAATTACCTTAGACCTGGTGGTAACCTAACAATTTCAGTTGATGAAAGGCCTTAATCTCTGGAAAGGGTACGTGTTGAGACATATTATCCTCCAATGCAGCAGTATGGCTTTGATGGATTTTTCAACATGCAATCCTCACCGGTGAATCCCTCAATTTTTGCCTATTCTCCCAATAATAGGCCTAGTATCCCTTCCCCTTCACCTCAAGCTTCCCAATGGGATTTCTTTTGGAACCCCTTTTCTTCTTTGGACAGCTATGTAAGTCCTCACAAATACACACCATCAGATTTGAGGACAAATCCTTTCCAAGGGGGAGGGGATGATACGCGGGGACCAAGCACCATAATTAGTCAAGGAACCATATACTTGAAGAATAAAGAAGGCTTCACAATGAACTTGAAAACAAGCCAACACCTCTTTGCACACTCCAAATGGAAGCTAGAAGAGGGTCCAACAAGAGCAGTCTCAACCCATGAAAGAGAAGCTTTGAAGAAGCAACCGAGTGGCACCGTTCCAGATTTAATTTGTTAGCACGTGTATTAAGTGCCCCCTTATAGAATTCTGCATGTTTTCATTGCTTAGCCACGTGGCCTATGATCCACGTTTAGGAGATTGATTATCAGCGTGCACCAACTAAGGGAATTTACTATAAATTCACCTTAGCTTCATTTTGTAAAGGACTTTTGATGATTAATGAGTTTTACTCTGCTGAAGATTTCTAGCACCCGAAACTCTGCCAAAAGTCACCCAAATGATCTTTCCCTCTCCATCTAGCTTCCTTCCGGTGGAAGGCCGCCTGAGCTAGCTCCTCCCTCACCAACAAGATCTTCAATCCATCACTGACACCACTACAATCCACCTCTGTACGACGCTGCCAAACCACAAGCATCTCCTTCCGCTGCCTTTGGTTCGTAGCTTACTTGGAGCAACCGTATCAAGAAGCAAGGAAAGAGATGGAGGAAGAGGGAAGGAGAGAAGCAGTCAAAGATTGACTCAATGTTAGAAAATAAAATATGACCTGACACACCACCGTTAGCCACCTCACCTTCTTTCTAACGCTGTTAGGTTTGGAGGACCAAAAATTAAGGTTTCCTTTAGGAGGAGGACTAAAATGTACCTTACTTTGAAAGAGGGACTAAAAACAAATTCGCTTGATAGTTTAGGGACTAAAAACATATTTAACCCTTTTAATTAATTGTTCCAATTGCTTTGATGGCTGATGTATGCATTATCATAATGGTGTCAAATTGAAAGTATGGTATGATGTTCCAACTGGTATGAAAGAGAATTCCAAGGAGGAATGTCTCAGTGATTGGTTATCAATGTGGTGGTAAAATATGAATATGGACAGCGAAATCCACGGGGTTCATCCTAACATTCTAATGATTACCAAATCTCAAGTAGAGAGGTGTAAGTCATGTCGTGAGAATAGTAGGAGGTCCTAGCCTATAGGGTATCGTAGGTGAGTTATAACAGACTAACCCCAGGTGGCAGCTGAGGGTGTTCCAGCTACTACACCCTCGGGCGCAGGAACGGCCTCAAGCTACATATTCATACAATCCGGATGATCCAGTCAAGTGTTCGGTCATTGGCTGTAATGTATGGTCAGTCATTGTATGCTTGAAATGCTCGGTTGATACATGCTTATGTATTTGTTTAATTTGCATGATTAGTGTAATCAATTAAATTACTCTAGCTTACCCTTACTTTTCTGTGGCCTGTCTTTGTATGTTGTTTCTCTTTTGCGATTATCACCTTAATAGTGTGAGCTTAGGGATACAGTCTTTTCAGTTGGAGCAGTTGAAGGGGGGGAGGAGTGCAACTGATAGTATAGGTAGTTATTTTTGTTCTTCAGGTGAAATTTTTATTCACCAAATCTGTAGTTTTGTTTTATCATTATCTATGTAATGTTTCATTTTAGTAGTTTTCTATTACAAAATTGGAATGTTACGTTAAGACTTAATTCGGTAGCATAGCAACAATATGTTCAACTTAATTTAATTTTACATAACTAACTTAGGTAATCTGATAGAAAAGAAATAATATATTTAACAAATCAAATTTGGATTTTAAATTAAATTTAATTTTAAAAAACCAATATACTTTAAATTGACTTAATCACGGAATTTCCAACAATTTTTTTAAACCTATGACATTTTTATATGTTTTGAAATCTCAATCTAAAAGATATTTATCATTTATCTATTAAGTAAAAAACAAATAACCAATAAACAAAAAAAGATGGAGGACCAAACTAAATCATTTACAATAAATTTATTTTACATGTATTTTTTACTGAATTATAATTTACATGTATTTTTGACTGATAATTGAATTATAATATATCAAAGTGTAAACAGGTCAAATATCGTATGATAGATTAAAGAAAAAAATAACGTAATTAAGAGAATTATATTTATTTATTTTTAAAATTTAAAAATAAAAATATTAAACGAAAATAAATTTTAATTTTACATTAAAATTTAAAGATTAAAAAAATTTATATATATTAACCCTTAATTTACTGACTTGTTGACTCGATAATGTCAACTATCCACTTTTCACACTATTGAATATTTTTTTTTGAATTTCTAAAAATATATAGAAAGAAAATCCGTATAAGATCATTTTGGTGTCTTCTTTAACTTTAAAAAGTGTTTAGGGAGATAATTACGTACTATGTTAAGCATAAGGTGATGTCAATTATGTGATGTTGAAAGGGTAAAAGTGAAAATGTAGTTGTGGACAATAAAAGTGGATGAATTCAATGTTATTTAATGCTTTGTTTATTTGAAGAGGTTGAAAGTGAAAGATGGATTTAGAGTTTGAAAAGGTTAAAAATGAGATGGTTTAATTTAATAGAAAGATAATGGATTTGAATAAAAAAAACGTATTAATAAATATGATTGATTTTATTGAATTAACTATAATTTGATAGATTGTGTGGAGTGTAATGTTAAAATTTTCCTAGATATACTTTTTAAAATATAAATATTTTATTTTTGAAAAAATTAGTTGAGGAAAAAAACTATTTCTTAAAAATTTTTATTTATTAATTATCAATAATAATTATAAAATATATTAAAAGCATCCAATAAATAGAATTATTTTTAACAATAACGTTAAATATATAAATTAGTAATATATCAACAATTTATACAAATTTATTATTTCCTCCTCATTTATCACTTCATTGTTTTTTTAAAAAAAAAAATCATAAATAATTATACATAACTTAAACTAAACACATAAAATTATCAAAAATCATCTCCAATCAATTTCCACGTATACCTATAAAATAATGTATTAATGTGTTGCGCGCGAAAGCCGCAAATCAAGCCATGAGTTTTGTGATAAAAAAGGAGAAACGTGTTTATGTGTTGTTGAGACTAAAATGGACCATGCTTGCACTACTAACCAATCACTATTACATGTACTTTTTCTCTTTTTCATAGTTGAAAACATGTCAGGTCAACGTAGAATTAACAAGTCAAAGGTTAATTTTAGTTGAAATTGTCATATTTGAATCTAATTTTTATTTTCTTATTAAACAAATTTTTAGTTTGGTTTAAACTATTTAAAAGTTTGCTTTGAACTTGTAAATCTCTTCAAAAGTTTCATAGTCAAAATTATTGGTTGTTTGACACCTTTTTCATAGTTAAATTTTAAAATATAAATAAATAAATTGAAATTCAAAAATTAAAATGTAGTTTCCAACAAAAATATCTTCAAAAATTTAAATTGTAAAAAATATAAGCTAGCGAAACCCTTTTCAAAATTTATATATGATAACACATATACATCACACAAGTTACAATAATTAATATATACTATAAACCTATTCATTTTTACATTTAAGATAATTTGTATGTATATATATAAATTTAATTAAAATACTCAATATAAATAATCATTTTTATTATTTAAATTTAAAAATACTATGCTTACAATATTATTTAGTTATATTAAGTTTTTTTTTTATATTTGAATATTTTTATATTATATTAAAATACACAAGAAACACTAGATGGGTGAATAATATTTTCTAAAATATTTTCACATCATTTAATGACTTGTAATGAAAGTATACAAAAGTGTAAAATGTTTAAACACTAGTTTTATAAAATAGTTAAATAAAAATACGTTCAGACGATGATGTTTCAAAATACTTTATAAAAGCTTAAAAGTAATATCACAAAGTACAATTTTTATACTAGTTTACTCAATCTGAGCTAGTCCAATTCTCTCTTAAGAACACTTAAAGGGTTCTATTAATCTTATAAAGGATTACAACGAGTTTAACTCACTCTTAGTTGCAAGTATTATTATCACTCTTGGTCCCCTAGCCAACACGACTAGTCCGAGTATTATAAATCACTCTCAGTTCCCTTAATCAATCTTGACTAGTCCAAGTTTAGCCACTACTGGATCTAACCCTTGACAACACATATAAACTGAGTATTCTTACACCACTACTTGTTTTGAGTATAACTCACTCTTGGTTGCAAGTATTATCTGTCATTCCTGACATTTGAGTATAACTTAATCCTGATTGCAAGTATTATCTCTCACTCTTGGCATACAAAAGTGTTTTATTACAAGAGGAATAATAACTCGTTAAATAATAAGTCTCATTGAGAGAATATTTAATTAAAACAAGATACTCCTAAATTCTTGTAATATCTTCCTCTTTTCCTTTTTTATTGAAGACATTAGACAATATAACCTTAGAACACTTGATGTTTGTTGACTCTCTAGTTTTCTCTCTTCTTTTCTTAGAGCATTTGCATTAGACACTATGAGCATATAGACAAACTTCAAAGTAGATTCTCAATAAGGTTTTATTTTCTTCTCTTCTCTTCTTTCTCTTTTCTTATTTTCTCTTTCTTCTCTAAAAGCTTCAAACTTTGTAAGCTCTGAGAAGGAGTAGCAAGATAGACATGTGATGATGACTCTTCTCTTCACTCTTGTTCATCACTCTTCTCATTCTATTCTACTAGATCATGCTTTCATCATATTTGATGGGCTTAAGAGTATCAAACAATATATGCACCAAGGTAAGGAAGAGTTGATGTTTGATGATCATTTTTGAACATACTCTCCCTTTTCTTCCTTTTCCACCTCTTATCTCTTCTACATTTTCTTAACTACTACTTCTCTTCAGTTGATTTTCTTTTTATAGGCTTTTTTTTAGAGATGATCATTGGAGACTGAGTTGATATCTGGATAGGCTTTATAGACTTTTCCAGTAGCTTAGTCAGACTCAGGCCTACATTATAACATTTAAAGCTTTTTCCTTATAGTCTTAAGAGAAACTTGAGCTTGTACATTGTGACAAAGCATATGGCTTCAAGGGAAACATTCCCATAATGTTCTTCTTTCACAATGTCTTTTTCTTTCTTGTTGTGATTTTGATAATTTCTTTCTACTTTAATGAACTACACGAATACCAAGAACAAAGTCTACAATCATCAAAGTACTTTTTTATACATGCATTAAATTTTTTGAACGTTGATAATCATTAAATAGTGTAGTGTATTAAATAAATTTTATCATTTTTCATTCATTCATAAATGCATCGTTTAGTAAGACAAATAACATGTATATTCATTAGGTGATATCAATATAAAATGTTTTTTCAAAGGCTAAAGCGTTTATCGATCATCCATCCGACGATATTTCTCTATAAAGCTTTGCTTGATATAACACTGTATCGAATAATTTTTTTTTAACCTTAGTGTTATATAAGAGATAGACTTCTATTTCCATGAGACATTAGCTTGTTTTTCTCATATAGTCTATTAGATAAATTCAATGAGAGATACTTTCTTTAGACGGTTTTCTTATGAGAGAGTTTGTGCAATCTTGTGTCTATGTTTAAGTGAGGTTAATGCTTGGATGCTAGATCATTCATGTGTTATTTAGTTCAGACGTTATAAAGTATAAATATTCTACTAGTGGAATTTAGCTAGCAAATTGCTTAGTGGAATGACTATTGTTTATCTTGACACACTATGTTCTATATGTTTTTTATAGCATTTAGAGTCTTCTTTCTAGACGTTACACATTATTTGCTTTATGAGACTCTTAGTGATACAAGTAGCTTGAATATAAATGCTTAAGCATTTAGTGTATGTATTTGCATCAAACACTATTTTCATAATCAGAATTATTGTAATATCGGATATGTATATTTTGTCCTAGTGATTCAAATAGATGATTTTATTTGTTAAGTATTTGTCTTTTAGGCATATCTAATTGTTTGGACCCTTCTTTCTGTGAACAATATTTCATTGAGTATAGTTTGATAAACTTCAAAACATGGATTGCTAGAGAGACTAGTTTCTCTTAGACGATTTTGTCTTAATATATATTTCTAAATATTCCACTTTCATTTTTTTTTATAAATTTGTGTTAGACATCTATCTCAACTATATTACTATTAAAACCTCATATAACACCTAAAATTTGTTGTCTTAACTCTTATGTAAAAAAATATAATAATTTAAAAAGCTGCATATTTTTCATTTTTCTAATTATTATAATTTTTTCAGTAACTTATGCACAACAATTTTCCTTTACAAACAAAAAATTAATGTTATTTTAAATTATTTCAGGCTAAAATTTCAATTTTAAAGAAAAAATAAATATTGTAATAAAATAGTTTTTTTTACATTAAACTTAATTACTCATTTTAATTAAAAAAGTTTCAACTTTTCTTTTTTTTTTTCAATCAAGTCTTAATTTTTGAAAAATTGATTTAACTAAGTCTTTTTGTTAATATCTTGAAATTGCATTAAGAACAAGTCATGTGTCAATGTGTGGTTTTTTATTTTTTTTAGTTTTTAAAATAAAATTTTGGTAAAATTATATTTATCCACATGTTGGGTCCCGTGATGTGACACATGACACAATGTCATATGGTAGGATAATGTCAAGTATCACTGTCTTGTATTTAATTTAGTCTATATATATGTTTGTGTGATTCATTCCATCCCCGGTTTGTTTTAAAATGGAGCAATGTTGTTCATCACCATATCAAAACCAAATTTATTATTTGTATAAATGTTCTAGTGATATTTTATTAAAATTGATTCTTTAACATATTAAATTAGAATAATTAAAGTAATTACATATTAAATTATTTTATTGTTATAACAATAAAAGTAATTAAAATAGAATTTATAGATATTAATTATTTAAATTATTGTATTTTTTTATTATATAATAAAAATTGATTTTTTAAATTATTTTCATTTTAAATTTTAATTTTTTGGTTTAATTGCTTCCTTTGTCCCCAGTTTGGTTGAATTGTGTCAAATTCATCCTCATTTTTAAAAAAGTTTCATTGTCGTCCTCACGTGGTGTAAAAGTGTCAATTGAATCCAAACATAGAAAAAATTTGTGTCAAAGTAGTCATTTTTCCTATATCTCTGTGTCTTCCTTTCATATGTCACTTCTCTGGAGCTATGAAAAGCCTTAAATTGGATAAGGTAAAATGAATATCTGTACTTGATTGTATGAAAGGAAGACACAGAGATATAGGAAAAATGACTACTTTGACACAAATTTTTTCTATGTTTGGATTCAATTGACACTTTTACACCACGTGAGGACGACAAGGAAACTTTTACACCACGTGAGGACGACAATGAAACTTTTTTAAAAATGAGGATGAATTTGACACAATTCAACCAAACTTGGGGACAAAGGAAGCAATTAAACCTAATTTTTTTAAGTCAAACAAATATTTATTTTATATTTTATTTTAGGGTTAAATATGTTTTTAGTCCAACTTTGATGTAAAATTATAATTGGTTCTTGTTTGAAACCTTGATATATTTTGGTCCCAAAATTTAAAAAATGAATGCATTTATTTTCACTTCAATGTCAACTTAGATACATATGTTTAACACGTCACATCATTTTTAAAGTTTAGGAACCAAAATGTATCAAAATTTCATATAATGATGAATTCCAATTTTGTGTTAAAGTTCAAGGACTAAACACATATTTAACCTTAAATTTTATTTTGAGTCAAAGAATACTTTTTTTGTAAAAACCTAGAAAATAGAGTTTTAGAGTAGATACGTGAATTAAAATAATGAGACCGAGTATTTTATTATAAAGTAATCTTATAATATAAATAAAACTTTCTAAAGCTCGATTTATTATCTAAATACCTTCTATCTCTCTAAAACATTATTCTCTTCTCTTTCTCACTTCTTTCTAACCTTTCTCACTTCTCAATCATCTAATCAACGATCAGGAACTATCTAGGTGATCCTGGCGTCGAGGGCTACCAAACTGACCAATCAATTTGTTGAATAGAGCAAGTAAGTGGTAAACCCCTTTTTCTTAGTCTTTAGGGTTCTGATTATGTAAAACAATTTTGTTTTGCATGATTCAAGTGTTCTTCTTCCTAGATTCTTAGTTTGTTTGTGATTCTAAGGTTGTTCTTCAATTATCAAGCGGTAAATTGTAGGTTTTCTAGAAGTTCCTTGTACCACAAGTAATCGACGGAGTGTTTAGAGATCTTTAGCTGTTGAGTTAAGGTAAGGAAAGCTAGATTATTGCTTTAATTAGCGATTTAATGTGTATGTGTGATGAGTCTATGTGCATTGTATTGACTGAAACTAAATTTAGGTTTTTAGAGAAGATGTATCATGTGAAATTTAACTGTTTGAGTGTACATTGATGAACTTTGATTTTGAACTGTATGAGATCATATTGGATTTGTTATTGGCTGCATGAAATGTTTGAAATGTGTGATAATGTTGGGTGATTTTGAATAGAGGCACATTGTCATGTTTTAAGGTTAGTTTTGAGGAAGTAGACTAGTGAAAATGGGAATTTGAGGTTAGGTGCTCATTTAGTCTGTCGGAATAGCTTTGGTAAGTCTTATGGAACTTGTTAGAGTCCCTAAGTCGCTCAAAATTGTGCAAAACGTTGTAGAATGAAAACTGAGTTCATAAGTTGGGATTTTATGGATTATGAAGTGGAATTTGGTCAGGAAAGACTTTAGAATGATGTTAGTAAGGTTTAGAAACATTTGTTCAAGTCTAATTAAGTCCATAATACAATCTAGGAAGGTTAGAAGTTGGGAAAAATCGTTGGAATTGGTAAACTTGGTGTAAGTTGCGTAATTCTACAAATTTGGTGCTGCAGATTATGCAGACTCGCTGAGCGAGTGTAGTCACTCAGTGAGTGGTGGTGGAGGCTGGCTCACTGTTTGATGATTCACACAGCGAGAAGGTGCATTGAGCGACTGGTTGAGGTCTGGAAGCATTGTGAGTTTTATTCGAACAGCGAATGGGTGCACTCAACGAGTGTTTGGGGGGTCTAGACCACTGTCTGAACTTTCGCATAGCGAGTTGGGGCGTAAGCGAGAGGTTGGGGTTTGGTATCACTGGTAGTTTAATTCGCTTAGCGAGCTAGGTCGCTGAGCGAGTAGTTTGGAGTGTGGATGTACTGTTTGTGTATTCGCATAGCGTGTTGGGTCGCTATGCGAGAGAAGTTGGGGTTGCTTAGCAAGTGGGTTCGCTGAGCGACTAGTCCAGGTTAGAGTTTTATTTTTCCTTTCTTTGTTCACTAATTTGGTTTATGTCATGTCTTGATTCAATTATGAATGTGTATGAGTTATATGAGTATCGAAGTTATGAGTTGCGATTCAAAGTATGGTTTCTAAGTGGTGAAAGTAAGTTTCAAGGTGGAATCTCTCGGTGAGATTCAAGTATGTTTAGAATGATTGTAGGGAGCTCAGGTTTGGGGGTTATCCTGAACTCCAATGGTCTTTCATTCTCACGTAGAGAGGATTGACACATGTGGTGAGGACTAGCAAAAGGTCTTAGTCTTGGGGGCTTCCAGTATGCCTCAAGGCCCGGAACAAACTAACCTTGTGAGTGTGGTAGGGTGAAACCCATTGGCAATGGCTTTGCAAAGCAGTAGAGACCACCACGAGTTCACAACCTGTCATAGCTCGACAATCATTCCAAGTCCGGACAGTCAAGTCTAAGTTATAAAATGTTTAGGATGTTTGAAGTTGGTTCCTTCATATGCATGAATTGAGTATGGATGCATGTTATACTTGTATATAAATCTTTATATGTCTAGCTTACCCTTCTTTTTGTGCTTGTCTTTGTATGTGGCTGTGTTCTTTGAATTGCAATGATCATCCTGTGGGTGTGAGCAGAGGGAGATGAACTGTCAATGGAGAAGACTCTTGGTGATGAAGACACTACGATTTAATTAGCTTTAGATTAGTATTTGTAAATAGTTTTTGTTTATCCAGGTTGTATATAAAGTTTAAATTTATAGTTGTTTTGGATAATTGTAAGTTAGACATTATATTATTGTTAACTGTTCTATCATATCATGTTTGTGACCACTCTTTGATATGGTTTTATACTATATTTTGGGATGTTACATTGTTAGTATAACATTTATACAAATTTTGTATTTTATCATTATAACATATGCACAAATAATAAATTTGGTCCCAATTGAGAGAAGGACAACATTGTTCTATCTTAAAAAAACATGAAACTAAACAAAAATATATAGAAATTGAATTGAATAAAAGATAATAACATGTAACATTGCCTTGCCACATGACACTATCTTGTCATGTGACACTAACACACGTGGAAAACATCAAATTTTGTAAAGAAATATAAAAAAAATTAAAAATTAAAAATAAATAAACACTTTCAATTGACACCTAACATGTCTTTAATATCGTAATTTAATATCGTAAAATACTAATGAAAATAACCTAATTGAGTTAATTTTTTTAAAATTAAAACTTGATTGAAACAAAAATAAAAATGAAAATTAATTTACAACTTTTCAACCAACATAGAAATAAAAAGATTAATTAAACTGTTATTTTAATATGAAATATGGTTACATAAATAAATATTTAACAATTAATATACTAGATGACAAATTATAACCATATAGTATTAAATAAATTATAATTACATTAAATATATAAATACTTTAATACATGTAAATTTCATAAAAAATAATAATTAATAATACATGAGTATCCTGTGTTACATGTTATATGCTTTTGTTTACTTTGATAAATCTGTATAAGCATATTTGTGAATATGATTGTGTTGTTCATTGCATATCACTGTGTTTAATATGTGATTTTATATGTGTATGCGTGACATAAGTTTTTGGAAATGGAAAACTACAAGCACTTTGGTTGAACTTTAATGTGTAGCAAAACAACAGTTTTAAGTCCATTACATTATGGGATGAATCGATTAAAACTTGTGTGTTTGCACAAACTTTTATCAAGTGTACATGCTGTGAGTTATTTTGAAGAGAAAAGTTTTCAAAAATGTGCTAAGTGGTTTTTCTTAATCGACTGCATGCAATTTGTATTCGTCTAAGTTGGTTGTTATTTTGAAAATTGATTGAATACTTGACATAACTGTCTTAACGGTCATATTTTTTAAATATATTGACCAAACATTTATTGTAAGTTGACTGTATTAAATGTGCATTCAATTAATGAGCTTGACTGATGTTAGTCTGTTATAACTGCAAGATGTATTCGACTTCATTAGTAGCTAAATCGATTAAAATGTGTCTGATGTGTGTATTACTATAAATTGACGTTGATTTGAATTCTGTAAGAAATTTTAAGCATTTGACATTTTCATATCTTTTAGAGAAAGTTGTGTGATCTTACAGAGAAAGGAAAAGCTCCAAGAACCAAGATTGATCGTGGTGATCAAAGACTTGAGGTTTCTAGAGAAGTCAGACTTGTTGATTTGAACGTCTTATCAATCTGCACAACTGGGTGTATTCTGTGTGATCAGGATTTGCAATCTTTGAAGATTGGCTTGAATTCCCTTTGTGTTTGCAGGAAGAAGAACGATGTTCTTTACTTCGAGGTTTCCTCAAAGGGATAGACAATAGAAGAAGGTGTTCTTACTGTTGGTCTTGTTTGTGTTGTTGCCCATATTTAAATTATAGGGTTAGAGATGTGTTTTACACTTTTCATGTGAGGTCTCTGTAAAAACCTTATTGTAAAAGCCTTGATCTTTATAGTGCATTTTCTTCCTGTGGTTGGTAGGACACTAAATGTAGGCAGGTTGGCCGAACCAGTATAAAATTCAGTTTTTGAATTTTCTGATCCCTACTCTCTTTTGTTAAGTTGATTAAGCTATCAATATATTCGATTAAGTTTACTGCTGCATTGCATATCTTTTAACTTGCTATTCAAGAAAAGTGTAAAAGCATCTTATTTTGTGAAATAGTTTTGAAACCTTATATGTTTACACTTCACCAATTCACCCCCTATTGGTGTGAGAAACTAAGCCATTCTATTTTAACATTTTGTATTTGATTTTCTTCTAAGATGATTTCTTTCGTGTTTGTGCGCCTATTCTCTTGATTTTCTCTTCATGGACCTTCAGTTTATAGACTTCATGAAAAATATTTGTTAGATAGTGCTTGTTTTTGTTCTTCAAATCTTCATGGCCTTTTCATAGGTAGCAGCACTAGGTTGAAGTCAACTTGTTAGAGCATGAATGCTTTTTGAGTACTTTATCAAAAGTAGGTTGTACGAATTTTTCAGCGTGACTTTTGATGCTAAGAATATTCCGCGGATGTCTTCTTTGTCTTTAACGTCAACTTCTTACCTATATATGATAAAGCAGTTGGATACTTGACATAGGCAACTACAAAGAGTAAAGTATATGTGAATGCAGGCAGATATATCATTTTTCTTATCAGTTTTGTTGTTTTGAAAGGTTGTGTATTTAATGCTCTTTAATGCGTGTTCAGAACAACTATATGCTTTTCAAATTTTCTATCGTTCAAACAATATTTGATAGTTTAAGCATTTATAAAAAGATACCAAGTAATTCATAAAGATTTCATCGCTGGATGAAGATATCATTTTGTAACAAGGTATCGTTTAGGCTATACAAGGCGTTTACTAACAACGTTTTGTTTAGTGATCTATGTTTGGTTCAATAGCACATTTAGAACAATGTTACTCAACACAATTGTTTTTGGAACGATGTTCATATATTTTAGTGCATTTCCCAAAAAAATCATTTTACACGTTATTTTCCAAGATATAGTTAGAGCTTGCTTAGCATTGTTTAGCAATGTATAACAAGAGGGCATTTAGCAAGAATCTTTTATGACATATTATAATGTTTACTGAAATCTCATTTGTTGGTGTGTTTGTTAAATATCAGCACATTTACTAAAGTTTTTCTTTTAGACATTTAGATTTCATAAAGTTTTTATTGCTTTTTGTTAAACTTCAAAACATGAAGACATTAAACGATCCATTCTTACTGCAGCGTTTTGTAAGAACTTCTCTTATGAAAGATAATCGTTTAGCTTGGAAGATTATTGTATTTGTAAAGAAAACACAATTGTAGATTTTTGCAAGAGGATCGTTTTCATAAGAGAAGAGATAATTGCAGCAATATTTTTACACTGGTTCACTCCAATTGAGCTACGTCCAGTCTCCTCCGTAGAGGGTTTCACTAAAATCTTCACAAGATTACAACTGAGTATTCTCACCACTCTTGTTTGAGTATTGTTGATGGATTGACAAGTGTACCAAATCGCACAAGTAATATAAAATGGTAAGACCAAGTATTATATCCCAGAGGACTCTCGGCACTAAACAGTCATGTGATAAATTAATTAATTAAGACTTGAAATAAAAGAGATCATTGGTTTAAAATGCAAAGACAAAAAATTAAATATGAATGCAAATTGATCAATAGTAGAGTAACACAAGGATGAACGGATGTTGTCTAATATGAGATGAATATGTTATTGGGGTTAGATTTCACCAAGTTCCCTCTCATGTATATAGGAATTCCTCTTTATGCATTAATGTTAACGTCACTCACTAAAGTACTTAGAACCCAATCCCTTGGCGCAATAAGCCTGCCTTAGTTCCTATTTTGTGCAATTATTAGCGTTCTTAGAAAATTAAGTCTGAAGATAAAGAGCTTAAGACGACCAAGTACTCATACCCTCATCCCTGAGAAATATTACCCTTGGGAGAATTCAACAAGAACCTGAATTGTAAGGAACTTCCCGGCACTCATGCAATTCATAAATCATGCAACTAAATGAGTTAAATAGAGCAAGCATTGAAACAGATGAATTCCCTAACAATTAATGAATAAAGAAAATATGATTAAGAATCAATTCAAATACATGAGAGTTCACAAGGTTACATCATTCCCCAACAACAAAATAGAGTTTAGTTCCCCATAGACATGGAGAAACTAGATGTACAATGGAAAAACATGAGATAGTAAAACCCTAAGAGTAGAAGAGGAAGCTTCTGCCTCCAGATCCGCCTTTAGAGAGTAAAAGAGTGTGTTGTTGTGTTGCTCTAGCCAGAGATACCAAACCTAGAGCGTTAGGATCCTTTAAATAGAGTCAGAAAAGAGTAGAAACAGGACCCGGTCCAAAAGAAGTCGAAACAGATTAAAAAATGGGCCTATTTCACGACGCACACCGCCCGAGCGCCCAGTTTTGGCCGCCCGGGCGGTGGGCGTCGATTTCTAGCCGCCCAAGCCTCCACTAGCCACCCAAGCTTCGCAGTTGACTTTTCTGCACTCTGATTGACTTTTTTACACTCTGGTTGACTTTTCTGCATTCCAACTATTTGGTACTTTAATTCTTCCTTCAAATAATTCCAATAACCTACAAAATCAAGGGAATTTGGTGATAAAATCATCAAGTATAACCTCAACTCTCTTATTCACAAAACAAAAGCAAAAACATGAGTCACAACAAGTTTCTAGGTCAAAAAGAGTGCATTTAGTATCAAGATTACATCACAGATAACGGTATTTTAAACCGTTATCAAGTATTCACACCATTGCTGATACTAGACTATCACGCCTAGATTTTTCTTGAGTATTCGCACCACTCTTGCTACTAGACTACCACACCCTAGATTACCTTGAGTATTCGCACCACTCTTCTTACTAGACTATCGTTCTTAGATTTCCTTGAGTATTCACACCACTGCTGGTACTAGAATACCACGCCAAGATTCCTCAACTCAAACTCAGTTCAGTTATAAGTGTTTTGATTCTCTTCTGAATTGCAATCAACGATTTCTTACAAGTCATTCAGACTATAACTCTCACTGAGAGGATGCAAATACAATACAAAGCAGTTTAAACACTCACAAGTGTTTTTCTCTTCTCTCTTACAATAGTAAGCAATATTACAATGAAGTTCGATAGTATTTCTTTTTCTTTTTAATCTTCTCTTCTCTTTTTCTCTTTTTCAGCTCAGATGTATTATTTTTCTTGAGCTTTTTCTCTTCTTCTCTCTTGAATGCTTGTAGGATGGATATTTCGTTGTAAGCTTTTCACTTGATTATCTACTTAAGCTATCCTCTTAATTTTTCTTTTGAAGACTCTTCTATTTAAATGCTTCATGGATATATGTCTGTTAGACTTGAGCTTTTAGCCTTGATACTCAGGCTCTCTCTTTCTTTGTAAACAACCGTTGGGTTAGTCAACTTGAAGTAGGTTGTACATTCTTTTTAGGCATGACTTCAAGTGAAGAACATTATGTTAATATCTCCTTTGTCTCTAATGTCCACTTCAAGTAAAAGTAATGATTTTTACTTGATTAAGAAGCAAAAGACAGATAAAAATAAATCACAACAATAATCAAAAGAACAAACAAATTTATTCATCTAACCTTAGAATCCAATTAAGAGATTACAGCAGAATGAACCCAAAGGCTTAACACTCCATGGAATGTTCAAATAACATGAAAAATATAAGAAGAGAGGGTGGAGAACATCATAGAAGAGAGGGTGGACGAAATTTGAACCCCCCAAAGGGTTCCTCAACTCCCTAAAGTGTTTCCCTAGGTCTCTTTATATAGAAATTGGATTGAGTCTTTTTCCAGACTTTTCTATTGTTGTAATCTTTTTTATGATAATGTAATCTCCTCCAATTATCTTCTAAATAATCTAAGATCTTCAAAATGTATTTGATTGTTTTGGAGATCTAAAATATTTGAGAAGATATTTGCTAGACTAAAAAAGATTTGACAAATATTATTTTTTGATATATTAATATAGTTAAATAAGCTAATTATTTAACAATTATCTTTAATCATAAACATTTATCAATTATCAAAGCCCTTTTGGTAGAAAAAATAGAGAAAACCACAAGATCCAATTTTTGTTGCTTGTTCCCTCCTTTTAGCTTAGCCAAATTTCTTCACTTTTTCATGCTATGCTTGGATTGAATTCTTGTGGTCTGGATTATTTTCTATTCTTTGATTTATCTTTAAGGTGTCATGAAAATTTAACCAATTTATTTCCACACCTCAATGAGCTCAATTTAGCTAGAGTTGCACTAACACACGTCAAAATAGCCAAAAAAAACATTTATGCAACTAAAATGATATTCTTAACATGTTTTTGTATCTGATGCTAAATAAACCTAATTATAACAAGTCCTAACTAAAATATTCTATTAAAGTACAAAAACTAATTAAGAATCCAATATTAAAGGCTAAATAAGAACGTAAATATGTGATGAGTGCATATTTATGCCCACATTTATGCTTTAAAATTAATTTTTTGATGGGATAATTGTGCTTGAATGATTGATTTAAAGAGGATTTGTGATGATTTGATATATTGTGTTTGGAATTAAAAGGGACTTAAAAAGTGATTTTAATTGCATAAATTATTCATGGAAATTCTTACGTTTATTTGTGCAGCTAAAATTATAAGTTTTATTGGTTCAAACGGCAATTCAAGGCTCAAAATCAGGTTTTATTTGGAAAATAATGTACAGATGGGCCAAATAGGCAGACTTTACCCTTGCACCCCTTAAAATCCCTACATACACTCCTATTTCTGAAACAGGCCAACAACCAAGCCTAAACACTAAGCCATTTCTACTACACCTCCCTAAGTTTCCTATACACACCCCTCCTAAGCCAAACTTCACCAGATCATGCCACGTGGCAGTCCATCACTAACATATTGAACCACTCAGATGATGCCACATCACTGATCCTTGCACTCACTAGTGAACCAGTCAGAACGCGCCACCTCAGCCCTAACACATGAGCATCATCTTCCACCCACTGAAACCCTAACCCTAGCCGCCATTGCCACGCCGCGACCTCCGTTCATCTTCTCCCTTCTCGGAACCAAATCGCGCCACCATCCTCGCCGCTACCATGACCGCAACCATGCCGCAAGACCGCCGCCACCTTCCTTCTCCTTCGCGCAAGGGTTCGAAGCCACCACGACCGCCATCCGCGAATTCGTCTTCCCATCACCAACATCTCGTCGCCGTCGCACAGAGTCACCATCCTCTTCTCCATCTCTGATCGCGACATCTCTTCGCGGGACACCTTGCCGCCTCCTCTGAAATCACCACCATCAACCACCTTCGTCCACGGCCAATAGCCACAGCAACCGCGCAACCACCAAGGCCGCCGCCATCAAACCAGCAAGCTCCTCCTCCATTCGCGAAAGGGCCGCCGCTTTTGAAACCTCCATCTCCAAGCCGCGCCGTAGATCGCAACCTTCAACGCACATCACCATCATCAGACCACGCTTCTCGTCGTCACCACCATGAACCATCTTCATCTTCTCCATTCTCGGAACCCAATCGCGTCTCCATCAACGCCAACCTCCATCCACCATCACCGTAACACCATGGGAACCTGCATCAAAGCCAGACCTGCATTCAGAAAACCCAGAGACAGAAGTATCATCACCACCGGGAAGGCCGTTGCGCGAGTTAATCTGTGCACCATCTCCAAATCGCGGCGCAGGCAAAGGCGGAGGGGGAAGCCCTTTCCCCAATTCTGAACCCTAATTTTGGGTAGGGAGGAGCCTGACACGTGTCGAGCTCCCATTGGGCGCGTCCTCCTCTGGTCAAAGCTGGTCAATAAGCCTTCTCTAGTCAAAGTCTGGTCAACTGAGGGGCTTTCTTGCAATTTCAGAAATTCAGAAGAGGCTTAAGTGCAGATAGAGACAATTTCAGGGCATTTGTGAAATTTTGGAAATTCAGAAAAGCTAAAAGATAAAATTTAGTTGTTGAATTAATTTAATTTGCGAATATCAACCGAAAATATCTTCCAAATAATGTTATAATTATCTAAATCTTTTAGTTATTTGGAAGATATAAGATAAAAGATTCTATCAACTAAATACTCAGAGTCCAAGCCCAATCAAGCCTTATATAAAGAGACCCAGGGACTTCACTTAATTCATTCATTCTCTCATACTCCTCTCACTTTTCTTTCATCTTGTATTCAACTCCATTCATGGAGAGCTAAGCATCTAGGGCTATTCTGCTGTAATTCCATGACGGATTCTGAGGTTACGTTCAGTTAATGCAATTGTTTACTTTGATTATTGATTTAAGTTGTTCTCTCTATGTCTTTCATCTCTCTATCTTGTTAAAAGCAAAGATTTTTGCATCATAATATGTTTGAATCTACATGCATATTGATTATATGAGTTTTAGGGTTTCTAGGTTTAAATTGAGAATCTACTTTGATTTAATTTAGGAACTTTCATATGATTAAATGGTTTTTACTATCAATTGAGAATGTACTTTGATTGATTAGTAATAATTTCAATTATAATCAATTGAGAATTTACTTTGATTGATTAGCTTTTAATTTGGTTAGGAGATTTAAGAATAGACATGATTAAACACAATAGAATTTGGTTGAGAATGTACTTTGGTTGAATTTATTGTGAATAATCTAGAAAGGTTTTGCATTTGATTGCGAATTTACTTTGGTTAAATGCATGATCGCCCTCGAATTAATTAAGAATGTACTTTAATTAATTTGAAACTTAAACAATAATCAATTGAACAATTATCCGTGAATAACCGATGATGAATCTATCTTGGAAAAGCAGTGGAATTAGCCTATTTCATCGTAACTGTTTTTAAGTTTCCTATTTATTCTTTAAACACTCTTCAACCATTACTTTTATTCATAAGCATTGCATAACATTCATAAGAGTCAGATATTTGAAAGCAATTCCGTGTTCATTGGGAGACGACTCAGGGTTACGTTAACCCTATCTACTTTCTAAATACTACTTGGCAATACTGAAGTTGCCTTGAAAAGTAGTATTAATTTGATAGCTTCCACTTCACAAACTCCTACTACCTGGTAGTCGTCCTCTAAGCCTTTTTTGTCTTCTACCGAATAGTGGGATACGTGGAGAAGATTCTCTAACGCTCAAGTTAATACTCTAGGTATAAGATTCTAGTCAAAGTTTGATTATGCAAAATTGAAGTCATAACCTGGTTAAAATATATTTATAAAGGTGGTTTTGCTAACCATGGTCAACTTACATGTGGTGATCTGCAATCATTTTTAGCTAAGTTACCTAATGTGTGAATGTCTTCGGTAGGCAGAGGTATGTACCAGCAGGCAACACCCAACTCCAATAAGGAATGTGTTTATCAGAGGATGGCATATAGCCTTCAGTTTGAGGAACACAATACTCAATATTCAACCATTAGTGTCCGCTAATGTGACATTGAACTTACTCCTTTAAAGGTACAATCCTTAGTATCCGATAGACAACTCATCCTTTACATAGTTTTCGATATTCATTGTGTGAGTTCTATTGGCCACAAAGCAACCAGTATCAAATACTCAATACGTGGTGTCTTGTTGTTGTTTGGTTAACTCATCATTTTAAAGTTGTAGTTGGTAGAACCAAAAAGTCTTCGACCATATACAATACACAAAGTAATCTTGTATAGGTGGCATGTGAGCATTAATGCACATAAACAAACAATATAAAATAGGTGAAGTAAAGTTATAGAATGCTACTAAGTGAATTGCAAAAGAAAAAAACAAGGTTCAGATCTTACCAAGGTATATTCTAAAAAAAAAAAATTATCCACTCCCATATTATCATGAGAAATTCTTTTTACTCGTATGTAAGAAACAAATTTATCAAGACTAAATTTTTTAATTAAGAATGATTAAAATAAGATTGCTCACAAAATTTATACTAAGACATCGCTATCCATCAATAAGTATGTTAAATAATGAAAAATAATACAAAACCTAAACATAATAATTGACTAAACGTAAAAAACAAATTTATCATGATTGAAATTCCGAACTAAAAATTATGAAAAGAATAGAAGATCCAAATATAACAAACCATATTTTTGAAATCCTAAAAATATTAAATTCAATGTAATCAAATTCAACTTAAAAAAGTAATATCTAAAAAAACGTTTTGACCAAAAGATATAGGAAGAGGTCAAATTAACTGAAGTTACAAAATTAAAACAATTATGCAAGTGAAATCACATTTATTGCTTCTGAAAATTAATTTAAAATTAAAATTAAAGTGATGAAAAATTGTGATATATAAATAAATGTAGAAAATATTAGTTATCATTTAAAAGAATACAAGTAAATAGTTGATGATTTAACTAATTTTAGCATTACTAGAAACTCATTAATAGATGGTGTCCTCATAAAATGTCTAATAGCCTAAAAAATAATATTTTGGAATTGATAGTGTGGGGTGAGACTAAATTATTTTAATAATGAAAGTTTAAAGTATAAATAAAATTTTTATAAACAAGTTTCATTATTTTAAAACACACATTTTCTTTATAATATTATCTAAGATTTCTTACGAATCCGTTCATCTTTTGAAGATTGAAGATTGTATGATTTTTCCTTGTAGTGAGTTCATCAAAATCAACTGATAAGTTTTTTCAATAGAATAAGTTGAATTTTGTCTCTTCTTGATCTGTTTGATCTTTCTCTGGATGTGAACCTTTTTGGCTTCCATGTAGTGTTTTAGTTCTCTTTGTTATTCTTTAATGATCAATGGTCCTAATAGGGTGCCCTGATCATGTTTGTGTCGTTCATAGGAGCAGTTTGAGCCTCCTATCCATGTAAGGTTGTTTTAAGGGGTCATTAAGTTGTTTGGTTACATTTAAGGTAAAGGAAACTAGTTGTTTTACTGTGCGTGAGTGATAGGCTGTCGTTGAAGCTATCAAATTAATACTACTTTTCAAGGCAACTTCAGTATTGCCAAGTAGTATTCAAGAAGGTAGATAGGGCTAAAGTAACCCTGAGTCGTCTCCCAACGAACACGGAATTGCTTTTGAATATCTGACTCTTATGTTATGCAATGCTTATGAATAAAAATGATGTTTGTAGAATGTTTAAAGAACAATTAATAAACTTAAAAACAGTTACGATGAAATAGGCTAATTCCACTGCTTTTCCAAGATAGATTCATCATCGGTTATTCACGGATAATTGTTCAATTGATTATTGTTTAAGTTTCAAATTAATTAAAGTACATTCTTAATTAATTTGAGGGCGATCATGCATTTAACCAAAGTAAATTCTCAATCAAATGCAAAACCTTTCTAGATTATTCACAATAAATTCAACCAAAGTACATTCTCAATCAAATTCTATTGTGTTTAATCATATCTATTCTTAAATCTCCTAACCAAATTAAAAGCTAATCAATCAAAGTAAATTCTCAATTGATTATAGTTGAAATTATTACTAATCAATCAAAGTACATTCTCAATTGAAAGTAAAAACCATTTAATCATATGAAAGTTTCTAAATTAAATCAAAGTAGATTCTCAATTAAACCTAGAAACCATAGAACTCATATAATCAATATGCATGTAGATTCAAACACATTATGATGGAAAAATCTTTGCTTTTAATTTGATAGAGAGATGAAAGACATAGAGAGAACAACTTAAATCAATAATCAAAATAAACAATTGCATTAACTCAATCTAACCTCAGAATCCATAATGGAATTACAGCAGAATTAGCCCTAGATGCTTAGCTCTCCATGAATGGAGTTGAATACAAGATGAAAGAAAAGTGAGAGGAGTATGAAAGAATGAATGTATGAAGTGGAGTCCCCTTTTCTGCCTCCCTTGGGTCTCTTTATATAGGCTTGATTGGGCTTGGACTTTGAATAGTTTGTTGATAAGATATTTTCTGTTGATATATTATATCTTTCAAATATTCATTAGATTAAATCAGTTTCAAAGAATATTTGATAGATATTAACTTAATTATCTTATATCCTATATCTTCCAAATAACTAAAAGATTTAGATAATGATAAAATTATTTGGAAGATATTTTCTGTTGATATTCCCAAATTAAATTCAACAACTGAATTTTATCTTTTAGATTTTCTGACTTTCCAAAATTGCACAAATACCCTGAAATTTCCTCTATCTGCACTTTAGCCCCTTCTGAATTTTCCAAATAAAATCTGACTTTGGGCCTTGAATTGCCATTTGGACCAATAAAACTTATATTCTCAGCTGCACAAATAAACATTAGAAAATCCAAGAATAATTTATGCATTAAAACTCACTTTTTACGTCTCTCTATTTTCCAAAGCCAATAATTCCAATCATCACAAATTCACTTAAAATAAACCATTTAAACACAATTATCCCATCAAAATTTTAATTTTCAAACATAAATGTGGGCATAAATATGCACTCATCACACCCCCACACTTATCCTTTTGCACTCCTGGGCAAAATTGATTAATTCCAAGACTTTGTTCTGAGTCATTTTATTTCATATTTGCACTTGGATCAAAAGAATGAGTAGCACTAGACATAGATCAATCATTTAGGCATTACTTTGTCATGGACATGCAAATGGAATCACTTTATTCTTCACACATGAGTTAACCTTTTTGAATTCCCAAGAAAATCAAATATGAAAGACAACACTCAAGTCAACATGTATCTATTTCTCCTGAACTGTCTCAAGTGTTTTTCGCTTGTGTTTACACTCAAAATACCCATGTAAGTAGACACCCTTGATATTTAGCAAGACTCTAACATTCACACACTTCAGTAAACATGCAATTATTGATCATGAGGGATTTTTAAGGTTTTATTGAGGCCAAGGCAAAGGTAGGAAATTTTCTTGGGAATCTGAGCTTTTGAAATTGACATAGAAAGAGTAATGACACTTGATTTCAAAAACAACTTTATTTCTTGCTCTTTTAAGGAAGATTTTTTTTTCTTCTTCTTTTTTCTCTTTTGTTTTAAAACTTCAACTTTTTCATCTTCCTTTTTACCCTTTTTATTGTTTTGTGGGTGAGGTACTCACCCACACACTTATTCATCACTTTACTTTTAACAGAATCCATTACTCTTTCTTCTTTCCTAAGGTAAGGAACATATGATTTTTCTTTTCTCATTTGACAATGACTGGAAACAAGAAAAATAGGCTTAAGGCTCAAAGAGGGTTCCAATGGATTAATGTTAGGACAAGTTTATTTGGCCAAGTAGCTAAAACAAGAAATGCCTCAATCATATCAAATCATGCATATTCACCTCTGTTGCACAACATAGAATCAAGCTAACTATTAGAGTATCAACAAAACATGGGCAAATCACACAAAAAAAAAATAGGTATGGCACATGGTGGTCCATCCTTAACATTAAGCCCAAAACTCACATGGTTTCAAATTTCTTTCACAAAAGATTTAATCAGGAAATTCTCAAGTCAACTCAATTAGCAAATCATAGAAGCAATCCACTCATATCAACATGACTCATTTTTTTTTCTCTTGAATTCATGATCATTCCAGTTACTGATTCAAACTCTCAAATCCAATGCAAATATTTATTTAAAACAAACAAAATAGACAAACAAAATAGGGAACAAAATTAATTGTTTCCCCACACCCCCACACTTAAACTATGCATTGTCCTCAATGTATGCCTTATATATAAAATGCAAAGAAAAAGTATGGGGGAACTTACCTCCTTCATGGTGGAAGGAATGCTAGTAGGACTTCATTGGAAAAGTCATCCTGGATAGGAATGTTATCTTTTCCTTTTTCAATCCTACTAAGATGGTCAACTACTACATTATGTGACCCACCTCTGTCTTGAATAGGAGTCAACTTGTCCTTCTGGTTCTTGACCATTGTGATTCCATATTTCTTGGGAACCACATGTATAAGGTCCACCCAAGTGCTGTCATAATTTGAATATTTAAGACCTGTTTGTAGCAACTTGGTGTCCTTTTTCTTTACAACCCCCATCAGTTGAGGATTTAGTCTTCCTTGAGGTTGTCTCACTGGTTTAGCATCCTTCTCCAAAACGGGTGGTTGTACCACAGATGGCAACATCTTACCGCCTAAGGTATTCTCGGCCACCTTAACATCACACTCGGACGCCACAAAGGTATCATCTATTAATACCGCGTCCTCAATATCACCTGCTTTACAGTTTCCTTTTTCGTCCAAAATTAGGGACGACATATTTGAAAAAGAAAAATTGTTTACAACATCACTTGATAAATCAATACAAAACAAAGAATGATCTTTAATCTGGTGCTTCCCAGCTTCCAACACGTTGAACCCCACCTTCTCGTCTCCTATCTCCATTGTCAATGATCCTGCATGCACATCTATCTTGGTTCGTGCTGTCATCATGAAGGGTCTTCCCAAGATAATAGTTGTTGGACTGATTCCTTCATCATCCTTCATGTCCAAGATATAAAAATCTGCAGGAAAAATTAATTTGTCTACTTGGACAAGGACGTCCTCAAGCACACCTGCAGGGTTAACTGTGCTACGGTTGGCCAGTTGAATGACCACACCAGTAGTCTTAAGAGGTCCCAGAGATAGAGAAGTAAACACTGATAAAGGCATTACATTTATGGAAGCCCCTAAATCTAGCATGGCATTGTCAAACTTTGAATTTCCAATAACACATGGAACAGAAAACATACCTGGATCTTTGCATTTTCGTGGTATTTCAATATGCTTCTTAATCAAGCTTGACACATTCCTTCCCAAATTCACAACCTCATTATCCCTAAAACGCCTTCTATTTGTACAAATTTCTTTCAAAAACTTGGCATATTTAGGGATTTGTTGAACAGCATCTAGCAAGGGAATATTGATCTCCACCTTTTTGAAAGTATTTAAGATCTCTTGATCTAATTCCTCCATTTTTTTGTTTCTCGGCTTCAACCGATTTGGATATGGAGGAGGTGGAGAATAAGATGAAGAAGAATTTTTAGAAGAAGAGTTAGAAGATACTAACCTGGATTTATCAATGGTAGTCTCAGGTGATGGTTCACTCGGTCCTCCATTGTCATCAATTTGTGCTCCTTCTTTCTCCTTATCTTCATCCTCTTGGACTCCTTCAGAGCTTTCTACTTGCTTACCCGTTCTCAAAGTAATGGCACTTACATTTTGCGGGTTGATCACTGTTTGTGCAGGTAGTTTGTTTGATTCCTTAGCCTCTAATTTTTCCACCCTCTGAGTCAAATCTACAATTGATTTCTTGATTTCTGAATTTTGCTCAAGTATTGTTTTCATGAAATCTTGTAGTGACATTTCAGGCTGAGATTGCTGCCTTTGTTGAGGTGGAACATAAGGTTGTCTGTTCTGCTGATATCTATTGGAGGATGAATCATGATAATTCTGGTATGGTCTATTTCCTCCAATCATGTTTGCAGCAAAAGCTTGAGATGAGTTTTCCACAGTGGTTTCCACCAAGCTAGGACATTCATCAGTATAATGGTTAGTTGAAATGCAAATTCCACACTTCTTAGCAATTTGTGGAGTTGAGGTTTTAAACAAATTTGCAATCTCGTCAAGTTTGCTTTCTAGCTTATTTAATCTTTCATCTATCTTCTTCCCATCAACTGCACCATTTTCAATTTCATGCACTCCCTTCAGCAAAGTCACTGAATTTTCTCTTGTGCCATATTGTTGATTGTCTACTGCCTTTCGTTCTATTAGATCTATACCATCTTCTGGTGACCTGTCTAAGAAAGATCCTCCACTTGCAGCATCTGCCCATGACCTATCAGTAGGACTTAAGCCTTCATAAAAGCTTAGAATAAAATCTTCCATTTGGAGTTGAGGGCATGAAGAACATAATTTCTTGAATCTTTCCCAATATTCACTAAGATTCTCTCTATCTCTTTGTCTTATATCTTGAATTTCTCTACGGATAGCTGATAATCTGGATGCAGGAAAATACTTCTCAAGAAAGAGTCTTTCAATAGTTTCCCAATTTGTAATCCGTGCAGAGAGATAATACCACCAATCTTGAGCTGCGCCTTGAAGAGTAAAAGGAAAAGCTCTCATTTTAAGGCTCTCTATTGTGATCCTGGGAGATCTAAAGTTTTCACACAACATGTGAAATTGTCTCAAGTGCTTGTGTGGATTCTCCCTTGATAACCCATTGAACTTTGGTAAGGCATTTAACAGGTCAGGTCTCAACTCCCACTCCTCATTAGGGTATTCAATGTTACTTCGGATAGCTGTATTGTGGGAGGTGGCTAACTGTCTGATGGTTCTTTGTGCCATATTATTTGGGTTAGGATCAGGTAAAGGATTGGATGATATGTTTGTGACTGGAGATAATGAAGGTGGTATGACTTCAGATGTAGGAAGTGTTCCCTCAGTAGAACACCCAAATTTCAATCTTCTCCGCAGCTTACGCAAATTCCTTTCAACTTCCGGGTTAATTTGATAAAATTCTCCCGGGTTAGCTCTGGTCATGCACTACGCAATCTGCTGGAAATTGTTCCTCTGTTACTTATCTTTTTCTTTTGTTCTTGCTTTAGATAAAGATTTCAAATAAGAGATAAGAGAGACTTGTTGGGTCCACTCCCAGGAAAGAGAGGTGCGTCACACTGGACAACTTAAGTACCAAGTCTTTCCTAGCCAGAGTGTATTCAAACTAGCCTCAAGTATTTCTCAAAAGAAATTCTTAATAAAAAACAAGAACAAAGATTTTTTCCTAAAATAAGAATGACTAAAGGCTACAAAATAACTCAAATTAAATTAAATGTATGTGCGTTAAATAAAACAAAATAAAGATGAAAAAAAAATAAAAAAAAAATAAAAAGAAAAATCAAAATAAGAATCAAAATATTTAAAATACTAACCGTATTCCCCGGCAACGGCGCCAAATTTGATAGGCTGCCGTTGAAGCTATCAAATTAATACTACTTTTCAAGGCAACTTCAGTATTGCCAAGTAGTATTCAAGAAGGTAGATAGGGCTAAAGTAACCCTGAGTCGTCTCCCAACGAACACGGAATTGCTTTTGAATATCTGACTCTTATGTTATGCAATGCTTATGAATAAAAATGATGTTTGTAGAATGTTTAAAGAACAATTAATAAACTTAAAAACAGTTACGATGAAATAGGCTAATTCCACTGCTTTTCCAAGATAGATTCATCATCGGTTATTCACGGATAATTGTTCAATTGATTATTGTTTAAGTTTCAAATTAATTAAAGTACATTCTTAATTAATTTGAGGGCGATCATGCATTTAACCAAAGTAAATTCTCAATCAAATGCAAAACCTTTCTAGATTATTCACAATAAATTCAACCAAAGTACATTCTCAATCAAATTCTATTGTGTTTAATCATATCTATTCTTAAATCTCCTAACCAAATTAAAAGCTAATCAATCAAAGTAAATTCTCAATTGATTATAGTTGAAATTATTACTAATCAATCAAAGTACATTCTCAATTGAAAGTAAAAACCATTTAATCATATGAAAGTTTCTAAATTAAATCAAAGTAGATTCTCAATTAAACCTAGAAACCATAGAACTCATATAATCAATATGCATGTAGATTCAAACACATTATGATGGAAAAATCTTTGCTTTTAATTTGATAGAGAGATGAAAGACATAGAGAGAACAACTTAAATCAATAATCAAAATAAACAATTGCATTAACTCAATCTAACCTCAGAATCCATAATGGAATTACAGCAGAATTAGCCCTAGATGCTTAGCACTCCATGAATGGAGTTGAATACAAGATGAAAGAAAAGTGAGAGGAGTATGAAAGAATGAATGTATGAAGTGGAGTCCCCTTTTCTGCCTCCCTTGGGTCTCTTTATATAGGCTTGATTGGGCTTGGACTTTGAATAGTTTGTTGATAAGATATTTTCTGTTGATATATTATATCTTTCAAATATTCATTAGATTAAATCAGTTTCAAAGAATATTTGATAGATATTAACTTAATTATCTTATATCCTATATCTTCCAAATAACTAAAAGATTTAGATAATGATAAAATTATTTGGAAGATATTTTCTGTTGATATTCCCAAATTAAATTCAACAACTGAATTTTATCTTTTAGATTTTCTGACTTTCCAAAATTGCACAAATACCCTGAAATTTCCTCTATCTGCACTTTAGCCCCTTCTGAATTTTCCAAATAAAATCTGACTTTGGGCCTTGAATTGCCATTTGGACCAATAAAACTTATATTCTCAGCTGCACAAATAAACATTAGAAAATCCAAGAATAATTTATGCATTAAAACTCACTTTTTACGTCTCTCTATTTTCCAAAGCCAATAATTCCAATCATCACAAATTCACTTAAAATAAACCATTTAAACACAATTATCCCATCAAAATTTTAATTTTCAAACATAAATGTGGGCATAAATATGCACTCATCAGTGAGTTTGATAAATTTGATGTTGTCGGTATGATAGTTGAATCTGATTAGTGTTTATGCTTCAACTAAATTGGGTAGTTTGAGGATTAAATTGATCTTGATTGTCGTTTGGACTATTATGACTAATAGAACTGAAGAGTTGAACAATGGAGCAAATTGGTATAAGTTTTTAATGTATAAAATCATGTTGAACAAACTCTCTAAAAAAGGAATATTAATTTGAGCAATTGATGAAGTCTAAGTTCACATAAATTACAAAATATGAGTTTGCTATAAACTGATATAGCGTTGAGCGATATTGGTTTAGCGCTAAGTGCAAGCTTGATTGTGCAAGAATGAGAGCGTTTTAGCCTTAAACCGTCCAGAACCCCTTTTCACTTTTAAGTGCCTAGTTTTGCGAATGTTTTGGCGCTGAGCGATAGCAGGGCATCACTAAGCACCATATTGCACTGCAGATCTAAAGTAATTTAATTCTTGGATGTTGAGTGATATAAAAGTGTCGTTGAGGGTGAATATTTGCGAGAAGAATGGCATTAAGCACCAAAAATAGCACTAAGTGTCACCTTTTACAAGAAGTCTAGAGTTGGGCACCACCTTTGAGTGCTAGTCTACATGTTTGAGTTGTTTTTCTTTTTGGATTTTTTGCATTGATTTTAAATAAACTTTAAATATGTTTGTGAGTATGATGATTATGTGAGTGAAATGGGAACTTTTGTTATGGATATGTGTTGATAGGGGGAGTAGTATAAATGATAAATTCAATCCCTTATGTGTTTGGTTTTTTGATGATGACAACATATGCATGTTTCCATGACAACAACATTTGATGATGAAAACACACATATGTTTTCATGACAAACAACATAAATGTTTCTTATATGTTTTATACATATGTTGCTAAAACTGATTGGTCTGCATACTGATTATGGTCATACACATGTTTACATCTATTGTATGTATTATCATGTTTTCATATGTTAAAACCACTTGCACTGAGCAAATTTATATGAAGTAATCGATTACAGTAGTTATGTTATCAATTAAGTTCATCAGATAGCTTATGCTTAAAACTGTGGCAAACTACACAAGTTTCAATCGATTACATTAATTGTAAAATCGATTAAAACTCGTGTCTTTGCATACACCTATTTGAAATGTGTAGTGATGTGTTTTTTAGGAGAAAAAGTTTTCAAAAACGGTCTTGTATACTTTGAAAATTATTTTCAGTATAACTTAACCGATTACACTCTTTACGTAATCAATTAAGTCTCGTATACTTTGACAACTATTTTCAAGTAAGTCTAACTGTAATAACGATCATATTTTTGTAACCTGTTGATAACAGTTGAAAAACTGTTATTTTCATGCTTAAATTTGATACTAAAAGCAACCTTTAACACTTAGAAACTAGCTTGAAATCATGCTTTTGGTTATATTTTTAGAAATAAGAGAGCTGGATAGGTTTATGCTTGATTTCAGTGTTTTTATGCAGGTTTTAAGATGAATTTGGTGAAGGAAGTGAAGAAGGATAGAGATGGAATCAGAAAAGACATCAAAAAGTGCAAAAGGAGAAGCCGCAACTGCCGCTCAGCGGCAGTTTACCGCTGAGCGGCACTCAGGCAGTCACGTTGGCTCCGCTGAGGGGTGAAAAGGCCGCTGAGGGGAGAAAAACAACTCACGCACTTACCGCTGAGCGGCACTATTTTGGGCTTGGGCCTAATTTTCTGTAATTTTAGAATAGTATATAAGCTTTAGAACGTCCTAGGGTTTGTATCTTTGGTTGGGAGGAAGCAGAAACACACTTTTCACCCCTTGGGGGTAGATTGGGAGATGGTGACGGCTCTCCTCTTCTCTTTCTAGGGTTTTTCTATCTCTTCCATTCTTCCATTATTGTTCATCTAGTTTCACCATGAATATGGTGAACTGAACTTTGTATTGTTGTTGGGGAATCAATGTAGTCTTGTGAAACTCTCATATATGGAATTTGTGTTAACATCTTATTTTAAGATACATGGTTTCTTTCATCATTAGTTAGGGTTTTTCCTCTTTGCTTAAAGCTTGCATTGTTTAACTCATTCATTGCCATGATTATTGATTTTGTCGATATGGGAACGTACGGGGAAATCTAGATGCGGGGAATTTCTCCCGATATTGGTTGCCTTTAAGCTCCTGCACTTCAGAACTAATTACTAGGAATGCTAGGAATTGTATGAACTCGTAATTAAGGATAGGCCTTCTTGCAAGGTGATTTAGAGAGTGGCATTAGCAATTGATGAAAAGAATGATGAATTCCTAAAGTATATGAGAGTGAACAAGATGAAATTGATAACCCGAACAACATACTCATCCATTTAATTCATTAAAGTGTTTGTTTTCCTCTTGTCCATTGATCAAATTCATGCATACATGTTTAATTACTGTCTTTTGCATTTAAACCCTATAATCAATTGTTCACGAGTCTTAAATAATCAACAAATCATATAACTAACTAGGCCGTGAGTCCTTTGGGAAAACGATACTTGGTCTTACCTAGTTTTATTACTTGATACGATTCGGTCACACTTGCCGATTGTTAAACAAGTTTGTGGCACCGTTTTTCGGTGTTCATAAATTTGTCATCACCTGTTTACATTACTTATTCGATTAAATATATTTTAATGTAATCCTGATATAACTCTGTTATAAGTGTAACCGATTACATAAGGAAATCTATATATTGATGCATAGGTGTTTACACTAACAACTTTTGATCATTTGAAATTTCATATCTGATATCTGTGAGTTCAGAAAGAGTTATTACAGGCACACCAGTTCTCCAAGAATCAAGACACAAGAGATTTGAAGATTTTGAAGGATTCTTGAAGGATATCATTGAACGTTTATTGGTTGATCAATCTTTGCACAATTAAGGTGTATTCTTTACTGATTAGAATTTTTTTTGCAATCAAGAGATTGTTGTTTCCCTGTTCGTGTTGCCAGGAAGAAGAACATGGGGTTCTTGGTACTTTGAGAAGGGTCTCAAAAGGTTACTACACTAAAGAAGATTGTTCTTCTGTAGGGTGTGTTTGTGCTATATTAGATTGGTGAGTTAGGGAGGAGATTTACATTTTGACAGTTGGTCTTGTAGTCTTGTTGTAAAAACTCAAATCTTTATAGTGGAAAGTCTTTCAATCTAAGGTTGATTGAAAGAGACTGGATGTAGGCATTAAGGTCGGACCAAGATAAAAAGCCTGTGTTTGTTTTTTGTCCTTAATCTCTTTACTGCATTACTTTCATAATTGTATTTTGCACTTTAAGGATCATTTAAAGTTTCCAAAAATATTTAAAAAGAAAGTGTTGTTATTGATTACCAATTCACCCCCTGGTAAGAGAAACGAGCCATAACCTTTCTTACAATGTGTGAAAATGTTGTTGATAGAATTTCAAGGAGAAATTATGTGTGGTGATAATGTTTAGTCCATGCGTTGACGTATGCGAAGTCAGAAAGTAGGTATCTTGAACTCTAAATAACTATTCATGCTCAAATAGAGTAGAATGTGTTATGCGGGAGAGTCGCAAGAGGTCCTAGTCACTGGACTATTAGTCTAGACGCGAAGAAGACTAACCTTGTAACTGGGAGGGTGATAACCCCTTTGTTTATGACACTACAAAGCATATATACCATTACAAGTTCATGCCTACATTGAAGCCCTATGTCAAAGGCATGTATCCGAATAATTGATTCTAGTTTAAACTATTTATGTGTGTTTATATGAGTTATAGTATTTCATAAATGTTTAGCTTATATCTAATATGGTTTAACTGTCTTACGATATTTATTTTTGCACACTAGTTTATCCTACCTTTTTCTTTGTGTTTTGCTATTGCATGATCACTTCTGGGTATGAGCTGATGGTAAGTTAGATGATGATATATCTTTGGTAAAAAGTGATGATGACACATAATAGTTTTCTTTAGTTGTTTTCGTATAGGAATTCTCTCTTTTTGAAAAATTCTTGTAGTTTTTCATTTAGTGTGTACATATATTATGTTTTTATAGTTATATGAATAATTGAATTAATGTTTTCGAACATGTAATGTTTTACTTAGTAGTTTTATACTATTAAATGAAATGTTACAAAATGATAAAAAATGTAATAAAGTGAACATCATATATATATATATATATATATATATATAGATATATATATAGATATATATATAGATATATAGATATAGATATATATATATATATATATTTATATATATATATATAGATATATATATAGATATATAGATATAGATATATATATATCTATATATCTATATATCTATATATATATATATATATATATATATATATATATATATAGATCTATTGTTTCAATTTAAGGATCAAGAAGTTGTCTCCTTGTTTTACTATTATGTACCTCTAAGTCTTGATCATTGTTGTTCTTGAGCCGTTATGTCTACAAAAAACACTCCGACACTCCAGTTAACTATTTTTTTTCGATGAGTCTGATAAAATTGGGTTATGAAAAAGATGTCTTTTATCTCAATGTCAAATTTATATTTATAAACCTCATAATGATCTTCTAAACACATCAAACTCATTAATTCTCTGTTAATAATTTTATTATTTTTATTAATCGTCAATCAATGGCTTTTGTTGCCTCCATTAGTTACCCTTTAATTACCTTAATTATTATCCCTACCAATTAGTTACTGGATTATTGGCTGACCGACTATCTGATCCGTTGACCAACAGAGTGTTTATAATATATATATATATATATATATATATATATATATATATATAATACTTTGTAATAAACTTAATTTATAATTAATATAAATTTGTGCGCAAGTCCATATAAAATATATTGATTGTTCATATTGTAAGAACCTGGAAAATAGAGTAATAGAGTAGATAAGTGGATTAAAATAATGAGATGAGCTTCTTAGTTTTAAAATAATAGTATAATATAGATATAACTTATTAAAGCTCATTTCATTATCTAAATCACTTTATCTCTCTGAAACCTCCGTTTTCTACTCGTTCTCTGCCTTCTCTCTAGAATTCCTTCTCATTGAGCTGTCGGATTGACGATCAGGAGGTGCCCAGACGTCCACGGCGTTGAAGGCTTCATAATTGACCGATCAATTTCTCGATTCCAGAGGGTAAGCTGTTCTTCTCTTTTCCTTCGCTGTCTTGAACCTAGACCATGCGATCCCTACTGATTGCATGTATTTTGTGTGTTCTCTTGTTCATTCTCTATCCAATTCTAGCTCTAAGAGTTGTTCTTAATCACTAATTGGTGATTTGTAGGGTCTTGTTAAGTTCCCTTGCGGTGCAAGGTACTATAGAGGTAATCCGGCGAGCTGGGCTATGAATCTCTTAGGTAAGGGGGGCTATATTCTGTTTGAATTGGTAGTTTGATAGGTGTATGTACTCAATTCTGCATTTTTTTACTATTTAAGCTGAAATGTAGTTCTTGTGTAAGTTAAATTAGGTGTATAATACAATGTAGGAGTGATAGAAGTTGAGGAAAATAGTTAGAATAGGTATTTGGTGTTTGAGTTGCATAAATCTGAAGAATTACGTTCTGCAGATTATGCAGACTCGCTATGCGAGTAGTTTCGCATAACGAGTCGCTATGTTAAGGTGCTCTCTGCCAAGGGCATTCGCACAGCGAGTTGGTGCGCTGTGCAGATGACATGAGAGGTTGCTCTCTGTTTGTTTATTCGAATAGCGAATTTGGGCGTTGTGCGAATGGTTGGAGTGGGTTGCTCTCTGCCTAGTGATTCGCATGGTGAATGAAGGCATTATGCGCCTGGTTGAGGTCTGGGGTTAATTCTAATTTTATTCGAATGGTGAAAAGAATAGCCTAGCGAGTGGTTTGGGAAGGTTTGTCTTTGTTTGGGTTCTCGCATAGCGACCTGGGTCCAATATGCTAGAGGTTAAGGTCTGGTACCTCTGCGAGTTAATTCGCGTAGCGAGACAAATTGCTATGCGAGTGACTCCTAATCTCGCCTTGCGAATTGGGTGCGCATAGCGAACGGTGGTAAGCATATTTCTCTCTTTTGCTATTATATGGGATGGAATTCTATTAAATGTTGATATATCTTGTGAAGTGTGTTTAAGGTGTATCGCAGTATATAAATATGTATGATTATGATTGAAATTACTAGTAAAAGTATGTGATTCAAGGGGACGAATGTAAGATCAGTATAGAGTCTCTTGGTGAGATTCCAGGTTATTTAGAGTAATTGCAGGGAGTTCAGTCTTGGGGGTTTTCCTGAAACTCCAATGGTCTTTCATTCTCAAGTAGAGAGAATTGAACCATGTGGTGAGGAGTAACAGGAGGTCTTAGTCTTTAGGGTTTCCAGTATGCCTCAAGGCCCGGAACAGACTAACCTCGTGAGGGTGGCAGAGTGAAACCCTTTGGCAATGGCTTTGCAAAGCAGTAGAGGCCACCACGAGTGCATAACCCGCCATAGCTCGACAATTATTCTAAGTCCAGACGAGTCAAAATTAGAATTTAACGTGTTAGGATGTGTGACCAGTATGATGTGTTTGATTGAGTTCTACATGTCTTATGATATTATAATTATATGATCTTCGTTTACCTAGCTCACCCTTACATTTGTGTTTGTATGTTGTACGTGTGATGTTTTTCTTTTGTAGTGATCATTCATTTGGATGTGAGTAGAGGTGGATGAGGTTCCTCTGGAGGAGGCATTAGAGGGTGTGATGACGCTGTTGTATAGTTTTAGATATAATCTTCTAATTGTCAGTTATCTTTTTGAAATACTCTATTGTAGATAAAGTCTTAAATTTTATAGCCATTTTAGATTATTGGAAGATTAACTCCTTATCCGCAAGTCTTTAACTGTTCTATCATATTATTATGTTGACTACTATTTATATAGTTTATACTATATATTTTTGGATTGTTACACATATTATTCCCAATCACATTATTATAATACATAACATACCTGTTATCAACAAAATAAGAAAAAAATAGATAGATAAAGTGTGTTCTTATTTGTATTACACAAATCAATAATGAAATAGTTTAAAATAATTATAAATGGTAAAATAAAGAAAATATTTATATCAATGTTTAAAAAATCGAAACACTCACCTACTGAAAACAATTTTAGCACATCCAATACTAAAAAAAAAGAATTATTCACATCCAATAATGGATTTCTAGAAGAGTAATTATTCATTGTGAATCACTTTATAAAAAAAGTAAATTCATATACAATCCCAAAATTATTGCTTAACAAATTAAGCACAATCCACAATAGTAAAACTAATCTCACAAATTGTAGAAAAATGGACCTTTCATATATAGTAATGAATCTAATAAATATCTTGATTCAATATTTTCCTTAATAGAGAGTTATGTGAGATATTAATGGTTAGGATTTTAGTAATAATAAATTTAAATAGGTCAACCTGAAAGGTCTAACAAATTTACTTAAAGCAATAACAAACTTCCTTTTAAGTTTAACTTTTCATAATTTAAATAAGTTTGTAAAAAAAATTAATGTGATCTTTGTATAAACATGTCAAAGTCAAGTCAAATTAAACGACACTAAATAGTCTAACTTGTCAAATTAGTTTTTCTCCTTTACACACTTCTCTTATTACTACTTGCATCTTTCTAACAAAAAAAAATTAAAATTGGAATATCCTTATTGTTATCATTATCTTTGTTGTTTTTAACTATACTTTAATTTCATTGTAATTGCATAGGAGAAAGAAGAAAAAAAATATTTTGGAAAAACTCATTTTAAAAGATATTACATGTACCTAAAAAACTTATTCTAAAAGTATTGTAATAACTCCAAAATATAAATTTATTCTACATATAGAATTATCACCTGGGGAGCTCTATATGGCTTGAGCCGCCTACAAAAAAAACTTGTTTCATTTATTTTATATATATATATATATATATATATATATATATATATATATATATATATATATATATATATATATATGTATATGTATGTGTATGTATGTGTATGTATGTGTATGTATGTGTATGTATGTGTATGTATGTGTATGTATGTGTATGTATGTGTATGTATGTGTATGTATGTGTATGTATGTGTATGTATGTATATGTATGTATGTCTGTATATATTAGGGATGACAAAAAAATCCGCGTCCGCGGATATCCGCGGATAAAATCCGTGACGGATAGTTGATACCCGTGGATATTTAATATCCACAACCCGCGGGTAGCGGATATTTTAATACCCGCTTATAAACGGGTCGGGTGCGGGTATTATACTATCCGTACCCGCGGATACCCGCTACCCGCAAAAAATAAAAATAAAAATTTAATTTATATTTTATTAAGTTAAATTTAATTAAAATTAACATTAATTTATATTTTAAAGGATTAAATTTAATTAAAATTGAATTTAAATTTAAATTTGATTTAATTTATATTATATTTTATATATTTTTTGTAATTTTATTTAAATTTTATTTTAATAATTTATTAAAATATATTTTTTTTAATATTTGCGGGTATCCGCGAATATCCACGGGTATCCGCGGGTTTTAAAATACCCGTGGATATTTTTTAAGCAGGTATCCGTGCGGGTAGCAGATGAATTTTTTTTTGTCGGGTCGGGTTGCAGGTAGGCACTATCCGTGCCCGACCCGACCCATTGTCATCCCTATTATATATATATGTATATATATATATATATACATATATATATATATATATATGTGTATATATATATATATATGTGTATATATATATATATATGTACATATATATATATATATATATGTACATATATATATATATATATGTACATATATATATATATATGTACATATATATATATATATATATAAATATATATATATATATATATACATATATATATATATATAGAGGTTTAAATGTTTATTTGGTCTTTAATGGTAATTTTCAGTTTAGTAACTGATTTTAAAAGTATAGACATTGAGTCTTTATATTATCAAAATTGTTTGACTTCGATCTTATTCTTTTAACTTAGTTAAAATTGATAACGTTGAAGTTAATGTGTAGCTTATGTATGCAAGAAATGTTGACATGACATTTAGTTGATATTTTCTTCTGTCTTTGTTTGTTGGTTTATTTACTGTTTTTATTCAACTTTCACTCATTATTTATTTCATCATAAAGAAATCATAAATAAATAAATAAATGTAAATATTTGTTTTTTATTTGATACTAAAATATATGTTTATCTTTTTATCTTATGAGTATTTTGTATGATATTTTCTTATGAATATAAAATAAAAATTTAATTATTATGTGTTTATTTTAATTGTAACTTAATTATTATTTATTTTTCTTTTAATAATTACATATTTCAATATTCAATTAGATTTGGATAGTTTATTTTTTAGTTTTGAATTTCTTAAAAGTAAATATACTTATGAAAAATGAAATATTTCGAAGAAATAATACAAAGTTACATGTGAATATAAAAACATGCCAATTCAATTTTTTCACTTATTTTAAATGTGATGGTACTAATGATTCGATTTAGTGAGATTTTTTATACTATTTTTTTTCTACTCAAAATTGTTTGTCAAGATCACATTATAGATATTGAGAATTCTAGTGAAATGAATACAAGAAACAAATATAAATATACCTTTATAGTGTAGTCACAATCCTTATTGTAAACTTTTTTCATACATCCTTGAGTTCTAGTTATCAAGTACAAGAAAACAACTACTCCATATATCATGTTCATATACATTAAATTAAAAAAAATTCCAAATACAACCATTACTCCTAGGGTTTATATTTTCTAACACCTACAATTTCATCGACTCACACCATAAATATAATCATAGCAAAAGAAAACACACAACCAATAAAGCAAAGAAGGATAAGCTATAATGATACATTGACTACATGATAACGGTTGAAATACCATTATTTTTATGCTTAATTTTGATAATAAATCAACTTTTTTTTACTTAGAAACTTGCTTTAACTTTTTGCTTTAGTTTTGTGAATAAGAGAGTTGAAGGTGAATTTAATGGTTTTGTGCTAGATTCCCTTGATTTTGTAGGCTATTGGAATGATTTGAAAGAAGAGTTAAAGTACCGAATGGTTGGAATGCAGAAAAGTCAACCCGAATGCAGAAAAGTTAATCAGTCAACTAGAGTGCAGAAAAGTCAATCAGTCAATCAGAAAAAGTAGCGCTGAGCGCCAGTTTTGCGCTGAGCGCCAGTTTGACTGCCGTACCTGCCGCTCAGCGACATTTTGGGGCGTTGAGCACTGTCGACTTGGACCTGGGCCTGCTTTCTGTATTTTTAATAAACTATTTAAGGTTTTAGTCGACCTAGCGTTCAGATCTTTGGACAGAAAGAGGAGAAATTACACTTCTTTCACCCCTTGGAGGCAGATTTTGGATGCGAAAGCTCCGATCTTCAACTTTTAGGGTTCTCTCTTTCATTCTTTTCGTTATTTTCATCTAGTTTCACCATGTCTATGGTGAACTAAACCTCCATTTTTGTTGGGGAAACGATGTAATCCTTTGAAACTCTCATGTATTGAATTGATTCTTGATTATATATGCTTTACTTCAATAATTGTTAGGGTTTTTCCTCTATACTTTATGCATACTTTGTTTAACGCATTCAATTGCATGATTATTGATTTTGTCGATATGGACACATACGGGGAAATCTAGAATTGGGAAAATTCTCCCGGAAGCAATATTACCTAGACATAGGAATAGGAGGATCGGTTACTTTAAGCTTCTGTGCAAATGTAATGCATGAATAATTGCTAGGGAGATAAGACATTATAAACTAGTGATTAGGAGTAGGCTTTCTTCACGGAGACATCGGGTTTAAGGTAAATTAGAAAGTGGCATTAACATTAATGAAGAAAGATGAATTCATAAATACATGAGAGTGGAAAGGATAAATTGGAAACCCCAACAACATCATCATTCCATATTTTACATTAATCACTTTTGCATCTTTCAATCCAATTGATGAAAACTTGCATTCATGTTTATTTTTCGCAATTCAACCACAATGATTTTGTTTACAAGTCTAATTTAATCAAGAAATCACATAACTGTTTAGGTCGTGAGTTCTTTGGAAAACGATACTTGGTCTTACCATTTATTAGTACTTGATACGATTCGGTACACTTGCCGAAGTGTTAACAAGTTTTCGGCGCTATTGTCGGGGACTCATGGTTTAACTATTTGTGTGATTATTGATTAGCTTTGACTTGATTTTTTTCTTTTTATCTTTTTAGCTTTTCATTTTTTTATCTTTTTATCTTTTTATCTATTTATCTTTTTATCTTTTTATCTTTTTATCTTTTCATCTTTGTATCTTTTTATCTTTTCATTTTTTTTCTTTTTTCTTTTTACCTTTTCATTTTTTTTTATATTTTTATTAATTTGTATTGTTTTAATTTTTTTTATTTTGTTTTTGTTTTTGTGTTGTGCTAACAATTGTTTTCTAGGGTTTGTTTTCTTGTGCATGCAGGATACAATTCGCACTAGAAGCAAGGAAAAATTTTAACCTCTCTTTACAGATCAGGAAACAGGAGACATGGCTAGCAATCGGAATATGGGTCCAGTGAGACGAACTCTGGAGGATTACGCAACATTCACTGGTCCTTTGTATTTTAATAGTATTTCCAGACCAAGGGTAAATGCTACCAACATGGAAATGAAGCCTGTTCTTATTCACTTGGTATAGAGCAATCAATTCAATTGATTAGTACATGAAAATTCATATGAGCATCTGACCACATTTGATGAGATATGCAATACAATGAAGATTCAGGATGTACTAGATGAAGCTATTAAACTTTGTTTTTTTTCTTCTCTTTGGGAGGCAATGCTAGTATATGGCTAAATTCTTTCCCTAAGAATAGTTTCACTATGTGGGAAGATGTGGTAGCAAAGTTCCTGAATAAGTACTTCCCTCAATCAAAGGTAAATAAGAAGTATCTTCTTTTCAACAAGGCATGGAGGAGACATTAGGTCAAGCATGGGATAGATACAAAAGCTTGTTGAGAAAGACACCCATGCATGGCTTTGATGAAGCCACAGTAGTCATTCTTTTCCTTGGAGGTCTTGGTTCACAAACCAAATTGATATTAGATGCCTCAGCTGGAGGTAATATCAAGTGCAACACTCTAGAGGAAGCATACGAATTGATTGAAAACATGGCTACTAATGATAATGAGATGTAGAACGAAAGAGCTCAATTTCAACAGAAAGGAGTTCTTCAGTTACAATCTCAAGATGCTTTGTTGGCTCAAAATGAGATGATGACTAAACAATTAGAGACCCTAATGAGGAAAATCTCTCAACTACCGAAGGAGTTGCAGCGTGTCTCTCAAGCTTAACATCAATTTTGTGAGCTATGTGGTGGAGATCATGTGAATGGACAGTGTGCCATGCAACATAATACCCAGGAAAAAGTAAATTATATGGGTAATCAGGACCACCCAGGTAATTTCAACCAAGGGTGGAAACCTCATCCAATCATGGGTCAAGGGCAAGTTGAGCAATTTAATAGACCACCACAGTAGCAATGGCAACCACAATCCTCTTTATTTGAAAGGATGACAAAACTAGAAGACACCCTTCAACAATTCATGCAAGTGTCTATCTATACTCAAAAGAGCACTAAATCTGCCATTAGAAACTTGGAGATACAAGTTGGTCAACTGGCTAAAAAGTTGAAGGAGATGTTTGACAGGAGTTTTGGGGCTAATATTGCAGTTAACCCTAAGGAAGAGTGCAATGTCATTATGACTAGAAGTGGCAAGATGTTAGATGAGAGAAAAGTTGAGAGAAAAGAAAAAGCTAAGTTGAGTGAAATAGAAGAAGAGAATGAAGAGAGAAAAGAAAGGGAAAGAAAAGAGAAAGATGAGGGGAAGGAAAAAGAGAAAGATGAGGGGAAGGAAAAAGAAAAAGAGAGAGAAGAGAGAAAAAAAGAAAAAATATTTGAGAAGCCCCTTCCTTATCCAAAGAGCTTTTCAAAGAATGAAGAAGAGAAGCAATATGGGCGTTTCATGGAGATTTTCAAGCAATTGGAGATTACTATGCCCTTGACCGAAGCACTGCAGCAAATCCCTGCTTATGCGAAACACATGAAGCAAATCCTCAAAGAGAAGAAATATATAGATGAGGAAAACATTGAAGTGCAGGGTAATTGCAGTGCCATATTGCAGAAGACACTACCTCCTAAATTCAAAGATCCAGGGAGTTTCATCATCCCTTGCACCATTGGGAATCATGATATAGGGAAGGCTCTAGTTGACTTAGGAGCTAGTATAAATCTAATGCCCTTATTTATGCTTAAGAAGATTGGTGGTCTGGAGGTCAAACCTACAAAAGCAATCTTGCAAATGGTAGACAGGTTCATTAAGCATCCTTATGGTGTGGTAGAAGACGTGGTGGTGAAAATTGATAAACTCAAAATTTTGGTGGACTTTGTAGTGATGGAGATGGAGGAGAATGTAGAGATATCACTCATCCTTGGAAGGCCATTCGTGAAGATAACTAAGGTTTTCATTCATGTGGATGATGGAGTTATAGCGTTGAAAGACCAAGATGAAGAGGTGACTTTCAATGTCTTTGAAGCTGGGCAGCCAATACAAGTAACAAAGACTAGTCCTAAAGGTAAAGACGAAGTTTTATCAGTGACTAGTCTACCTGATAAAGCTGCCAAGACGGTCAAGAGAAATCATAGTTGTTGCTTTCCAAGGCTGAAGGAAGATGATGGAGATAAGGAAGAAAAACTCGTTTACCATGACTCTGTGATGGAAAATAATGAACCCTACCTTGGCAAACCAGTGAAATTTAAGAACAAGTTATGGGTTATCAAGGATATAAAGACAAATGAAGTTCTTGAGATTGAGGCTCCTTACTTTAGGAGAGTCAAGTTGGTGACAAGAAAGATGCTGAGATTATGTTGATGTCATGAAAGGAAGAAGCACATCAACATTGAAAATCAAACTTGAGCTTTATCGGGTCAAGCTAGTGACGTTAAAGAAGCGCTTGCTGGGAGGCAACCCATTTTTCTAAACTTGTCTTTTACATTTTGTTGAACTATATTTGCTTCTGTTGTGTGATGTACTTGGCTTAAAACTTAATTTGTGATGCAATAGTTTGACGATGCTATGATATTTGTGATGAGTATAAAACATGATGTTGATTATATTGATTGATGTTGAGATGATGTGTGATGCTGAGATACAGGTGGTTCCTCATAATATTTTGAAACAGATGCATGATGATTTGTGATTGTGTTACTAAGCAGGATGTTTATCTAAATGTTGGAACTTGAATTAGCCTGTGTGAGGATTGAACTCCAGAGTTTGTGTGAATGATTGTTATTACTTTGAAAGCATGAATAATTTTGGCCAGGTTTCTATGATTGAATCACTTGCTTATATGTGTCATATGATCAAGGTCATTTGTTGTTATCCCTTTCTAGCCAATGCATGATTTTTAGACTAATAAAAGAGAACACAATGTGTTCTACCCTTTAAACCTTTAACTTTAAATCATGAAAGAAAACCCTTTTTGAAAATCTTTACGTTGAGTTAAGTTGAGAACATTTTGTGTGGTATTGATAAAGGTTCAAGTTTAGGGTTGTTGGGAAATTTGGAAAAGAGTAAGCATTGAGCTAAGTGTTGAGCAAATGAAAAAAGCAATTGAAAAAGAAAATAAATAAAAGAAAAGCTCAATGCAAGGGAAAGTTGGGAATAAGTGAGAATGATTTCTTCAAAAAAGAGGTTGTACTTAAATGCTGAAATCACGAGTGACTCTCTTAACCCAAGGATTTTGTGATCCGGAAAAACCAATTTTCTTATTAGCCCAGCCACATTACAAGCCATAGAAAAGCCCTTGTGATGATACTTGCTTGTGAGTGTGTTTGATTGTGGTTAAATGAAAGGCAAAGTTGATTCATGTGACATTGTGATAGTAGAGTGAATGAGTCACCTCTATATACACTGGTGTGTTTGAGAGAAACACTTTTCTTGGTGAGGAATAGTTCCATGTATGCATGATTTCATCTTTGCATGGTTGATCATTCATGAGCATAACATCTGTTAATTATTTTGTGATTATCTGAGCACCATAATGAGCTTAATTGAATCAAGGCATGTATTCATCTTGACTGATATTCTTTATGATAAGTTGATTTGAGCAATTACTTGTCTTGAAAGAAAAGGTTTTGAAATAAGTTGAATCATTACATTGATTGGTTGAAAGCTAAGTTACATCTTGTTTTCTTGAGGACAAGCAAATTTCTAAGTTTGGGGTTGTGATAACGGTTGAAATACCATTATTTTAATACTTAATTTTAATAATAAATCAACCCTTTTTGACTTAGAAACTTGTTTTAACTCATGCTTTTGCTTTAGTTTTCTGAATAAGAGAGTTGAAGGTGAATTTAATGGTTTTGTGCTAGATTCCCTTGATTTTGAAGGCTATTGGAATGATTTGAAAGAAGAGTTAAAGTACCGAATGGTTGGAATGCAGAAAAGTCAACCAGAGTGCAGAAAAGTCAACCAGTCAACCAGAATGTAGAAAAGTCAACCAGAGTGTAGAAAAAGTAGCACTGAGCGCCACTTTGACTGTCGTACCTGTTGCTGAGCGCCATTTTGGTTCGCTGAGCGTTGTTGACTTGGACCTGGGCCTGTTTTTTGTATTTTTAATGAACTATTTAAGGTTTTAGTCGACCTAGGGTTTAGATCTTTAGACAGAAATAGACGAAATTACACTCCTTTAACCACTTGGAGAGGATTTTGGACGCGGAAGCTGCGATCTTCAACTTTTAGGGTTCTATCTTTCATTATTTTCATTATTTTCATTATTTTCATCTAGTTTCATCATGTCTATGGTGAACTAAACCTCCATTGTTGTTGGGGAAAGGCTGTAATCCTTTGAAACTCTCATGTATTAAATTGATTCTTGATTATATATGCTTTACTTCATTAATTGTAAGGGTTTTTCCTCTATACTCTATGCATGCTTTGTTTAACTCATTCAATTGCATGATTATTGATTTTGTCGATATGAAATAATATGGGGAAATCTAGAACTGGGGAAATTCTCCCGGAAGCAATATTACCTAGACATAGGAATAGGAGGATCGGTTTCCTTTAAGCTTCTGCGCAAATGTAATGCATGAATAACTGCTAGGGAGACAACCCAATGTAAACTAGTGATTAGGAGTAGGCCGTGAGTCCTTTGGAAAATGATACTTGGTCTAACCATTTATTATTACTTGATACGATTCGGTACACTTGCCGAAGTGTTAACTCTATACATTAATAAACTTTAGTATAAAATGATCTCAGATGATAATTTACCAAACCAAACTAACTATCAATTTTGTACCCATTACATAATAAGACTCATATGTGTGTGTGAGTGTGTGTATATGTATGTATATATAGTTTAGATTCAATTATCCTAATTTATGCATTAACTCATAATCTATAAGCCTTGCACATGTCATGTAAAAAATAAATCTTGAAATGTTACAATCCAGTAATGGTCATGATTCCTCCTCCCCCATGACAGGATAAGTTCACTTATAACTGTCCGAAAAGGGGTCTCTGGACCCAGATCTCGCTATTGGAACCTCTTTCAACTTTCATGACCTAGACTTCATTCTCTATATAAGACTATAAGTCTAGGGGAGTTTAGGATGGCTGTTAGCACTCGGCAAGTGTACCGAATCGTATCAAGTAATAATAAAATGGTAAGACCAAGTATCGTTTCCCAAAGGACTCACGGCCTAAATAGTTATGTGATTTCTTGATTAAATTTGACTTGTAAACAAAATCTTTTAGGTTTAGATGCAAATACTGAAAAGTAAATATGAATGCATGTGTTGATCAATTGGATTGAAAGATGCAAAAGTGATTGATGTAAAATATGAATGATTATGTAGTTGGGGTTTCCTACTCATCCTATTCACTCTCATGTATTCAAGAATTCATCTTTATTCATTAATGTTAATGTCACTTTCTAATTTACCTTAAACCTGATGTCTCGGTGAAGAAATCCTACTCCTAATCACTAGTTTACAATGTCTTGTCTCCCTAGAAATTATTCATGCATTACATTCTGTGCAAATGTAATGCATGAATAATTTCTAGGGAGACAAGATATTGTAATCTAGTGATTAGGAGTAGGCTTTCTTCACCGAGACATCGGGTTTAAGGTAAATTAGAAAGTGGCATTAACATTAATGAAGAAAGATGAATTCATAAATACATGAGAGTGGATAGGATAAATCAGAAACCCCAACAACATCATCATTCCATATTTTAATCAATCACTTTTGCATCTTTCAATCCAATTGATCAAAATTTGCATTCATGTTTATTTTTCGCAATTCAACCACAATGATTTTGTTTACAAGTCTAATTTAATCAAGAAATCACATAACTGTCTAGGTCGTGAGTCCTTTGGAAAACGATACTTGGTCTTACCATTTATTATTATTTGATACGATTCGGTACACTTGCCGAAGTGTTAACACTATACATAAATAAACTTTAGTATAAAATGATCTCAGATGATAATTTACCAAACCAAACTAACTATCAATTTTGCACGCATTACATAATAAGACTCATATGTGTGTGTGAGTGTGTGTGTGTATGTATGTATATGTATGTATATATAGTTTAGATTCAATTATCCTAATGTATGCATTGACTCATAATCTAGAAGCCTTGCACATGTCATGAAAAATTAAATCTTGAAATGTTACAATCCAGTAATGGTAATGATTCCTCCTCCCCCATGACAGGATAAGTTCACTTATAATTATCCGAAAAGGGGTCTCTGGACCCAGATCTCGCTATTGGAACCTCTTTCAACTTTCACGACCTAGACTTCATTCTCTATATAAGACTATAAGTCTAGTGGAGTTTAGGATGGCTGTTAACACTCAACAAGTGTACCGAATCGTATCAAGTAATAATAAAATGGTAAGACCAAGTATTGTTTCCCAAAGGACTCACGGCCTAAACAGTTATGTGATTTCTTAATTAAATTAGACTTCTAAACAAAATCTTTTAGGTTTAGATGCAAATACTGAAAAGTAAATATGAATGCATGTGTTGATCAATTGGATTGAAAGATGCAAAAGTGATCGATGTAAAATATGAATGATTATGTTGTTGGGGTTTCCGACTCATCCTATCCACTATCATGTGTTCAAGAATTCATCTTTATTCATTAATGTTAATGTCACTTTCTAATTTACCTTAAACCCGATGTCTCAGTGAAGAAAACCTACTCCTAATCACTAGTTTACAATGTCTTGTCTCCCTAGCAATTATTCATGCATTACATTCGCACAAAAGCTTAAAGGCAACTGATCATCCTATTCCTATGTCTAGGTAATATTGCTTCCGGGAGAATTTCTCCAGTTCTAGATTTACCTATATGTGTCCATATAGATAACATCAATGATTATGCAATTGAATGAGTTAAACAAAGCATTCATTGAGTGAAGAGGAAAAACCCTAACAATTAATGAAGTAAAACATATATAATATAGAACCAATTCAATACATGAGAGTTTCAATGGATTACATTGGTTCCCCAACAACAATGGAGGTTTAGTTCACCATAGACATCGTGAAACTAGATGAAAAAACAATGAAAGAATGAAAGATAGAACCCTAGAATTTGAAGAAAGGAGCTTCCGCATCCAAAATCCTCCTCCAAGGGGTGAAGAAAGTGTGATTTTGCCTCTTTCTGTCCAAAGATACCAACCCTAGGTCGACTAAACCCTTTTATAGTTTATTAAAAATTACAGAAAATAGGTCCAAGCCAAATTAAATGGCGCTCAACGACACTTTTTCCGCTCAGGGGTAAGTACGGCTCTTCAAGATGACCCTCAGCTGCAGGTTTAGCCCTCAGCGGTGACTACGGTGCTTCAGAAAGACACTCAGCGGTAAAAGTTGAGCTGAGCGGTGAATGTGTCTCTTCTTTTGTGCACTTTTACTTCCTTTCCTGAGTCCAGCCCTTTACTACTTCAAATTCTTTCATCTAATTCATCTTAATTCCTGCCAAAACAAGGAAAACCAAGCATAAAACCCATCCAACTCTCTTATTTCCAAAACTTAGCCAAAAGCATGATTTCAAGCTAGTTTCTAAGTCATAAAGGTTATTTTAACATCAAAATTAAGTATAAAAATAATTGTTTTTCAACCGTTATCAATGGCTTCAAAATGAGTATCCCTAGTCAATGCATAACGACAAACTAACTTATCATACCATTCCTCCTTGGGAATGATATTTCCATACACTTAACATAGCATTCAAAATCAATATGTCTCATCTCTTCATCTTGAAATCCCTCCTTAAAACCCTTACATCATTCTCATTATAATTTTCCAACAATCTATTCCATAGATACATATTAGCTTTAAAATTTTATAAACTCACCCAACAAACTTCTCTTAGAGGGTTACTCGCTCAACATCTTAGTATCTTGCCCAGAAAGTCCACATTGGACAAAATACAAGATAACTCCCTAGCGAGAACAAACTCATCCAACAAGTCCCTCTTTTCTAACTTTTTGTTAAACTCAAGTTTAGTTTTCACTCGATGAAAGTCTACTTGCACAACGAGCAAAATTTCCATGACTCTTTGCCAAACTCAATTTCAATATTCACTCAACAAGAAAGAGACTCACCTAGCGAGTCTACAAAACGCAAACACACAAATATACATAATCATATAATAATTATTAGAAAGTGGTTTTTAAGCCTAACTCAACCCCACAAAATCAACTTGTATGGTGAGGTTTGCACCCCACTTATATATTATAATTTGGCCTTATCTCTAGTCGATGTGGGACTTCCAACACACCCACTTCACGCCGAGGTATAAACATCTCGAGCGTGAAAGTAGAATTAATGGGTGGTCCGATAGCAGGTGGAATAGAATGCCACGTAGATCTTGCTAGGATAAGTTTCAATCATGGCTTTGATACCATATTATGAGTGGTTTTTAAGTCTAACTCAACCCCACAAAATCGACTTGTATGGTGAGGTTTGAACTCCACTTATATATTATAATTTGACCTTATCTCTAGTTGATGTGGGACTTCCAACACACCCCCTTCACGTCGAGGTATAAACATCTTGAGCGTGAGAGTAGAATTAATGGGTAGTCCGATAGCAGGTGGAAGAGAATGCCACGTAGATCTTTGTTAGGATAGATTTCAATCATGGCTCTGATACCATATTATGAGTGGTTTTTAAGTATAACTCAACCCCACAAAGTCGACTTGTATGGTGAGGTTTGCACTCCACTTATATATTATAATTTGACCTTATCTCTAGTCGATGTGGGACTTCCAACACACCCCCTTCACGCCAAGGTATAGACATCTCGAGCGTAAGAGTAGAATTAATGGGTGGTCCAATAGTGGTCTGATAACGAGTGAAATAGAATGACACAGATTTTTTTTTAAGAATAAAGATCTTGTAGATTCATTTATTTAAAATCACAATAAATTGTTTTGTCCTCTTTAGTTAAACTGTTCCACTTTTGCAGGTTTAACAATAAACTTTGCACAACAACAGAAGCCATGTTTTGGATCAACCATAACACATTGTCCTATCTGATACGAAGCCTTCTTGCAAATTCCAAAAAAGTCTGGATATTCTTCGCATGGCCCCAGACAATGTTGTATGCTCATACCTAGTGAGAATAGAAGAACAAAAAACAAGGCGACCAATATATGCTTCACTACAAAAGCCATTTTTGTGTAGTTTTTTCTTCAACTTTCAATCCCCCGAAAGGAACAATTTATTCTTCTAATGTGCAAAAAGTAGTATTCTTCAATGTTGAGTTCGAGCGTGAAACGTAGAAACAAAAAACCCAGAGAAGAAAGAACAGAAAGAAAACACAAAGTGAAAATGATATGAATACTTCAAGATTGAATTAATTCTCCAAACACAAAGACAGGCTAGAATATATATAGTCATTCCAAGCGACTGAAAAACAAACAACAAAGACCGAAAGGTCGTTTAAGAAAAAACCGACCAAAGACCGAACGAACGTACGAACAAAGTACGAATTTACAAGACCGAACGATCATAAGAGAACGTTCGGTCACAAAAGATCAGAACAAGCCAAACAGTTATCAACATGAAATCGATCGGTCAAAGAATAATAGAAGAGTCTAACCAACAATCAAAGTATTGATCGTGGAATAGTTGATGGGAGATCACCTGCACAAAATTTCCTTATCTTCAAGTCACTGGAAGCTAGAGAAATTATAGAATATGAATTAAATAAAAAAATTGAGTGGCCAATTTAATTTTGAAATCACTTCATTAAGCCAAAAAGATGACATTCATAAATTCATTCCAATCTTCACATCTTAATATCAAATTTTACATATATATATGGTCATATTTCACATTCAACAATTTTACACACAATCCAAAAGAGATTTATAAATCTAAACTCAAAATTACAGTGCAACAACCCATTCAAAATTACTTAATGGTCAACCATCATTCAATTAACTTAGAAAAGTATTAAATGCAAAATAAGGACAAAACATAGCCTTTCAAAGTTCAGATACATTCCCACGCTAAACACAACTATTTTAATATATATAACTAATGGGTAACTTTTTACAATCAATTAAATAATGCATTCATCACTTATCAATACCAATATATATATATATATATATATATATATATAATATTTTACTTACTTCATTTCCTTTATAATATATAAAATGATTTAATTTTAATTAATTTATCCGTCATATAATAATTCAAGTAGGAAATGATTTCTGTACTAATCAACCGGAAAAGAAAATAGAATGTATGTTTTCAGTATATTATTAAAATAGAAAAGGGGCATTCTATCACGTTTCTTCATGTGTTGCACACCAAGTCAACACTCTTGATGATTGAAATATGGGACGCAATACATTAACCTTTATGAGTAATTTCTAATTGTTTTCTTAAATACATTTTATGAACAATTTAAAATTATTTTGTTAATATATCCTTTTTTTATTAATATATTGAAACACTTCTTTTAAAATTGTATTGAACTGAATCTGAATTCCAAAGCATTTAATACTTATGGTATATTAAGTGTAGTGATCTTAATCGCTTTGGTTATTGGTGTCAATGTACAAAACAAAACAACTTCTATAGCTAATACTATCAAAACAGTTCGATCTGACTCGGTCCATTACGGGGTTGATCATTTAGTGAGTTAATCTAATCCAACTTAATTATTAACGAGTCGAAAAAATTCGAATATGGTTCATACTACGGATTTGGTGAGTTAAACGAGTTGACTCACTTAATTACAATTTTTTTTAAAATCCAACAAAATTATAATTTCTTTTGTAATTAAAATTTAAATAAATTTAACTCAAATAATGTTAAACTTCAAAGACAATTCAAAATAAAAAACGTAACATACACTCAAATATAATCTAAATGCAAGCTATAAAAAAGAATAAATAAGTTTTTAATATAGATAATTTTTGTATCACTAATCTATTTATAAGATTAGAGTTTTAAATGGATAAATCTATAATATTTTTCTCTCTTGAAACATCTTATTCTTTATCCTTATTTACAATACAATAAAAAAATGCTAACTAATAATATTGAAACATAAAGTAATAAATAATTAAATTAAACTGGATTGGTGAGCCTGACTCACCATGGGTTCAACCCGGGTGAGTCGGGTTCTAAGTAAACTTGGTTGAAAATTGACCCGTGTAAAAAATCACATGTTTTTTCAAGTTCAATCCGACCCAAATCCGTGGTGGGCCTGGTTAACCCAAAAATTCTAATCGATTTTGACAGCACTACTCATACTTCTAATTTTCATCAACACTAAATACACAACAATAAAATCGTATAAAGTGATTAACGAAAGAACTTGATAAATATTTAGATAAAACCAAATTTAAACGTGTTTTTAGCTTATTTTTTACATAAAAAAAATATTTTTCTTTTGTAAATTTTACATATTTTCTTAAATAAATAAAGGTTGATATATGAAAATTATGCATAATTAGTTGTTATTATCTTAACTATTAATTTTAATATATTGTAGATTATGAAGAGTATTTAATTTTATAAAACGTGTATATTTTTTAACATGCTAAAATTTACACAATCAAATATACTATAAATCCATCAAAATCTTGTATAAACATAAAATACAATCTAGACATACACAGAACATATAACATAATAAAGTGTCTATATATAATATATAGAATTTCAAAATAAAACTTAAACAAACTCAAAATATACAATAATACAATTATTTACAAAAGATACTCAAATTAAAATTTTTATTCTCATCTAAATATTACTTTGCATTTAAATCTATATCTATTTGTGTTAGTAATACAATCATTGTTTTATCATAAAAAAAATCCAGCATTCAACAACTCATAGATTACACATGGATCCATACATGAACAATTAAAATATCAACAAATGTCTTCTAGAAGACACATATTAAGTATGTCTTATCAAATACTAACATCTTATCAATGTCCAAGGCTTATATTTACAAGTGAATCTAAGAAAACATACGAGGGTAAGTTTAATACAACTTAAACCACACATGTCACGATTTTCATGAACTTCACAATTTACCTTCTTGTCATTTCATATCTTAGTCTATATGACTTAGACCATTAATGAAGCAAGACAATCTTTATTACAACATAGGTGTCAATAATTAATACTCAAATCAAACATTAACTCATGTATCATCCCCGAAATATGTGATCACATAGTCACATAATTCTTCATCCTTCTCAATAATAATTTTCATATTCACTTAAACAAAATCAAAATTAATTTAGTATACAAATAATAATTATTTTACATTTATAACAAGCATTCAAATTAAATTTATTAAAGAAAAAAGCAAAGAAAAAAAAGAAAGAGGCAAAGAAAAACAAGGTCTAGATCTATGTTGTATTTTCACTTGAACAAATATCTTTCACTTGAACGTAAATATCATATAAATCAATCCCAACAACACAATCAAACCATATTTCAAGAATAATTTCAAAAACATTTTAATAATATAACTTCTAAACATTTCAAATGATTAATCCAAACCATAATTTGTTCAAAGATAAGGAAAGATATAGAATTTACTCTAATATAAATCATGTTCAAAACTAATTCACTAAAAAAATTATAATTCAAATGCATAATCTAGTCTTCATATTAACATATCAATAAAATTATCTAATTCTATGTTAAATAATAAATTAACATACCAACTAAACACCATTCATGCAAACAAATTTTCAATAATCGTAATCCTTACATAGGAATCAACCATATTCAAGTTCAAACATTTAAACAACTTTTCAACCAACCATAATGCTTACCTATGGACCAAAATCTAGTAATCAAGTCACATAGGTAATCTATCTTAAGATTCTATTAAAACATAATAGTTTTCCTCACGTGAAATGTTTATTCTCATAAAATATTTCAAATCTAAAAAAAAAATACTCAAAACTTGAAAACATAGAACATGTGTTCGAACATACATAAATTTAATATATGATAAAATAATTATATAAGGAGAAAAATTATATATTTTGTTTAAAAATTGATTGAAAAAAATTGTTCCTAAATTCTCATGGAAGCAAAATTTTATAGAAAAATTCGAGAGAAGAAAAAAAAAGGGAGACAGAGGAATAAAAAGAAAAAAAAAGAGTAACATGTAGAAAGTCACATATTTAATATTTATTATTTAAAACTTTTAAATAATAAAATTTTTGCACATAGTGCAAAACGACGATTCTAACGTAGGTAATACGTTTCGGTTTCCAAAAAACCGAAGCATAAGAAAATGCGATGGCATTTTTCTAATTTCAATGAACTTATAGGCCTCGGTTCAAGAGGAATCGAGGCAGAAAAGTGTCTATTACCTCGGTTGCATCATAACCGAGGCATAAAAGCTTGCAAAATCCCATTTTGAAAACTTTTCGAACACTTTAGACATCGGTTAAGCATATAACTGAGTCAGTATCCCTTGATATTTTCACTTTATTCTAGTGCACTATTATTCTTCTTCTCGCGCAAGAGCATCTTCCTCTCCCATCTCCCATGTGCCTTCTTCTCACGCCGTCTGCTCCGAGTGCGACCTCGTCCCCGACCACTCCATCGACGACATCGTCTGCTCCGAGTGTGGCCTCATCCTCGAGTCCCACTCCATCGACGAGACCTCCGAGGGGCGTACCTTCGCCAACGAGTCGGGCGACAACGACCCCAACTGTGTCGGCAGTCCCTTTAACCCACTTCTCACAAATGGCGAACTGTCTACTATCATCGCCAAGCCCAACGACTACAGGGCGAGTTCTTCTCCTCCTCCCTCGGTTGCTGGCAGAATCTCGGTTCAAACCCCGACCGCACCCTTATCCATGCTTTCAAGACCTTCCGAAATTGATTTTTGGGGTTGTTTATTTGCCAGTTTGTTTTATTCCTGTGGCTTTACCCTTCAAAATCACTCCTTTAACAAAGTTTGAGCAATGGATTGTTGGGATTGCGTGTTCCTATGGCTTTACCCTTCAAGATTGCTCCTTTAACAAAGGTACTTTTTTTCTGTGTTATTTTTGGGGCCATAAAAAAAAGGTCAATTTTTGGTCACATTTAGCTTAATTCTTAATCTCATTTTTCTATTTCATTTGATGCTTCAATTGGCCGCTCATTTCTTGGTGGCTTCTGACAAGGTTTGTGCTTTGGTAGGTACCTCTTCATTGCTCCTTAATTTTTATTACACATATGTAAACTTCGAAACATTTTTTGGTTTGTTAAAATTTTATGGTAGTGTTTTTCTTATAAATTATTTTAACATCACAGGGGTTGTACATATTGGTTTTGGAATTTGAAGTGGTGAGTGGTGAAGATGGATTCAAAAAGCGAGGCTGTAAAGACACCAAAGAGGGAATTGGAAGCAGAAGGGGCTCTGAATTTAAAGATGAAGAGTTCTTGAAACATAAGCAGTAAGGATATGATATTCAAAGTTGATAAGATTGATCTCAAGAGTTTGGATGCCCAGCTGGAAAAGCACTTGAGTAGGGTTTGGTCAAGGAGCACCACTTAGGCAAAACAGCCCAAAGAAGACGTTGTTGGTATTTCCACTTCTTTTATTTACTTTATACGTTATTTTGGATGATTTTTTATGGCAAAGTTATGCACTCCATGGACTACTCCAATCTGGACAATGACACCACTGCTGAATTGATCAGAGGAAAAAGAGTCACAGTAATAGGCTCACATAAATCTGCTCTTGATCTTGCAGCTAAATGTGCAAATGCAAATGGTGATAAATTTTTTTGGTTGCAAAATATTCTACTCAACCTACAGAAGAATTTATTTCAGTTTTGTCCAACATCAATGGCTAGTTTAGTACTTCTCAATTTTTCCCTTTTGATGTTTTACTCCATAAATCACTTTTGCAGGAGTCATGCATCCTTGCACAATTATCCAAAGGACTGCATACTGGTTTTTTTCATATTTCAACAATTGGAGAGTTATCTGCAAAAACTGATTTCAATCATTTTATGAATCACATGTCCCATTATTATTAACTTTCAAAGATGGGGAATTTCTAAAGTATTAGAAAACATTCTGAAATGGAAGTTGCCATTGAAGAAGTATGGATTGATACCTAGTCACAATTTTATATATGTAATGGGACCACCAAATGCAACTATTAATACAGGCTAATATTCCGCTACACAAGACTGTATTCTTTCGTAAAATATATATAAAAAAACCCTTCTACTGTCTCGGTTCAACTCCAAACTGAGGCATAAGACCCCCTCTACTGTCTCGGTTCACTAGTAACCGATGCCAAAAGTCTAGCGGAAAAAGAGAGTAAAAAAGGAACACCCTCTATTGCCTCGGTTGCATTTGAACCGAGACAAAAATATACACCTTTTTGCCTCAGTTCAGAACCGAGGTAAAAAGTAATAGACTTTTTACCTCGCCTGTATATACCTCGGTTGCAGAACCGCTGTGGATAAGTGAAACTAACCGTTGTCGTTTCTCTTTACTGTACTAATGCCTCTATCATTATTAATAACTAATTTGGGTGAAAAAGGTACAATCAACTAACTTTAGTAATATATTTTCACATACAATTTAATTATAAGTACTGAAAGAAGAAAACTTATATGTTGATAAAAAAAAGTACTTTTATACTGCTATATATATATAACATTTAATAAACTTGTTATGTTTTATAATAATTATTTTAAAAGTTATATATATATATATATTAATGAAATTTTGCCAAATATTTATATATACTTTAACATTTCAAATATGGTGACATCTAAAAAATATATCACTTGTTAATATTCATTTGGTTAAACCACTTCCGCAGTCCCTATTTATGTGGGTTCTCCTAGTTAGATCCCTCTATTATTGGTATTTCCAATTTAGTCTTTAAAAGTGAAAATTGACTCAAATGGGCCGTTAAATTGACTTAATGAGGTTAAGTTTTTTATGATCTGCGATGTTGACGTTGACGTAGAGAGTTTTTTAAACATGGGATTTGTTCTTAGAGGATGATAGCCACATCTTTTTCTGACACCACTGTCCCTTATCATTTCTCCAATGGATATACAGCTTGTCACTGCCAAGTGGCATCATCCTCCATGAAACTTCAGATAGCACCCACCATGTGCTTCAAGCTTTAGATTTCCTTTCATTTTAAATATGCATCCAAACCCAGATGAGCAAATAAAAATAAAATTTGAAAAGTGTTATTTCAGAAAATTTTGAAAAATTAACTTCTCTATGAATTACTTTCAAATTATAAAAAATATTTTTAATTTTTTTCTTTTCTACAAGTATGAAATAAAATAAATAAATAGATTTATTATGTTTGATATGTTAAACCCATTTATGTAGAAGAAGAGACCACAATTATTTATGTTACTGTTACATATAATGATTATGATTACGATGTGAAGTAAACGTCAAATTGATTCTTGAAAAATCAAATGATCCGTGTTACCAACACATAATACTATAAAAACTTGTTTTAATTCATAAAAATATAATTTAATTAATATGTGTAATCATTGAACAATCACAACATGTATTCTGCATATTTTGTTGTATTTTTAAAGTCATTAAAATTTGTTTTAAAGATGATATTTAAAATGGATAATAATATGCGAGAAAATTTTTTTTATAACATTTTAATATTATTTATTTATGTATTATTATGTGATTGGTCTAAAATTATTTTATAATTAATAATAATAATCATAAACATTAATATAAACAATCGTGGTACGTTAGTATAGTATTAAAATGTTATAAAAAGATATTATTAAAGTATCATTATTTATTTAAAATAGTTACTGCATAAGTACTTTGATTATATAAAATTTGTGATTTTATGGTAGTATAAGAAACTTCAGTCCATGCTAATTCAAGTTTTTTTTTAATTCTTAAAATTTAATAATATTTTCATTTTGACCAAATCTGTTGAATTTTCTTACGATTTTATTTTTATTTCTAATAGCCGTCAACTGGTCCCATGTTCATTTATTCCCATGTAGCAATGTTTTTCTCGCAGTTGAGAAGCACAAGCACCATTTTACCTTAGGAATTGTGTGTTCTCTCTCTCTGTGTGTGCTGATGTCACTGTCTTTATTGCTGTTAAAAACTCTTCTATATACTTAGTTCTCATAGTTGTAGAGACAGAGAAAGAGAGAACAAACGAGGTGCCTCTGTTTCGAGCTTGTAGAAACCTTCTAAGTTCAACAAGTCAGAAAAAAAAAAAAAAACAGCCTTTGCCCTTAGCTCAGGTGGAGTTCTAATTTTTCTGCTACTTGTCTTTATGTTGAAAATAATGGTAATGATTAAAATGAATCATGGGGTTCTTTATTTTTTCATGAAAGTGAAAAAAGTTTCATCATTTTCTATGTTTTCAAAGTGTGCTTTTTGTTATGGAAAGCTGTTTTTCTTTGAGTTTGGGTTTGTTTATGAGGCTTGCAGAGTTAGTTGAGCTTCCTGTCTCAAAATATGCTGAATTTGTTGGGTTTAATGTTTTGTTTAGATTCTTGTTTTTCATCGGTTTTTGTTTCTCTGGGTTTGTAAATGTGCTCGTACTTTCTATCTATGGCCGAGAGTTGAATTTTCCTTTTTGGGAGCTTGGGAATTGAATTATTTGGTGATTTATTTATTCAGAGTTCAGAATGGCAAAAACCAGTCATGGTTCCATTTCATTGGTTTGCTTGTTCACTCTTCTTCTAGTAAAGTTCCAAACGTGACCCACTCAAAGTCTTTCTCTTTCTATTCCTTTTTTTATTTTTCATTTTAAAGATTTGTTTATGCTTATTTGATTATTCAGTTTTCTGGTACAGATTATTTTATTATGCTTTTAAAGGGTGTGTTTGCATAAGGAGTCAAAATCCGGCACTCAAAAGGGTCTTTGCTTATGATTTTTCTATTATATTACAAAATCACTCAAAAGGGTCTTTGGTTATGATTTTCTATTCTACACCAAATCTAAAGTTCTTTTCTTTTGGTGCCAACAGATAACTGATTTGCTTAGCCATGAACAACAGTGTTCCTGATTGGAATTTTGGGAGTGATTCCTGCATCACCAACAATCAAAAGAAGCCTATGGGGTGTGTGCAATTTATTTCTGTCAAAGCAGAATACTGTTCTTGTCCCAATTTAACTCTGCTTAAATTGTAACAATCCATGTGATGTGGTCAAATTCTACAGGGTGGACCAAGAACTTGTGGAGCTTCTGTGGCAAAATGGTCAGGTAGTGTTGCACAGCCAAACACATAGAAAACCAGTAGTGAATTCGATCACACCGAGACCTCTTCAGAGGGCTTTTCAATCAACACTAAGGACTAGTGAGCCATTTGGGAACTCAAGTAACTTGATTCAAGATGATGAGACAGTCTCATGGATCCAATACCCTCTTGAGGATCCATTGGAACAAGAATTCTGTTCAAACCTTTTATCTGAACTGCCACAGTGTGATGTTGAGTCCTATAAGCAAATCAAGCCATTTGAAGAGGCAAAGTTTACCAAATTGGATGCTTCTGGTGCCCCCCATGTGCTTGTAAGTTCACAATCACCTACTATGAAATCCTCCTCTTTTCAGGAACTCTCAGGAATTCCTATACCTGCTCCAAGATTCCATGTTTCTGATTCACCTCAGAAAAATAATAATGACTTGGGTGGTGGACCATGTAAGGTTCAAAACTTCTCTCACTTTTCACCTACCCTTAATGTTTCTTCAGCATTGCCTAATGGGCGTTTTAGAGACAAAATCACTGGTAACATGTCAAAAAATGAGGTTAGAGAGTGCTCATTGATGACAGTTGGATCAAGTTACTGTGGTAGCAATCACATGACCCAAGATCCAGATGCTAGCAGGGCATCAAGCAATGGTGTTTGGACTACTACTTTATCTGTTGACCCTGAAGCTGTCAGAGATGATGTGCCAAGAACAATTCCTCTGAGTGAGAAAGGGAAATCAGAGAAGCTTGAACCAACTGCTACTTCGTCTTCTGGTGGCTCAGGTACTAGTCTAGGAAAAACTTGTTCCTTATCCACCAGAAACCAGAGCCAAAAAAGAAAAACAATAGACGTGGAAGAATCTGAGGATCATAGTGAGGTGAAGCTGCACTCTCTGTAGTTATTATCTTCATGATTAGATTCTTTTATTCTTTGACACTGAACTACATCTTTATGTGTAATAGGACACAGAACTTAAATCACCAGTTGGCAACAAGACATCTCAAAGGACAGGGTCGGCTAGAAGGAACCGTGCTGCTGAAGTGCATAATCTATCAGAAAGGGTGGGAATTTTAGCACATTTCTTGTGAAGTTAATTTTTGTAAACTTTGTTCTCACAAGTGCCAGTGTTTTTTGTTGAAGCAGAGAAGGAGAGATAGGATCAATGAGAAGATGAAAGCATTGCAACAACTCATACCTCACAGTAGCAAGGTTAGTTATAATAATGAATGTGGACTCTACTGTCATAACTTGTTCTTTGGAAATGCATTCAGAGTCAGATAAAGCTGCAATTGTGATTCTCTGACTGCTCCGTTTAAAGTGACACAGTCAACACAGAATGTGTGAAATTTGCTTTAAAAAAAGAAGAAAGAAGGAATTTGTTGATTTTTTAAGGATAATGAAAATCACTTCTGTTGAGAGCCATATTTAGCATAAAACAATTGGATCAGATTTGGACAAAAAAAATTGAGTGAAGCAATCAAGTGAAGAAGACAAAATGCAAGTACTTAGATATTGATTCTCCACTTTATATGATCTTATCATATTGTCTTGAAAACTAAGTAAGGAATGTATCTGCAGACAGACAAAGCATCAATGTTGGAAGAGGCAATAGAATATTTGAAATCACTTCAGTTACAACTTCAGGTAAATGTGCCACACAATATCTTGCACATGAAATTTGTCTCACATTACTAACAAATGAAATAAACAATTTTGTTCTTGGTGCTAGCTAATGTGGATGGGATCTGGCATGGCACCAATGATGTTTCCAGGAATTCAGCACTATATGTCTCAAATGGGTATGGGAATGGCTACTTCTCCTTTCCCTCCCATTCAAAATCCAATGCAATTACCACGAGTACCTCTTGATCATCCAGTATCTTCATCTCAGACACCAAACCAGACATTGATGTGTCAAAATCCTATTTTGGGTGCCTTTAATTACCAAAATCAGATGCAAAATCCAGCTCTTTCAGAGCAATATGCACGTTACATGGGCTATCATCTTATGCAAAATGCTTCTCAGGTAACAGGTTTCTTTCAAGAGAAAGTTATTTCTCTTTTTCCCTCCTAAAACCCCTTATGTGTTCTTGATAAGCTTCCCATAGTTTACCTATTGAAACTAATTTTCCCTGTTTTTCACTTTTGTCTTGAAGCCAATCAATGTATTTAGATATGGTCCCCAGGCAGTACAACATAGTCAAACAATGATTACACCCAGCAACAGCAGTGGAAACATGAGTGGAGCAGCAAATATTGATGAGACTGTGAGTGGCAAAATGGGTAAGCCATTTGCGTAGTTCTCCTTGCTTTGACGAACATTAACATGAGCATACCACATCAATTATATGGAGAAGTTACACCTTTTTCCTGTCGGTAATAAGATGGTGACAAACAGATGTTAACTTGTCACCTTGTACATTGTAGACACCAACAGAACCTTTTTCTACAACAGTCACCAGTTCTTTATATTGAATAACCTGCATGAATAGTCCTTGCTCCATAACTTATTCAAACCCCTTGTGTTTGATAACATTCTTCCCTTGCATATATGATTTTTTCTGTTGCATACCTCTGTGTGATTGGCTGCAAAAGTTGTTCTCATTTTCTCTGCTATTCATAGTATATGTCAGGTTTATATGATAGAACTTCTACTGAGTGCTTAATTTCAGTACTGCATCAACAAAAAATATGCCAACACAATTTCATGGCATTCTACAGTTTTCCACTTCTTTTTATTCCTATCTTTTATAGAAAAATGATTTTATCTTGAGAATTCATATGCTATAATTTTCATTAACTGTTCTTACTTGTCATTGTTCACAGGTTAATTAGTTTAGAAGAAAGCTTATGAGAACCTACGGCATAACTAACAAGATAATTGCAAGATGATAGAAGCCCTTGTATGCTTTCACAGTATGTCTGCCTGTTCATATATATATATATATATATATACACACATATATGTAGTTACTTATATATGAATCTATTGTACAATATTGGTCAAACCAAAAGCAACAAGAATGGGGTAAAATTAAATAAAAAAGAAAAGTTGATATCTAGAGGTGATTGGTTACCTTATGAAAAATTATTACCTTCCATACAGTGATATAATAAATTAATTGTAAAAAGAAAAAATAGTTTTGGTAAAAGTGACTGTCTACCTTTAAAGTAATACAGTTGCTCTTTTCTCATCATGCATAATTCCTTTATTAATTGCTTGGACATTTGGTACATGAAAAGGGTCCTTTTTTTTATTATAGATGGAACATAACATATCTGTGTGGATTTTCTTATTGTGCTGATGTGCAAAGGCAGGGCTATAATTTGTAGTATGTGAGCCATTCATTGTTTAAAATGTAATAATTAGTTGCTATGAAAGGACTTAAATTAAGATGCATCCCTAGCCTATAGCATGCTACCTTTTGATGGAGAAGATTTATTCAACTAGATTAGGTCATATTTTTTTCCTTGTTTTTCAATAGCTTACATTATGTTATAGCCTCCTAGAGTGCTTGCATGATTACCAAAGCACAAGATTTTACCAAAATCAACATGTTGGGTGAGCATGCATAAGCCTGAAAAGGTTAGCTGATGCATGATTAGTTGCTACTTTAGTCTTTCCTTCTCTCAAACTACAAATCACTTCCTCATGGTTTTTCTGCTGTCATCAGATAGTAATTATTCACAGGTGGAAAGGAAATGCTTAACTTAACAATTTTTAGCTTTTTTTTTATTTTTTACATGTCCTGAAAAAAGGAAAAATGTCATGAAAATTGAATATGTACCCTCCACTTTTGTTTGTGATGGCTTTATCTTTAGTCAAGCTACAAATAAATGTTGTTGCTGTGGTCCCCTGCATCAAAACTAAAGGTAGTCAACTAACTGCTAAAATTTGGATACCACTAAGTATATATGTACACCAAGTTGTTTTGTTTATCTTTCCATGGGACCTCAAAAATAGACACTTGCTGAATCCATGAGCTATTTCTGCAAATGGGGTCCCCCTCCTCAATCAGAATGCCATGAAAACTAAGCAACTCACACTTTAAAAAAGCCCTTGGTCATGGTTTTGTTACATATCATAATCCACACTTTATGACCCCATTTGCACACAATTCTCCTCCAATTTGCTATGTTCCTTCATCATCGTCACCTTTCTTTTTCTCCTTTCCAGGTTCTTCCACCTTTAACTAAATAGCAGCCAGCATCTGATATATGATATGATATGATATTATATGATCCTTAATCGAAGGGTTTGCATTGGATGGGGGAATCAACCCTGATAAAGCTCCAAATTTGTGTAGTGTGGTGGCCATGCAATTTGTGTTGTCTAATGAAGAGTTTGAGAAAATTTGTAGTAGACAGGTCCTTCATTATGGCCCAGTTTTGTTCTCAGCTTCTGTGTCCCATCAGGTAGAGCATTCTGCACAGTTTGTAGATCTGAGAAAGTAACATGATAGAGCTCATTTTTTTTTGCAATCATTGTGTCTCGACTCAACTTCTCATGAGAACAACTATTTTTCTCAATGACATCAACTATGGAATATATAACATTGTGCTTCTTATCTCTCTCTCTTCACTAAAAACAATTCATGTCAGATGAATGTTTCACTTGCTTCACTAACAAACAACTCACATCACCATAAACAAACCACTAAACTTGTCTCTGATTATAATAATACTCTCAAAACTGTTTCTTGTGCAGTTTAATGCAACCAAGACAGTATTTTAATTCTATTACTGTCCCAAAATTACAGTATTCAAGATTGTTTTTGCACATAATAATAACAATAATAATATGTTATTTGTTCAACCAATTTTACTGAAATACAATGATTTAATTTATTGAAGGTAAATTAAAAATAAAAGTTAATAGTTCACTGAAAACTAAAACCCTAAGTCAAATTTTTATTTCTTTTTTTTACGACTAATACAGTAACTCCTTGTACTCAATTTTTTTCCCTCAGATTTTTTTATTTGAAGAAATTGTGTGGGGTCCACTCGAAAATTAAGATAACACGCGTCATCTAAAAACTTTATTTATCTTCCAATAGCTAAGCAACATAAAACTATTACTATTATTAGACTAACCAACGATCATGTAATCTTATATTAATTTAAATATTAATTGAGTTTTAAGCATTTGATAAATTTAAATATCTTTAGTTAAAAAAATTAAAATGTTTAAAATATATGTGTTTATTTTTAGTTGAATATTTTATTGTTAATAAAATTATACGATTGTTAATTTTGTGATTTGATGAGAGTATTTGTTTTCTTTATTAAATTGGTCTTATTTACCCTATCTAATGAGAGAAAAAATACTTAAAATTGTATTCAAAACTTAAGACAACATTTAACATGGTTTATTTTGGTTTACCTTCACTTGTGTTGAAATAGGAAGAGTAAGTTTTATATCAATTCCATTCAATATATATGTTATTAAATTAAGTATATTGAAATGAGTTACAAATATTCCTCTTACAAATAATGAAAGTTTATGCTTCTTTTAGAATAAAACCTAGCTACCTAAAAGTGTTACAAAATAGACAAAATAAAGGGTCAAATAAGATAATGGCATTAAAAAGTAGCTTTTGGTGAAACAAAAAGTTTTATATGATATATATGATATTGAAATAGTGTTGTTACCTTTCATTCTTATCCTACACTTGAAATCACATGCTTGGTGTTAGTGAGATGACATTCTTATCTTTCACTTCTTGACACAACCATTGGTTTTAGTTGCTTTTACAATAAGAATTCTAAAAATAATATTTATTTATTTATTTTCTCCTTTGTAATTAGGGTGTGTATGTGGAGACTTTCCTTGCTTGTACTTGAACTGCAAAGTGCTATCAAATCCCATCACCACTATCATGTTTCTTACCATATTCTCCCCTTCAATTATCACAAATTTGATTCCATATTCACTATACCCTTTCTTTCATTTTTCCCATGAAAAATATAATTTAATTTTAAAATTTAAAAGTAATAATAAAATAATACATATTTACTTTTATTTCACACACACTACAAAAATAAAATAAAATAATCATAAAAAAAGACAATATCAAACTAATGTAAAAAACTTAGTAGTTTAAAAGTATCGTTTCCTCAATTTTTAATTTTTAATTTTTAATTTTTAATTTTTGTTCACTCAAACATTGTCAATTTCCGAATGAGATTATGGTATATTTTTTTGAAGATAAAAGCAAGTTGAGTGAAACATGAAGTAGGAGAATGAAAATAAAGAAAGTGATGGGACCCATTGATGAAGATCTAAACAAAATGTGACATAGATATAATTAATTTTAGGCCATCCAAATTGGTTGTATTTGGACTACTTTTCTCCTCTATTTACCCCACAAACCCATCTCTTTCCTGAAGTGGCTATTTAGAAAAGGACTAATATCAACCCTCACAATATTTTTCATTGGGTGGTGAAAGATCATGTTCAGCTTCTTTTATATCCACAAACTGAATAAAAAAATATCACTTTATGCTCTCCACATGGCTAAAATAACCAACTGCATTATCAAACTGTAAGAATCTTAAGCTTTCACTTAATCATTGCCTTTCATTCTCCCTAATTATTGTTTAGTTGTTAAATCAATCACAAAGAATAACCTCGATTTGTAAATAAGTCCAAAAAACTAACAACAGGTTTCTATTGTGCTTATGACATAGTCGACTTATATCTTTGCTTCTTTCTTTCTAAATAAAGTTATATTAAGTGAATGGTCAAAAAGTTGTAGGATTCTTTTCGAGTAAATAGTGTATTCTTTCGTCAATAAATAGTATATACAAGTATAACTTAGTTTTTATATTAAAAAAAGGGCTCTTATACAATTAGCTTATAAATGTGAACATTTATTTGTGTAATAATACTAGGTTTCACATATATCTTTATACTTTAATTTATAAATTAAGTATCAAAATATATAACTAAGCATGTATCAAGTCTCAATATTCATGATAACATATGAATTTATAAAAAAAAAATCTATTGCGATATTATTAAAGACATATAATAAATATATTCTATCAAATACAAAAATCTAACAAATTCTAAGCTGTTCAAGTTCACATCTCAATCTTGATAGGTCAAGGTAAGTTTCACCATCTACACATTTACATGATTTTAAGATGTATAGAAACTTTTCTCCAACTTCTCACCAACCACATGATGTTTTAATCTATAAAACTAATATATATATATATATATATATATATATATATATATATATATATATATATATATATATATATATTAACATATAGGTTTGTACTTAATACATTCATTACTATAAGTATTCACGTGTTATTCCAAGTTGCAATAGTGCAGAAATTACTTTAGACGTCCTTTTGGGCTTTTTACGTCCGACCCGTATCGAACGTCTATATGGGTGACACTAATGGGACGTCCGACCTGTTTAGTCGGACATCTATATAGACGTCCGACCTGTGCAGAATATGGAACGAGTTTGGCCTCTGTAATTCATTGGTCGTCTTTGTATACACTGACAAACGTCTATAAACGTCCGATGTGGCATTAACAGACGTCTAGTGGATATTTTTTAAAAAAAAATATTTATTTTTGTAATAAAATCACACCTAAAAAGCAGAAAATTGTCCCAGAACATTGTAATATTATATATCAACTCGTTTGAAGTTAACAAAATACTAAAAAATAATCCAAAACCTAAACTATGAAAAGTTAAAGTTAAACTAAATCTAAATATGTTGAACAACAATAATAAATCTTCCTATCTAAGTCCATCTTTGTAGAAGATAAGTTGTCCACTCCTGTCTTATCTTCTTAATTGCGTCCTCTGGTATAGTATATGTACTCTTGAAGCGCTACAAAATGAAGAAAGATGCATTATGTACCTATCTTACAACAAAGTTAAGTTGTTAGAAACTAAGAATCTAAATAAGTTAAGCATCATTACCTCATTCCAGTCATCTGTAATGATAGCTCGAATGATGGTCTTAATCCAAGACATGACATAGTACCTACATTCCCATGAATCTAACTGCTTGTTACACTAAAATGACAAACTAAATAGTCAAGCATTTAGATCATTCAATAACTAGTAAAATAAATTAGAATTATAAATGACTTACAACCTTTGGATACAGGACGGATACCCATTACTCTATTTACATTGAAAACACAAGGTAATATTAATATAACTATATTTATCATAAAATACGAAGGTCAAAATGAATTTGAAACATAAAAAGAGAAACACTTACCCTTGAAACATGTTTCTTAAGTCATTTTTCATCTTCCTGTGTAGCGAACAAAACCATACAATTTTACATTGTTTGGAAATGATGAGCATCGGCTACCAATGAGACCTATCATGATTCATAAATAGTTAGTAAACTAATTAAGAAAAATTTAATGAAATTTTACTTCAAGCTCCCATACCCATCAATGTATGGCACAAAGTATATGTCTCTGTTTGACTCAGCCATCCATGTTTCCAAATACTTTTGTTTGCTCTCAATTGTGATACCAGAAGGTTGGATGGTCTGAGGTTCAACAAATCCGTACATGGAAGACCGACCTTGGTCCACAATGATTGTGTCCATGTACCTAAAACAACAAAGTTAAGTTGTTAGAAACTAAGAATGTAAATAAGTTTAATATGGAAGACAAAATTAACTATCTTACATGCACCATAGTTGAGGGATGAAAATATTCAACATCTTGTCTCCCCCAATGATCTCCAGTGCATCATTGAATGTGATATATACTGGGACATGGGGGGATGCCAAATACTCTATTACCCCAGTACACTTCTACTGGTCCTCTGTTCAACCTGGGTAATTTTGTCATGAGCTTTGCTAGAGTATCAGCCTCTACTTCAGCCAAGTCATCATCTTCATCTATGACTGGCTGATGCATCGACTGCTTGTGGGGACGTATGAACTGAACATAAAAATTTCAAAGTTATCAATAAATATTTTTAAATTTAACATACAAAGACTAATAATAAAAATATTATACTTGTGGTGTAGCACTGTGTGACATGATTAATGCTTTAGGCCAGGCTATAAATGTTCCTATGGCCTACCCCACAAAATGAGAATTTCTGAAGTGGGTACAGGCACCTAAGCCTGGGGATCCCAAACCTAGTCAATCGTCACACGCACGTGGTGGGGTAATAGGGGAACACCATGAACAATCTGTCCTCCCTCAAGTACTCGTCCGACAGCCACAATGCGTGGGGGATCCCCATCCACCAACAACTCATACTGACCATTATACTCAGTAGGCTCTACAGTAGAGCATGATCCCCTAGTGCTAACCCTAGGTGGTGTGGGAGCTTTAGTGGGCAACCCCATGGTGGGCTGCGTCATGGAATGCAACTTCTCTTCAAGCGCTCTTTGAATTTCTTTTTGTTCTCGTAGTTGCTCCATGAATCGTTGCTCCATTGATCTCATGCTTTGGTTGAGCCTTTCCTCGCACTGAAGATCCATCTTCCTCAATGCCTCCTGACTCATGGATTGAGTGTTTTTTTGTGCAGGGCCAAAGTAGTCACGAAGACCAATCGCCCTAGGAACTCCACATACACGTCCTGCGTCCTCGGGCTTTCCAATGGTCATTGTTACAATGTCGTCCCTACCTTGGCCAACAAATGTTCCCTGAGTGTGCTGCTCAACCAACTCATCCTGCATATAAAAAAACATTGTAAGAAGGAAAATGCGATGATAAATAAACAATCAAACAATGCTTTGGTTTAAACTTACAATTTTTTGTGAGATCAAGGCAGTTGAGGAAGATGTCATTCTCCCGTCAGATTTAGTACGAGCAGCCTTCCATAGCTCGTACCTAGCAGGTGCAGGTGCTAGGTCGGGGGACTCAAGTCTTAAGGCCTCCGCTCGAGTCTTCCTCATCTTCTTCTCAAGTTTTGTATAACCACCTCGTGATAACACGTGTGGTGCATCATTTAGCCTTTGCCTTTCTTAAGCGGCTAACCTTTTACCTTGTGAAACCATGTATATTCATAAGTGTAAAATCATAATAAATTGCATTAACTAAAGACTCTATAGATGTTAAGAGACAAACCCGCCAGTCGGCAGACTCTCTAGATGCACGAAACTGCATCCACTCCTCCTGTGTGAGATTGTAGTGTTCCCATGGATTCTCATGTTGTCTGTCTCCAAAGACATATACACGTGTCAGTCTTGTCTTGAAATCCTTCCATCTGGTCGCTACATGGGACAACACTTTCTTTCTAAGTTGAGCAGTGTTTGGAATTTCATAATTTTGCTGTTTAAAATAAAGAGCATGTTAATGACATAAACCTATAAGAGAAAAAAGTATATCAAATTTATTTTTAGTATACATACCTGAATATTTGGCCCTGATGACACACCTGATCTGGGGTCAATGTCAACATGTCTCCTCTGTTTATCAACGCGTTGGGATGTCACTTCTTGAAATCGTGTGACAAATCGACGACGTCCTGATCCTAAGGTCGACATACCTGCAAAATATATACAAGGTTAGTACTACATCAAATATGATGAATAAGACAACATTTAAAGTCACTAAAAAAAATATCACAAAACCTATTAAGATATTGTTTTCTCTCATATCCCTTCATTGTGATCACTACGAATTGTGTGGATGTCATCGGCTACGTCATCGACCTTGTCTTCAATGGGTCTTGATGCAACAGATGTTGTCTCAAGTATATCAAGAGAATCTTCATCAGCATAGCCGTGCATGTTTTTTCCTTCCAAAACCACTGGCCATTTTTGATTTGTTGAATCATTTACGTAAAATATTTGTCTTGCTTGACTAGCCATAACAAATGGTTCATCAGTGTAATTCTTCTTGTTGAGGTCCACCAATGTGACACCAAAGTCATCTATCATGACACCGGAATTGATATCAACCCATTTACACTTGAAAACTAGGACACTAAAATTCACATAATCAACTTCCCATATTTCTTGTATTATTCCAAAATAACTCATGGATACTGTGATTGGATATTTGTCTTTAGAACTAGCAAAGTGCACAGCCTCAGCTTGTAGTGTAACCTCACTATTTTGAACTCTACTTTTGTCATCTTCTACCTTTGTCGGAAAAGAAATATTGTTTATATAGTACCCAACATATGTAATGACATCTGTGTTTGGCCCGCGAGATAGCCTCAATAGACTTTCAGAAACATTTGGAGTCGCATAAATCTTTTTCTTAAACCATTGTAAGAAGGTTGTGACATGTTCATTAAAATGTCATTTTTCACTCATTCTTGGGTATGTTGCCTTTATTTCCTTAACGTGTTCAGAAATGTAAGGAGTCACATCAATAGTGTTGTTTAAGATGTACAAATGAGCTTGATAAACTTCTTTTCTACTAACATAATCAATTCTCACACCTCAAACACCCTTACCTTCACATATAACTTGAACAAAATTCAATGGCTTCTTCTGCAATGTATCGCTTTATGATTGAAGCTTCTGGTCGATACTGATTCTTGACATATCCCTTTAAGATCTTCATGTATCTTTCAACAGGGTACTGCCACCTTAAGAAAACCGGTCCACATATTCGAATTTCTCTTACTAGATGAACAATCAAATGAACCATGATATCAAAAAAAGAAGGTGGAAAATACATCTCCAATTCACACAGTATTCTTATTCCTTCATTTTCCAATTCATCTAAACCTCTAGGGTCAACAACTTTCTTGCAAATGGAATTAAAGAACAAACTCAGACATATCAGAACACCTTTAACAGAAGCAAGTAATATGCCTCAAATAACAACTGGTAACAATTGTTGCATCAATACATGACAATCGTTGGACTTTAAACCAACTAACTTTAACGCTTTGATAATGGTTGAAAAACCGTTATTTTTATGCTTAAATTTGATACCAAAAGCAACCTTTAAGACTTAGAAACTAGCTTGAACTCATATTTTTGCTTTAGTTTTGAGAATAAGAGAGTTGAAAGTGAATTTAATGGTTTTGTGCAAGATTCCCTTGATTTTGTAGGCTAATTGAATGATTTGAAAGAAGAATTGAAATACCGAATGATTGGAGTGCTGAAAAGTCAACCAAAAACCAGAAAAGTCAACCAGTCAACCAGAAAAGTCAACCAGTCAACCAGAAAAGTCAACCAGTCAACCAGAATGCTGAAAAACCAACCAGAACACAGAAAAAGTCTGACCGAGTGGCGCTGAGCGGAAACATACCGCTGAGCGGCACTTTTCGGGTGCCGAAATCACCGCTGAGGGGAAAAACAGCAGCTGGGGGGCAAAATGGATCATGCGCTAGTACCGCTTAGCAGTAAAATACCGCTGAGCGCCATTCTAAGTGGTCTTGGACCGGTTTTCTTTTGTTTTTATGGGCTTGGACTTGTTTTATGTTATTTTTATGCCCTATTTAAGGACTTGCACGTCCTAGGGTTTGTATCTTTGGCTGGGAGGAAGCAGAAACACACTTTTCACCCCTTGGGGTAGATTGGGAGATGGTGACAACTCTCCTCTTCTCTTTCTCGGGTTTTTCTATCTCTTTCATTCTTTCATTATTATTCATCTAGTTTCACCATGAATATGGTGAACTAAACCTTGTATGTTTGTTGGAGAATCAATGTAATCTTTTGAAGCTTTCATATATGGAATTTGTGTTTACATCTTATATTTAAGACCTATGCTTTCTTTCATCATTAGTTAGGGTTTTTCCTCTTTGCTCAATGCTTGCTTTGTTTAACTCATTCAATGCATGATTATTGATTTTGTCGATACGGGAACGTACGGGGAAGTCTAGATCCGGGGAATTTCTCCCAATAGTATATTGGTTGCCTTAAGCTCCTGTGTTAAAAAAACTAATTATTAGGAATGCTAGGAATCGTATGAACTCGTAATTAGGAAGAAGCCTTCTTGAAAGGTAATTTAGAGAGTGGCATTAACAATGATGAATTGAATGTTGAATTCCTAAAGTATATGAGAGTGGATAAGATGAAATTGATAACCCCAACAACATACTCACCCATATATTCCATTGAAAGTGTTTGTATTTTGCTTTAGCCATTGATCACACTCATGCATACATGTTTATTTTCGTCTTTTGCATAGTAAATCCAATTATTTCGTTCTTAAGTCTTAGCTAATCAACGAATCACATAACTAAACTAGGCCGTGAGTCCTTTGGGAGAACGATACTTGGTCTTACCGAGTTTATTACTTGAAACGATTCGGTCACACTTGCCGATTGTTAAACAAGTTTGTGGCGCCGTATTTCGGTGTTCATAAATTTGTCATCACTCTTGCATAACAACAAGGTTATTAATATTTGAAGAATAACCTTGTGGAACCTTCACACTTTTTAAAGAGTTAAAAACTTTGTTTTTCTTTTTTAAAAAGAGTGTGACATGCTGGGGGCAGATAGGTGCGTCTTCCAATTGATTGTGGATGTAACTCAGAATGGATTCCCATGTCAGCCAAATCTTGTCGTGCTTTTATTCCGTCTTTTGTCTTCCCTTTCAGGTTTAATAAAGTTCCGATGATACTGTCACAAACATTTTTTTCCACGTGCATGACATCTATACAATGTCTAATATCAAGTTTACACCAGTACGGAAGATTAAAAAATATTGATCGTTTTTTCCAAATGTTTTTCGCAAAGGTACTTTTATGATGCTTTTCGAAGACAATGTCAATGTTTTTGACTTTGTTGTACACTTTTCACCATTGCGGGGTTTGCACACAACCCCATCCTCAGCACTTCCATTAAATGTTTTTTTCAATCTACGGTAAGGATGATTACGAGGAAGGAATTTTTGATGTCTTGTATATACTGTCTTTTGACCATGCTTCAATTGAAGGTAACTAGTGTTTTCTTCACAAATGGGACATGCAAAATGACCTTTTACACTATAACCGCTTAAGTTTCCATATGTTGGGAAATCATTTATAGCGCAAAACAACATTACACGCAAACAAAAAGATTCTTGAACATCAGAATCGAACACTTCGACCCCTTCTTCCCACAACATTTTCAAATCATTAATTAAAGGTTTCAAGTAAACGTCAATGTCATTTCTAGGTTGTCTAGGACTCGATATCATCATGGACAACATCACATATTTTCTCTTCATGCACAACAATGGAGAAAGATTGTATATCATCAACATAACTGGCCATGAACTGTGTTTGCTAGTTAAGTTCCCATAAGGAGTCATACCATCAATTGCAAGTGCAAGTCTTAATTTTCTTGGATCTGCACCAAATTCTGGAAATGTTTCATCGATCTTCTTCCATTATAGTGAATCAATTGGGTGTCGAAGAAGATTATTGCACTTTCTTTCGATAGCGTTCCATTTAAGGTTCTTTGCATCTTCTTTAACAGAGAACATACGTTTGAACCTAGGTATTATAGGAAAATACCACATCACCTTAGCAGGTGCACCATCATTACCTTCATCACTAGTGTTTTTGTCATTTTTCTTTTTAAAACAGGATAAACCACACGTTAGACAATACTTTAGCGAAGCAAACTCCTTTATGTACAAAACACAATCATTAGGACAAGCTTATATCTTTTGATATTCGAGTCCCATTGGACATAATATTTTCTTGGCCTCGTAATGACGAATAGGTAGAGTATTATTTTCTGGAAGCATCTCCTTCAACAACTCCAACAACTCTGTGAAACTTTTATCAGTCCATCCATTCCTTGCTTTTACACTAAACAACTTCAAAGTTGCAAACAGACATGTAAAGTTGGGGCATCCTGGAAACAATGGTTGCTCTGAATCATGTTTAAGAGAATCATACAAATTAGCTCTTCCAAAATTATCTTCACCAACATCACGTATCATGTCCTCTAAATGATCACTCATCCATTCTTCCACATAATTTGTTCCTCGTGACGTGGTAGGTTGGTCCAGTACTTCTCCATGCCAAGTCCAAATGTCGAACATGAATAGATGGTTATGCATATTATCTAAGTCTTGGAGTGTTGATTAGGACAACGAACACAAGGACAAAAATATGTCCCGTTCACAAACTTAGCATTTTGTTCAACATATTACAAGAACTCTGAAACACCATTCTCATATTCTTCACTGATGCGACGTTCATTCATCCAGCTTCGATCCATACTATGTTCGTAATATACTTCATCAGTTTCAATTTTTTAACTCTCACAAGGTTAGGCCCTACCCATTCAGAAAAATTATTTTTCATAATTTGCTAAGACACATGCAAAGAAGTCTACATCATAAATTTGATAAGATTTCGACAGCATTTCGCATTGGTCTCCGATATACACGAAATAAGAGTAGTCAAGGATGACCACAATCAAATATGCATCCAGAGAACAATACAAATACTGAATCGAAATTTTATCAATCTTATCCAAAAACTCCAACGTACATGTTATAGCAAATTATGAAAAATAATTTTCCCAAACTGTCCAATCGGACAATTCAAAATTAATCGTTTGTGTTAAATTTCAAACGGGAACGAAGTTTCACTCAATTAGATACTAATAATCTAACATACCAAACATAACAACACAACAAAACTTTATGACATGCATATTCAAAAGTCAATAACATGCATACGCAAAAGCCAATAGCATGCATACACAAAAGTCAATAACATGTATATCTCCAAAAGCTAACAACATGCAAATCCAAAAGTCAACAACATGCAAACTCGACAGTTAATAACATGCATATTCGAAAGTCAATAACATGCATATCCGAATGCCAAAACCATGCATACCGAAAAGCCAATAACATGCATAGACAAAAACTTTTAAAAAAGAATGCTAACCTTCTTAACCGATTACAAACGTAGTGGAGGAATTGGAGAAGTGGAAAACGCAAAAAAAAAAAGCTGCCCAAAACACAAGAAATCGTCGCCCAAGGAAACCAGCAAAACTACACCAAAACACAGCAAAAATTCATTTTAATCGTTCAAATGGAAGATAATCCGTCGAAGACTAATTTAATCGGAGTAAAAGTAAGTTTAAACAGTCCAAAAGATGAAAAACTTACCTGAAAATGCAAAGACGAGAGAGAAAATGCGAGAGGAAGATGATGAATAGTGCGCGTAACTGCCCCGAGTTCGGGCAAAGTGTAATAAAACGCCTTAGGCGTCGGGGCCCTCTCCCATGGGACGTCTATAGAGACATCAGACGTCCGACATATGGGCCCGGACGTCTATGTCTATTTAAAATTTAATTTTGGCGGAGGCTATATACGTTCGATATATGGGGCCCGGACATCTATAGGGACATCAGACCTCCGACATAGGGGCCCAGACGTCTACTCTACGAAATAAAAATGACTTTTGATATTCTTTGCCACCATCAGACGTCCGACATAGGGGCCCGGATGTCTAAAGTAATGGAACATGGCAACTTTTCACCTGCCTGTCAGGTCATTAGGCGTTCGACATGGGGGCTCGGACATTTATAGGGACATCATACGTTCGACGTAGGGGCCCAGACGTCGAAAGTAATGGATCAGGACAACTTTTCACCTACCCGTCAGGTAATTAGGCGTTCGACATTGGGGCTCGGACGTCTATAAGGACATCAGACGTCGGGGACCAGCCCGGCCGGACGTCTACAATATTAACTTATTTACAGAAGTGCCACCGGTCATTTTTTACGTGGGATATTCGGGGCTTGAACGTCTAAAGGGTGACGTTAAAGGTCTTTTCTGTACTAGTGTTTGTAATTTAAACTCATAATAATCATTAATTATTGTTGTTCTTACACCATATTCAATCTCATAAAATCATATAATATATCATAATTATCATACATGTGTTATAAGAGTTATTGTAAAAACGTTGAAAGTATAATATTCATTGATTAAGAATGTTGTGCAATGTTCATCTTTTCAATGTTAATATTTTTTTTTCTAACGTTTTGAGGCAATGTTAAAGGATTTATTAATTTTTAATTTTTTTATTTAATTTATTTTTCCCTATCTCTGTAAATAAGAGTTCTTCCTCCATCCTTAAAAATATTCTTGGAAGTTCCTTTTGTATCCTAGGGAACTTGCTCAATGCACTATGGATAAGTTCTTAAGGACAGTGAAACTACACACCACAGGAAATACTTTTTTTGTCAGCTTATCTACAACAATATTAAGGACTTATGACTGACACAACAACATGCCTTCAGAGAGCCAAACCATTTTTACCCGAACTCAGACGGTCTTCGTGAAATCACTTCTGGACGTGTCAAAAGTCGAGGTTTTCTTTGGACAGAACTTCCGGCATTGTCAAGAACGTGTGTCCACCATTTTAGACATGTATGGAGTTGCTGCTGCTCTTTTATCTCCGAAGCTCGACTCCAGTATTCCTTCAAACTCAAAACTAGTTGAAGAATGGACTTACGTTAACAAGGTATGCCGACACACTCTACTTAATGCACTTTCTAGTGATTTGTTCGATGTGTACTGTTCCTATAAGGAAGAAAAAGAAATTTATGACTCATTGATTCTCAAATACACTGCCGAAGATATCGTCAAACAAAGATTCGACATAGGAAACTACTACCTTTGGGAGATGATTAAAGACAAGGACATAAAAACTCAAATCAATGAGTATCACAAACTACTCAAAGATATCAAAGCAGAGAATATTCTTCTACTGGATAAATTTGTTTCAGAACTTCTGATCGAGAAATTGTCGTCATCCTAGACAAATTACAAACATTAGTTGAAACACAGATACAAACATATATCTCTACCAGAACTCATTACACACATAATTATTGAAGATACCAATAGGAAGGAGTCTACTACTGCAAGGCTAAAGCTTTATTAGCAAAAGAAATTATGGTAGAAGTAAAAACCTGCTCCCAAAAGGTACGAACAGAAACCTGGTCACAAAAGGAAAAATAATTTTCTTAAATCCTGTCCCACTAAATCTAAACCCACCTTTAAGAAGAAGGAAATTTTTTCATATGCGGAAATACAGGTTATCATGCACCATAATGCAGGTGTAGAGTAAGAAACGACAATCCTCTTGGGGAAAATATAGCCGAAGGAGATGACATTATTGCTATGGTCGTTTCTCAAGTAAATCTGATGACTAATGTGAGTAAATGAGTGGTAGACTCTGGTGCTACCAGGCATATCTGTGCAAACAAAATTGTCTTTACCTCTTACACTAGTGTAGGGGATAGAGAAGATCAAGTCTACCTCAAAGATTCCAAGACCACTCTTGTTCTAGGAAAAGGGAAAGTTCTTCTTAAGCTCACATCTGGAAAGACTCTGGCCTTGAGTGATGTGCTACATGTGCCATCAATCAAAGTTAATTTAATATCTCTAGCACTATTGAGAAAGGTGGGGGTTAAAGTGTCATTTGAGTCTGGCAAGACCAATATGACAAAAAATAATGATTTCGTGGGAAAGGAATATTATGATCAAGGACTCTTCATATTGAATGTTTCTGAAGATATCAATGAATCAAGTTATTCTGCTTATATAGTTGACTCGTATGATATATGGCATGCTAGATTAGGACATGTGAAATCCTCGTATGTTTTGAAATTACAACGACTATGATTAATTAATATGCATGATAAACAAAAATAGTAAATGTGATATATGTGTAAAATCTAAAATAACAAAGAAAACATGTTATTTTGTAGAACGCTAAACTGAACTGTTAGGATTAATTCATACTGATCTAGCCCATTTGAAATAAATCACGTCTAGAGGAGGCAAAAATTATTTTGTGACCTCTATAGATGATTGTTCTAGATACACCAAAGTTTACTTAATCAAACATAAAGATGATGCCTTTGATGTGTTTTTAACCTATAAAGCAGAAATAGAAAATCAATTGAATACGAAAATTAAGAGGATTAGATTAGATAGAGGTGGTGAGTATGTATTGTTTAATGAATTTTGTGTTAAAGATGGAATTATCTATGAAGTAACCCCACCATATTCACCTGAGTCTAATGGAGTAGTTGAGAGAAAGAATGAAACTCTTAAGGAAATGATGAATGTTATGCTTGTTAGTTTTTGTGCACCTGATAACCTTTGGGGAGAAGCTTTGCTTACTGCATGTTTTTTACAAAATAAAATATCCCGAAAGAAAATTGGTAAAACTCCTTATGAGTTGTGGAAAGGCTACAAACCTAACCTTAACTATCTAAGAGTGTGGGGGTGCCTACCTAAGGTTACATTACCCGATCATAAGAAAAGAAAAATAGGCTCTAAAACCTATGATTGCATGTTCTTAGGTTATGTTGAACATGATGTTGCCTATAGGTTTCTACTTGTTAAAAATAACATACTTGAGAGAAATTCTATAATGGAGATGAAAAATGCTGAGTTTTTTTACATCTGTTTCCCTTAAAGGTTAGAGAGAGGTCTCAACCTGTTGATGATAATAATAATAGTGATACCATGAGTGAGGATTTGAGAAGAAGTAAAAGACAAAGAAGGAAAACCTCCTTTGGAGATGACTTTTATACTTATCTTGTTGATAATATTCCAACAATCTTTGCATAAGCTACTAGTGCTCCTAATGTGACACAGTGGGATAAGGCCATTAGGACTGAAATTGAATCAATTCAGAAAAACAATACTTTCACTTTAGTAGATTTTCCTAAAGGAGCAAAACCCATTGGTTGTAAGTGGATCTTGAGGAAAAAGTATCACCTTGATGGATCCATAGAGAAATATAAGGCATAGCAAAAGGATTTACTCAAAAACCCAACATAGATTACTTTGATACTTACGCTCCTGTGACTAGGATTTCATTCATTAGAGTGTTGTTAGCTCTAGCAGTTATCCATAAGCTAGTGATACACTAAATCGATGTTAAAACAACCTTTTTGAATGGTGATTTGGAGGAAGAAATTGATATGACTCAACCTAAAGGGTGTGTTGTACCTGGTCAAGAGGATAAAGTATGCAAACTCCTATAATCCTTGTGTGGGTTGAAACAAGCACCAAAACAATGGCATGAAAAACTTGATAATGTGTTGCTTTGTGATGATTTTTTACCTAATGATGCTGATAAATGTGTGTACTCTAAATTTGAAAATGGTGATTGTGTCATTATATGCTTGTATGTGGATGGCATATTAATCTTTGGTATATGCAATGAGATTTTCGCTAGAACTAAATTGTTTTTAGGATCAAATTTGAAATGAAAGATATGGGTGAAACCAATGTGATTTTAGGTATTAGAATCATAAGGAAGACATTAGTACAATATGTAAGCACAAAAGATCAGCTTGTTGACATCTTCACTAAGATATTAGTTGAAGATAGACTTAATCATCTAATCACCCTTATTGGTGTGAGAACTATTGAATGAATTTGATTCAACATATTTAGTGTGTTCATATAGCATCTAGAGAGTCAAACATCTAAGACACATAGTTTGTATGAAATCATACATTGCTTTGTCTTAGACAAATCATTTATAAGACATCTGCATCCATGGTTGTGTCTAAATACTGAGCCCATCTCTAGAAGTTGTCTAGGATTTCTAAAACCCCAACCCTCTCTCTCCTATCTGCCAAATATCTTTTGTGTGTCAATCAAGCCATCACTCTTAACATAAATTCTCTCTCCTTTCTCTTCCTAGAAACGAAAAAATATCTGACTCCGCCACTCTTCTCATTCTTATCCGCTACTAAATACACTTCTCTCCAAAATTTTCTTAGTCTTCAAGAGACACAAAATCTCTTTTCCAAATCTCACCGTACTAAGCGCATTAAATGAACAAAACAAAATCTATCGTCCATGAGTGACTTTTCTCTCTATTTAACTCAACTCCAATTTTCACATTCTCAACACATTCTCTCAAAACCCAAACCCTTAACATTCCAAACCAATGAAGCCTTCTTCCAAAGCACCAGACCATCATCTTATCTGATCACCAGAAAAAGATGAACATGATAATCCAACATCATTTCATACTCCTGTATTCAGAACTTACCTGCCTTATGCACGTAGTTTTCCCACCTAACCCACATCCTCCATGAGCAAACCCCACCTTACCATATATTTCCACTTCTATCTTTTCCTTGGTCTTCAATTCTTCTTCTAATTTATCTACATGCCCCTTTCTCTCCTTTGTATGTTTAAACCCTCCTCAACCCTTGCTTCTCTTCCTTTCCTTCTCCACCACCATTTGTGTTGGGCTATGATGTTCTTTCTCTCCTTCCCTTTTGATGTTTATCAAATAACGGGAGGGGGGCAGGGGGGGAATGAGATTAGACACGTCAATATCTAGGAGCATGTACTCAGAAGGAGTACACCAGAAGATAGGATAGAATAGGATAACACAAAATCAGGGGGAGTTTCCATATTCTTAGAAGTTCATCTTAGGAGTCCATATTTACATTCATGTAATATGTTTATGTGTTTAAATATAAAATATATTGTTTATCATTATGTGTTGTTTCTTTATTATTTCTACACTTTGTTTTGACTCTTTATATCATGTCTTAGTTTATGTTTTATCACGCTGTAAGTTAATTGTTGTTCTATATATTTCGATTGTGTCTACTAACCCGCTTGCAAAAGATAAAAGCAATAAAAGAAGACAAAACTTCTAAAACACAAAAGAATCACAAACACATAAGTCTAAAACTTTGCACTGAACTAAGAAAATTTTTATCATTTAGATGTGTATTTGTTAAACATCAAAACGGGGGGAGATTGTTAAGACAAAATAGTTTATACGTCTAAACGCTATTCTGTTTTGAAGTTTAACCAAATAACATTAAACAAAATAAGAGTCTGAAAATACCATAGGATGAAACATAAGACTTAGGCTCAAAAATCCCCAACATAGAAAAATCTTAGGAAAACTCTTAGGATTGTAGATGACATAAAAACACCTAAATCAAAACACCTAGACGCAATGCTAAACGATTGATAAGTCAAAGCATCTAAGAGAGTTATTTTAAATGCGTAAGCTTACTATACCTAAAGGGTATTCGGTTGAACTCTTGGGAAAATGAAGAAGTGTCAAGACAGTGTCTTCGACAAAAACACTCTAAAAGCTTAAACCTAAAACACAAAAGAAAATATAACATGCTAAACGCTATTGCTCTAAAAAGGCAAAATCACAAAAAACGTCTACATCAGTCTAGATGATACCATGAGCAAAAACTGTTACTTCGTCCAATGATGAAGTTCTTACTTAATGCTTAATATCTTTAGAAGAAAAGCTTAATTGTTAAATGCTACCTCAACGGTAGAGAATGAAAAACACTTTGTTGTTATGAGAAAGCATTAAATGACATTAAATGCTTAATGTTCAAAAACAACAAAAGTGATAAGAGATAAGACATATTTGTTGCATGCACAATGTACTCTATTCTTTGTAGATAACCTACTCTACACGCATCCACACGCTTCAATTAGAAATGAGAAGTGGACGATAGAGACAAAAGAGATATTCATGGAATGTTCTTCACTTGAGAAACAGTGTTTAAAAGGAAGTACAACCTACTCCAAGCAAAGTACTGAAAAAGCAAGTCTGTTGTGACAAGTTGACTTCAACCAACGACTATTGTACACGAAGAAAGAGAAGACACGTGAATCAAGGCCAAAATCTTAGTCTAACAGACATTTCTACAAGAAGCTTTAAATAGAAGATCATTCAGATGAAGAATCAAGACGATATCATACAACAAAAATATTCATCCTAAGAAAAGTGTTCAAAAGAAAAGCATAGAAAAGCTCAAGAAAAGAAAACATCTGAGCAGAAGAAAAGAAACGAAGTCAAGCAATACTATTGAGCTTCATTGTAATATTTGCTTACTATTGTAAGAAAGAGAGAAAGAGAAAAGAGATAAACACATGCGAGTGTTTAGAATTCATTGTATTGTACTCACATCCTCTTTGCGAGACTAATAGTCTGAACAACTTCTAAGGAATCGTTGATTGCAATGTAGAAGAGAATTAAAACACTTGTTGAACTCTTGGAGTTAAGGAAATCTAGGAAAGGTTGTCTAGTACCAGGAGTGGTGCGAATAGTCATCCAATCTAGGGTAACAGAAGGTTATTCACTAACTGAAAACACCATGAATGGTGTCAATACTCATCCAGTCTATGGTAGTAGGAGGTTATTCACTGACTGAGAAGACTAGAAGTGGTGTGAATACTCAGTTGTAATCTTGTTGAAGAGAATATAGTGGAACCCTCTATAGAGGAGACTGGACGTAGCTCATTTGGAGTGAACTAGTATAGAAATATTTGTGTAATTGTTGTTTAACTTTAGTCTAAACTCTTTTCTCATAAAACCTACAACTCCATTTTTATTTCTAATGCAAGAAACTTTCGCACTAAACGATTCTTATTCAATTAAGGAAGTTCTTAGTGTATGTTCTGAATAACAAGCTAACAACAACCATCATTCAAAACCAATTACAAGGTTGAACATTTAAGTATTCATTTGACAAATCCATAATTCAACAAACGTGTTATATCAGAAGGGTTGCAAAAAGAATTTTTTCCATTAACACTATTAAATCCCATCTTCCAATGTTTTTCATGTACTTCATCAACATTAGAACTATTACCCACGAGGGTTATCTCTTTGCATAATAAAGAATGTCGATGACCAAACTTAAAGGAAGAAGAGGAAGACATACCTAAAAATAAAAGCAGGTATGAAAGAGTAGAGATGACAACATAACTTACATGCAAAACTCGAGTAAAGAAGACAAACAAAAAGACTCGAATAAAGAACTGATAACGATTGATTTTACCATTGTCCGTGATGCAATGTTGATACTGAATCTACTCTCTTTGACTTTTAAGCTTGCCTAAACTCTTTTTTTTAGTTAAATTTTATGAATAAGTTAGTCGGGGTTATACTTAATGATTTTCATCACTAATTCCCTCAATTCTGTAGGTTATTGGTATACTTTGGAAGATAGCAAATTATGAAGGAGTTAGAACCTAGGAAGAATGACAAAAGCACCAAACTAAAACTCTCTTCTGGGGCGCTGCGGGGCAATTGTCACACAAGCACGTTTGGGCGCCCTCTTTAGGGGCGTTGAGCGCCAGTCTTCATGCAACCACACCTGGGGGCCTCTTCCAAGGGCGTTGAGCGACACTTGTCCCGCAGTCACGCCTGGGCGCCTCATCCAGGATGCTGAGCGCCAGCGACGTTTTCCTATGTGGCACTTTTGATGTATTTAAAGGCTTTTACGCACTAGGGTGAATATCTTTGTACGGTTGAAGCACATAAAACCTATTTTCGACCCTTTAGAGGAAGATTGGGCATGTGGGATCTTTCCTTTTCTCTTTCTAGGGTTTCCATCTCATTTACATTCTTCCATTGAAAGCCAAGGTTCTCCATGACAATGGAGAGCTAAATTCATTTGTTATTGGGGAAAGATGTAACCTCTGAACTTCATTTATTTGAACATGTTTTGAATATCTTATGCTTCTTTTATTGAATGTTAGTGATTTTCTCCTATTCTTAATGCTTGTTATGTTTTTGGCCATTCATAGCTTGATGATTGGATTCTTTGTTATTGGGAAATAACTTATGAACCATGATCTAGAGGAATTTACCTAAAGGAAATATTATCTAGGGATAGAAATAGGCGGTTTAGTTGTCTTAAGCTTATTTTCTTAATACGGAATTGGTTATTAGAGTTTCAAGGGATTGTTGTCTAATAATCAAGGCTAGGCTTTTTACACCAAGGGATTGGGTTCTAAGTAATTTTGTAAGTGACATTATCATTCCAATGAAGAAGATGAGTTATAATATGCATGAAAGTGAAGTAGGTGAAATCTAACCCCAACAACATCATCATCTCATATCATCTTAATATCGTTCATTCATTTTTAGCTTCAAAAGATCAATTTTGCATTCAAAGTATTATGTTTACTTTTATTGCATTCAAATTTCATTCAATGGAATCATTCTTTAGTCTTAATTAGTTGAGGTATTATACTATTGTTTGGTGTCACGAGTTTCTTGGGAAACGATACTTGGTCTTACCATTTTATATTACTTGATACAATTTGGTACACTTGTCGAGGTCTTAACATTAGAATTATCACCCACGGGGGTTATCTCTTTGCGTAGTAAAGAATGTCGATAATCAAACTTAAAGGAAGAAGAGGAAGACATACCTAAAAATAAAAGCAGGTATGAAAGAGTAGAGATGACAACATAACTTACATGCAAAACTCGAGTGAAGAAGATGAACAACAAGACTCGAACAAAGAACGCGTCAAACTTAGATGATGACAGATGACTGGGCCTAAGTAGGGAAAGGAAAGAAAGAACCAGAAAACCAGGAGCTGAGAAATAAGAGTGGAGAAAAAGTAGAAAGCCTCAATTAAAACATGAAATTGAAATGTCTTTTCCCTCTAAAAGCATTCGCAACCTTTGGCAATTAATCTTTCGAGCTCAACTGCTATGATGCAACCATGTCAGCTACTAGTTGAATCATTTAATGCGAGAAGACGTTTCACAACCTAAGGTAATCATTAGAATGCCTTAACATGCTACCTAAAGGAAACACTTCATAAATGTTTCACAGAAATCGAAAAAAGATATAAAATATCATATCTAACCAAGTACTCAACAAGCCGACCTCAAAATTAAGATGACCACAAATTAGTATAAGCACAACTTGACCAAAAGAAGACCACTCATAGCTTAGTCAAAGATTACCTAAGGTAACACTAAGTACAACATTATCAAATACGGTCACTTACAGCTCGGCCAAATTGTGAGTCCACCTACAAAACTTACAATCCAACAAAACTCAATCAAAGGGTCAATTACAGACAAAACAAGTACATGCTAATGAAACTTTCGAGCTTGGGGGGCTTGTGTACCTACTCGGCCCAAGCAATGTACTAAAGAGCATGACCCAACAAGGCTCATTTAGCACTATTAACCTAAAGTAGTTAATAATATATAAAAGATATATTTGTTGGCTCAACTACCGTATAATAATATAATATGTGATCAAATCTTGGTCTTTTGATTATATTCCACAGATCCCTTAATATCATATATCAACCGAATCTATGATATATTTGATTGGTTTATATTATCTTTTATTATCATATTAATAGTAAGATATTAGGTGAGTTTTTATTATTATTGATATTCTAGATTTTGTGACTGATTTTCTAAGGACCCAGAAACCATATAAATACATGTCATTTTTTCAGACAACGACACACTCTCATACTCACATATACACTCATAGATCCAAACTTTTTTGCTGATTTGAGTGTCGAAAAATCTTTTACAAATAGATCTTTTGCTGTATTTCAGCATTCAGAAACATTCATAAGACGTCTTCAAATATATATATTTTTTATTCTATATCAAATTGCATTCTTTGATTTCTAAGTTTAAACTAAATTCATGTTTTATCGGTCATATATATATATATATATATATATATATATATATATATATATATATATATATATATATATATATAACTTTAATTTTAATAACTTGTTATTGTAAATTGACACCATTAATCAATTAAAAAATAGTTTGGTTTAAATAAAGAATGAATGAGTGGTTTTCAGTTTGTGGCATCAATTCGTGTGGAATATCTTCGTACCATTAAACAATGAACATTTCCACAATATCACAACATTCCGAAACAGATAAGCTCTTTAATATCCTCAAATATGTACAGATTTATACATTTCCTTCAAAATCACACAAACTATTCTGAATTTTCCCCGCTTTAATTTTCGTTTAAGAATGATTTTTCACCTCTCAATTTATTTATTTTCCATTCAATTATTTATGATTTTTCGAATTATATTATCAATTTACTTTTCGTTTACTTATACTATTGAATTTTTTAGCTTCTAACATTTTATAGATTCGTTAGATTGAATTTTGAGACAAGAGTGCATATACATAACAAAAATCTGTGTATTTTTCATCAATCATTAATATTCTTTTTATTTACTACACTGTTGTCATGTTCGAATGACTAAAAATCTCTTTGAAGTATGAAGCATAACTATTCTTTACTTTGAGGGAATTTATATGACAAAAAAGTTGAGAAATAAGTGTAGGAAAAGTAGGTTGGGTAGGTTGGGTGCAGTGATGTGTAAGCTAGAATATTGAATAGAGGGTGGAAATTCAAATTTGGAGAAACAATCTTAGGAATCTAGGTCTCCCATCTATGGCAATAATTGACAAGTATGACAAACAAATGCAAAAATACCCCAAAATTTGATGGCTTACTTTCAAAGGGGATCAAGGTAAAATGCTCATAGGATATCTTCATAATTACAATACCTCCGATTCAAATGTTTATTAAATGAATTATTTAATTAAAACTTTAACGTCCTAGTTAAACTAAATTGTATTAGGACTAAGGATCATTTTTACTGGATGAACTTTTCAAACAGAATAATTTCCTATTTATTCTTTAGATTTTTTCTTCACGTATTTCTCTTTTGATTTTGTCATATCGATGATGTCATTTGAAAAGAGTGCTTCTCTCAACTTACTTTTTTTAATATACTAAAATATTGTTATGTTCAGAAGTGTCATTTAAATCCATAACCCAAAGTTTGAATGTCACCCCTCCAAAAATAGTCGCATCTTCTTTTTTTTTTCCCATTAACTTGAGACTTTTTTAAAAGTTCTAACCCTAAAAGCCCCATGTGAAAGGAAGTTGGGAGAGGATTTGGGTGGGACTAACTCCCTGATATTAACTTATCTTAGTTTTTCACTTTCTTTCATAATTCTTTTAAATAAATTAACAAATTACCTAACTGAAAATTTTATATATATATTCCCTAATATACTTGTTTTAAGTTACATTCTCACTTCTTATATTTTAAATATATTATTATAATATTTTAAAAATTAATTTTATATTTAAAAACTCTTATTTGTGATTATTACTATATATAAATCGTTAACTTGAATATAAATATTCATAAAATATTTAACATTATTAATGTATCATTTATGTACACATATAAAATTATATATTTTATTAGATAGTCTAATATGTTGTAATTTTATTATATTTAAATCAATATTTTTATATATACTTATTATTATGTTATTAAATAAAATATATAATAGGTAACATCTCATTTTACTAGTATAAAACTACTAAAATAAATGTTACAAATATGATAACTTGATGAAAAACTTTTTGATTATTAAAATTTAAGATTTACACCTATAGAACTAAACTTAATTATGCCACTACTTCGCTCTCACCCCGCGTTGGATCAATTGGAAGGACTTGCCCCTACGCTTACTTCATTTATTGTGATAATTGCAAAAGATAAAACAAACAAACAAAGATAAAAGGGTAAGCTAAAAGAAACAAACATCACATATTAAGATTTCATAATACATCCTATTTCACACAAAGCAAATCAATCATCCTACTTATGTCATTGACCTAGATAAGACCATCTAGATAGATGTATTGATGTCAGACTGTGGAAATTTTTTGCACTTGTAGTGGTGGAACAGTTGTCGCCCCCCCCCCCCCCCCCCCCCCCTCCAAGCTACCACACAAGGTTAATTTGTCTTCTACCAATGGACAAATAACATCAGATCATAGACTAGGACTTTCTGCTACTCTTCACCACATAATTGAAGGTACGGGAAAACACTAGAAGAGGGGTGGGGGTTGAATAGTGTTTTCAAACTTTTTCGCAACTTATGATCTGATTATGATGTACATTATATTGCAGGATACTATCATTCGGTTAATAAACGATATCTTAATTAGATCGTTTACTTAACCAACCTAACGCATTCAGGTTGAAGAGTAGACAATAAATAGATGTAAAGCTCATTATGCAGATGTGAGCTTTAAAGAACTTAACAACTACATCGTCTACATGAAAACACACAATATGTTTTATACTAGTTCACCTGTTAGGGATACACCCAGTTCTCTTCTAAAAATAACTTAGAGGGTTCCATTAGATTTTCAATGAAGTACAATTGAGTTTAACTCACTCTTGATTGCGTAGTATTATTCACCATTCCTGGTATCCCTAAACATTCTCAATCCCTTTGAGACTCGTTTAGTTTAGTTCCCCCCACTTTTGGTTGTATAGTATTCTTCCCCACTCCTGGTACCCCTGTTCAGCGAAAAACCTTCAGTTACTCTAGATCAGTTGAGTATTTGCACCATTCTTGGTACTCAGCTCCCTGTTGAGATTTCCTTGAGTATTAGCATCACTCTTGGTAATCAACTACTTGTAGAGATTTCCTTTGAGTTTCACATACTCCTGGTTATGTAGTATTATTCACCACCCCTAGTATCCTTGATCAGCGAATAACCGTCAGTTACCCTATATCAGTTTAGTATTAGCACCACTTCCAGTACTCAGCTCCCTACTGAGATTTCCTTGAGTATTAGCATCACTCTTGGTACTCAACTACCTGTCGAGATTTCCTTTGAGTTTCACCCACTCCTAGTTATGCAGTATTATTCATCACTCTTGGTATCCTTGATTAGCGAATAAACTTTAGTTACCATGAATCAGTTGAGTATTAGCACCACTCCTTGTAAGTGTTTTGATTCTCTTCAGAATTGCAATCATAGATTGCTTACAAGCTGTTCATACTATATTTATATCTCTTCAAGAGGATTTGATTACAATACAATGCAGTCTAAACACTCACAGGTGTTTAACTCATCTCTCTTTTTCTCTCCTTACAAAAGTAAGCATATAATAAAATGAAGTATGAGGTAGATGCTTTACTTTGCTCTTTCTCTCCTTCTCTCTTTTCTTCTTATGTCAAGCACACGTAGGTATTACAATGAAACCTGAGAGACTATCACATTTTTCACTCTTTCACTCTTTCTTCAGGTGGATATTCTCATGAAGCTTGACAGTGATCTTCTATTCTTGAGCTTTTCTCCTTCTCCTCTTCTTTGATATGAGTGATTTAACATTGATCACTCAAAGAGATTTCCTCGCTCAATGGATGATGAGATACTTCAAATCTTCATATTTTCTCTTTTCTTCATCATCTCATTTCTTCTTTCTCCTATTCTTCTATTTATACCTTGTGATTATAGTCGTTGCGACGATGCTTTGTATTTTGAGTTGGGCATTATAGCCGTTGACAAAGCTTGTCTTGAGATTTTTTCCTTTTTGGCTATCTGTGTAGGTGTTAGGCATAGGATAATGACTTTCATTAGAGCATATGTGTTTTTCGCAGCTTTTATCAAAAGTGATTTAGACTTAACATTTGGCACAAGTTTTAATAATATGATCAGCACTCCTCTTTGCCTTTTTCTCCAACATTCATTTTGATATCTATAAAATGAACATTCATAGTGATTTTCCTGCATAAGGTAAAAGCATATATGGCAGTTTTATTTATCTTTTGTTTAGAGTTTTGTGTTTTCTTGTGTCTTGTTATTGTTTGAGAGTATTTTAATGTTTTCCTTCTTTGGTGTTTCTTTTAGACGTGATTTTATGTTCCTAATTTCCATGAGAAAAACATTTTATGAATGTCTTTCCCCTTTACCTACTTCTGATTGGACTTTTTGTGCAATCAGTTAATCAGATCTCATTTTTTTGTTTTTGAACGTGGAGCATTTAAGATCATTCAATGCTTGTTCAGAACAACAAATTCTCTTTTGATTTCCTATCGTTAGGTAGCATTTTACAATTAAGATCTTTTAATTTAAAGATACCAAACGTATAGATACTTCATCATAAGATGATGTGTCTGTTTTTCTCACGGTATCAACTTAACTCAAGTAAACGCTTCTATTGTTCTTGTCTCTTTGTAGACATACATCGTTTAGTTTGCTTAGGCTTTCTTGTGTGTTTTAACAATTATGTCTTTTAACAGTTAAGTCTTTTAATTGTTTTAACCGAATACATTGTCTCAACTTGTCTCGTTTTCGAGAGAAGTCAAATACCTAATTCAGGTATTTTGAGTGTTGAGCGTTTAACTTAGTTCTCTCTCAAACACCTTTAGACAAGACATCGTCTAGTCAAGCGTCTGGTTGTTCTAGCCTAAGTATTTTTCTATCTCCTAGAAAATAAGTGTTTTCTTATGATTTCTATGTTTGGGGTTTCGGTTCTAGTTTTGTTTGTTTGTGTTAGCAAAATGATGAAGATGAAGTTTTGATGATGTCCAAATCAAGTCAAGAGAAATCAAAATTCAAGAAGATCCTTTGAAGACTTGTATTGTTATATAAAGCATTTGAAATAATTGTAATTAAATGTTTAGGACTTAGGGTCTCAGTGGTATTGATTCCATGTACTTTCATATTTCAAAATTGATGTTTAGAGTAAAAAACGCACTGTATTAATTGATTAAACCTAGTGTTAATCAATTAATCCTTATAAGAGCTTAAAACTAAAACTGCCTCTGTAATAATCGATTAAAATACCTTTTAATCGATTAGCTAATCGATTAACAAGTGGATTAATCGATTAAAGGTGACCGTTGGAGTTATCTAGTCGTTAAACTAGCCGTTGTACTCATTTTAATCGATTAACAAGTATATTAATCGATTAAAAGCGTTAAATGGCTGGAAACGAAGAACGAAAGAGTCTTTGGTTGAGTCTATAAATAGGCTCTCATTTTCCTTCAACAACAACTCTTCCCTTGTGCTCTAAAACTCAAACTCTTGAGAATAGTATGATCTTGTTCAGTTAAAGAAACTCTTGTCGGTGGAGTTGTTGAAGTGCTACTACTGTGACAGAGGCATAGTTGGTTCATCCTTGGTGCGTCTAAGGAAGTGTTTGGAAGAGAAAGTCATCCTTCGTGAAGTATTCAAAGGAAGTGTTTCATCCTTTGTGAAGACTCAAAGGAGGTGCAGGTACATCTCTTGTGGTATCAAGAGAGGTGTTTTCTAAACTTTTACAATTTTTTTCTGTGATTATAATTTTTAATTGTTTTGTGAGTAGTGAATTGTTTATCTTTTTTTGAGATAAGCGACTGGACGTAGGATTCGTAAGATCCGAACCAGGATAAAATCATCTGTCCAAAATTTCTCTCAACCTTACTCTTTTTATTTATCATTATTATTTGCTCAATAAGTTAAATTGAGTAGAAATTTTAAAAGGCACACGTTCTTATTAAAAACCAATTCACCTTGCTCTGACAATTTGGGGTTTTAGCTCTATGTTTTTATTGTTTTAACATTTAAGTTTTCTTCCAATTTTTTTTCCTATGTTTGTATATTGTTTTAATATTTCCTTCTGATTTGTTTCTTATCCTACTTTTATGAAGTTGTGATTTCATTGTCTTTCTTGTTTTGACCTAAGCCTTCAAGTTTCTTCATATTGATTTTCTTTTATTCTAGGGTTTTTCTATCCTAGTGTCTAACTAGAGGGTTGATTTTCTCTTATGGGTTGAGGTGTTTCTAGCTGCTTTATCTTTATGTTGAACTAAGGTTGTTGAGATGTGTTTCTGCTGTTTTATCCCATCTTAAGGTTTTTCTAGCTTGGTGTTTTCTATCCTGAGGTTGGTTATATAGTTTTATGATTTCCTATGCTAAGGTTAGTTCTAAAGTTTTACGGTTTCCTATCAGAGTGTTCTAAGGATTGTTTTTTTGTCTTAAGTGTTTTTTTAGTTAGAGTTAGCTTTATATACACAAAGACTTCTTCTATTATGTTATTTAGTTAAAATTCAAAACCAAGATCAAGGTTTCTTCTAGACGAGCTTGTCTTGTAACAGTCTTTCCTAGTTTTCTACCTGGACGAACTTGTCTTGTAACGAATTTATCGTACCTTGACAATAATTACCTTCTCTATCTGAGATGGAGCAATTATTGGAGCGTCAGGATAACTTTCAAGGTTGAGTCCCTACATCAATACATTATTTTACTTGAAATAACCACCAAGAATTTCACCATAGAAATTCTTAATGCATCACATTTTGAAATATACATCAACCTTATTCAAACCATTGATAACATTCCATAAAACATACTAAATCATGTCATAAGATACCCATGAATGCTTAGAACAAACCACAAAAACCAAAGAAATAGAAAACAAAGATTAAAAACCATGCACATTGGCGCTAATAACACGATTCTAACTCAAAGTAGCTACCCCAAAACCACTTGACTACTCCAAATTGTCTAATCTTACTTCTATTCTTGAAAATTTATAAATTAACAACCTAGGGGTCTAAACTAGTAAGAAATTATCCAACTATAGACCTCAAACCCTCTACTTCAACTCAAACCTACTACATTATAATCTCACTAGCAAGAACCTCTAAATTGAGCCTAAAAACTTTTGAAGCCACCCTATTGATTCATACATATTCTCATATCAGATTTCTATCAACTCAAGGTGCTACTAAATTTCAAACGACCTTATAACATGTCCTAACTTGTTGTTTCTCCCCTTAGACCCTTACTTATAAAATTCACTTATCAAAACCTCCACTTTGACTAGAAAAAAGACTTATAACTTAGCCCAAATCCACTTCTTATCAACATTATAACCAATTTGACACCACCAAACATCTCGACAACAACATTCATCACAATAATCAATTCCAAACAGAATCAGAAAGGTATACCAGCATCGTTTAACCAATTACATTCATTCAAACATACTAAATACTAAGAACGATCATTTCAAACATAACAATCAACATGCATTACTCTCACATAATTATTAAATAAAAATTCATACTCCATCATTCAATTAAAAGAAAACACTAGCTTCCCTTACCTTTTCTTGAAAACTACATCGTTCTAAAGAACCCTATTCGGCTCTCATAACTTAAAGAGCTCTATTTATACCTAGAGATAATAGAAACACGATCAGGATATATCATTAGAACCACTGGTCAACAAATAATCTTATAAAAGACTCAAACATTACATACAAAATGAGCGAGGCCCACATGCAAACAGAAGAAAGAAAGGACTAGATAAAAGGGGTGAAACTTTAACTTACTCAAACAGAAAAATTGGTTGGTCTGAATTGAAGATCTCGCCGACAAGATCACTTCTATGGTCTCAGTTCTTCAATCTGATTAGTAGATAAGAAGAACTCCTAGAGAGAAGTGACAGAACTCTAAAAAAATTGTGTGTTTTAAAGTAATGAAACTCATTTATAACGAAATTATTTATAATAAAATCATTTCATATTAAAATAAGCAAGTCTCACTATTTTTAAATCACTACCATTTCTAAAACACTATTTTTTAGGTCTTTACATAATATATAGTTAATACAGTTATTATTATAATCTATTTATTAATTTATCAATTTTTTAGAAAAAAAATTATAGTTTTAATAAAGAAGTGTGTAGTACATTGTGGTTAATTTCCAAACACGACAAAAGCATAGAGTCTAGCCCAAGTGTGAGAATTGACAATTCTATGTTTCAATACTTTGCTCTTGGTCCCTAGGATTTAGGTAGTTTTACAGTTTGGATTTATAAATTTTGCATTGAAGATAGGAATTTCAAGTAAGGAAAACTATTAAAAATTTTGATGGCATTGTAGAAGTGATTTGGATGTGAAGGTAACTTGATCACTAGATTTTGATTTCTATTCAAGCATTGTGGTTAGGTTTAGATATTTAAATGTTTGCACTTAAATGTTGCTAAGTTTTGTTAAATGAATGATTATTTCAAAATGTTTTTAATGGATACTCTAACGAAGACTTGATATGATAATTAAATTTGCATCTTAAGGTATAAATTTAAAATTAAGCAAAAATGGAGTTGAAAATAGCCTTGCTCTTAGCCCTATTTTTGCTCAAGTGAAGTGTTGTTTTTATCAAACAAAAAATAGCCTTGCAACTCAACCTTTAGATTTGTCCAATGTTCACTCAAACAAGCATATTTTCACTCGAGTGAGGCTATTTTTCTCAAACTAAATTTTCTTACCCTCTTTTACTAATTAAATATGATTTTTTTATAATACAAAAATGAGTTTAAGTTTTTATATTTGATTTATTTATAGTTTTGTTTAATGAGTGACATAATATGATAATGTTTGCTAAGATTGATGAAATTCATATTATATGAAAATGGTTAAGACTCATAAGAATTGTATGAAATTGTGATCACATATCTAGGATAATATATGCACTATTATTTCATGTATTAACACATATTGTAACAGAAATATCATTTGGTTCATTGATGCTCTAAGTCACATACACTAAGATATTTGATGGTAAGATGTTGAAAAAGAAGTTATTGCACATTGTGACATATGCAAATGTGTGGCTTGAGTTGAAATTTACTTACATTGATCCATTATTTTAGATTTTCTTGTGAATCTAAGTCTTGCTTATTGGATCAGATTTTATTTATTAGTAGACATATTTAATGTAAGTCTTTTGAAAGATGTTGGTCAATACATTTGTTGAACCTTTGATATATAGATCCATGTTTGGTTTATATGGTTTTTTTTTTGTATGTTTATATTTGAATGTTTATGGATTTCTAATAAATATGTTGCTTTTATGTCATTTTCTTATGTTATAAATTTATTTTCAATAGCTTACGCTAATATGTGTTGTTTGTATAGTGACATGTTATGATTGTAATATGTACATGAGTAAATATAGGTACAAGCGGTGTAGCAACATTTGGAAGACCATAGAGAATCTAATTTGGACTTTCTTTTGAAAATATTTTTGTATATAGTAGTTAGTTGTTCAGGTGTAAATTGATTGGAATTATTTTGGAAAGACAAAAAAACATGAGAAAATAGAAAAAAAAAAGGAAAAGATGTGTGGTTCAGGATGAGAAAGCGAAGAAAAGGGATAAAAAGAGAGATAGAAATAAAGAGTGGATGTTGGATTTCTACTTATGATTGATAATTTTCTACTTATTTTTATTCATTTTCTGGTACTCCTCTTTTCTCTTTTTGGTTTATAACTTTGTATCATTTCTTCTATCTTATCTTTAACTTGGTAACATTACTAGCTGATGAAAAGTTCTTTTGATCTTTAATTACATGTTGTTTCAAGTAGCCTAAAAGAGAGAACTTTCCAGCCTATGATATATTGCTTACTTTAATTATGTGTTTTTGAGTGCCACTATCTTAGACACTTGAGAGAGAGTTATGTACTTGTGATAATAATTACCATTTTAATCCATGATTAATTTGATTGTAATTCTTGTTCACATTTTGTTTTGAAATATATGCTTTATTATCTTAATTCTTTGTCATTTTGGATGTATAATGCATTTTCCCTTTTTCTCACATTTTTCTTTTAGAATCCATTGAGAAGTTTGTTTTCTTATTTTTCATGTATTGTTTTCTTCTTTAGCTTTCTTAGTTTTTTTTTTCTTAAAAATGAAAAAACTGAAGCATGGAAGAATTTGATAGCATATATTTTGTACACTCACGTTTATAATTTTATTATAGATAATGATTGTACTTTTCATTTATTTTATTTTTAGTTTTTATTTCATTTTTTGTCATTAATAATAAATTTAGGTCATTGGTAATAAATGCTTTAACTTTTTAATTTTATTCATCTAACCTTCACTAACTATTTTAATCGTAACATTTTTGTAAATAACATTTCGGGCTTATTCTAATTGTATTGGGTTTTAAACTTCAAAAGCTTCAAAATTCAAAATGGAAATGTAAAAATTACTTGATTTGGACTCCTCTACTATTTTATATGTTCATGGCGCCATAAATTTTTGCAAGGAAAAAGTGATTTGACATCAATATGTCATCATGAACAAACCATATAAAAGACTAAGACACCACCTTTAACTTAAAAGTTAGTATTTTTTTTTTTTCTTATCTCACCCATTAAAACTCACACTTAGAATAAAGAAAAACAAACTTAACCCAAAATTTTTCATTTTATATGTGAGATATAAATACACATGTTGAATTAAGAACGATAAAAAAACATATATACTGTATCTTAAATTTTATACTTAAATTTTTTTAAGTTAATTTAATGTGTTATTTTTACTTCTAATACTTATCCCACTCTAATATTTTTAATCCTAGTTTGAAATTAACTTGAAAGCACCAAGATAAAAATATCTCTCAAATATGTAATTGATTGATATAACTTACTGTATGACTAAATAAGAAAATATTTTCACTCTTTTGGCAACTGCATCTCACTTCTTTCTCAAAGTTCTTAAGCTCCTTCGGAAACTATGAAAATAGGTTGGTTTGTGGAATTTTTTCTACTTTGTCTTTTTCATAACTATAGAAAAGGATGTGAAAAAAGTTACAATGATAAGAAAGAATTTATCAGATAAATACCTTTTTTTATAGTGGGTACATAAAAGGAGAGAGGTGACAGTATAAGAAGACAAATTGACGCATGATGTATAATAATGTCATTTACGTTTGTAATGATTGATGAGATAACATGAGTTTGAAGAAAATTAAGTAGTTATTATTATGAGTAAGTAAAGAGAATTGCGTAATTAAAATTATACGTATGGAGAAATTATACATATAAAAAACAAACATATGAAATAGAAAATATTTTGTATGTATATTTATTATGCTATAGTCATGTTATAAATCAAGCATAAAGACAAGACACATCGTGCGAGATTATAAACAAATTATTAGGAGGCAAAATAATAGAGATTTAAGCTGTTGAAATGTCATCTTCACAATTTTCTTATAAATTTAACATAATATAAAAAAATATACATTTTTCATATAAAAATGGAATCCTTTTAGTTTGCTTCATCGTTGTTTTTTATTTAATTAAAACAAATAGCATGGAAGGAAACAACTTAATTAGTAGAATATTAAAGGAAAGATTAAGGAGTTTTAGTCATTAGGATAATAAAGATGAGAGATCAAAATGATACAAATATTAAGAATATGCATGAATTTAAGATATATGTTAAATATTCCATGAAAGATTTAAAATTATGATGGACAAGAAGATTACGAAGCTAGCACTACCACAATACATTTCTTACTTTTTACATTTAATGTCAAAAAAACTTTGACGTTTTAGTAAAAAATGTCAAATTGATATCGAAATTAAAAACATACATTTATTGAAGGATGTCAGTTATGAAAAAGTCTGAAGTCAATTGAGAACGGATTGCACAACACATTAATGTCCCATTCGCGTCACTTCTAATCAAAATTGGGTATTATTTGATGTCTGTTAGTGCATTAATAGATGTCAATTGACATCGACTATGGTGTAGTATTTGACATCTATTAATGCACTAAATGACGTTAATTGTTGCCTTTTGTTTTGAATGTTTCAAACAAATATTCAAAACTAAAACTATACATTAATCAAAACTAACATAAATTAAAGTTATCAAAACTAAAACTATTAAAACTAAACTAATCAAAGTCTTAAAGTGAAATACAATTGTTATTGTGGGTCCTAACTTCATCGGTCAAGAAAATACAATGTCCACTCATATCGTATCTTCTTCATTATGTTATCCAATATAGGTGATGGATTATTGAAGCGCTACAAAAATAATACCACTTCATTATGTATTCATACTAATGTTTAAAGTTTAATGTGATTTGTAATATGTGAAAGGTATATATTATTACCTCAGTCCAATAATTTCTAATTTTTGCTCGAATGATGGTTTTGATCCAAGACATGACATAATAGCCACATGCCCATGAATCTAGTTGTTTGTTACACTAAACATGACAAAGGAAATAATCATATATAGGTCATAAATTGACATTTTAAAATTAATAACTTAAAGATCAATGAGTTCTAACCTTTGGATACAGTACTTGAATTTATTGTGTCTTGGGCTTACCACAACTCTAATTAACTTTGAAACATAGGTTAATATTAATATAACTAAGTAGATTATATGAAAAAAAAAGTAACACTTACGTTTGTAACATGGATTTCAAGTCAAGTTTCATCTTCTTATGCAGGGAACAAAACTATATAATTATGCATTGTCTTGATATGATGACCATTAGTTGCCAATGAGCATGAATCGAAAAATAAGTAGTTGATTAATTAAGTAAACCTTCATAAAATATTACATTCAATAAAACATACCCATCAATGCATGGTGCAAGGTACATCTCTCTTTTTGGCTCAGACATCCATGTTTGGAAATATGTTTGCTTGTGATCAAGTGTGTTTCTAGAAGGTTGAATGGCCTGAGGTTCAATAAATTCATACATGAAAGCCTAACCTTGGTCCTCAATGATTGAGTTAATGTACCTATAACAAGAAAGTTAAGTATTAAAAAGTAACAATTCCAAGATTTAAATATGGAAGGCAATGAAAAATCTTACATGCACCATAATTGTATTATTGAAATATTCAACATCTTATCTCCTCAATGACCTTTAGTGCATCATTTAGAGCAATGTATACAGGCAGGCACATGACAGGCACATGACAGTGGAGGCCAAATACTCTTAACTCTCATTTCAGCTATATTAATCCTTTCACTAGTACAAAAATCGCGTACAATGTCGAATATTTTGGGCTTTTAACGACGAACTCGAATTCGATGTCATATCGGGAGACGTAAATTTGACGTCGAATTACATAGGTCGACGTTACTTGTTTATGGAAACGTCGCCTAATATAGAGCTCGTCATACTTGTTTACAGATCTACCACGTCCTCCTATCCGACCTAATCCAGAGTTCGTCATACCTGTTTACAAAGTGTTAGTACAAATTAAAGTTAGAACAGACAAAATCGTGACAAATTGTATAAGTAATTAAAACAATAAAAAGACACCTATTTCTCCCATATGTTTTCGTTGTGATCACACCGAGTTCATGTATTTCATCGGGTACATATTCAACCTTATTTTCAATGGTTCTTGATGAGAAAGAGCTTGTCTCAAGTATATCGAGAGAGTCTTCATCATCAGTTGTGTGCATGGCTTTGCCTTCCAATACCACTAAGCCTTTATGATTCACTAGGTCAGTGACATAGAATATTTGTATTGCTTGACTAGCCATAATAAATAGTTCATCCATATAACTCATTTTGTTAAGATCTAACAAAGTGAATCTGAGGTCCTTTGTCACCACACCAAAATTACTATCAACCCATTTACACTTGAAAACTATAACTCTAAAAGTGACATAGTCAACTTCCCAAATTTCTTGTATTATTCCAAAATGACTCATTGATGTTGTAATTGGAGTCACGTAAATCTTTGTCATAAACATTTGGAATCGCGTAAATCTTTGTCTTAAACCAAATTAAAAAGGATTTGTTATGTTCATGAAGTGTCCACTTTTCACTCATACGTGGATGTGCAGACTTAATTTCATCAATGTGTTGTGAAATGTAAGGAATAATATCCTCTTTGTTGTTTAAAATATACAAATGAGCTGGATTAACTTCTTTTCCACTAACACTTTCAACCTTCACTCCTCGAACTCCCTTTCCTTCACATATGTCTTCATATCTATTCTTTGAAAGTCCTATTGGTTCACAACTTTGCATATAACTTGAGCAGAATTCAATGGCTTCCTCTATAATGTAGCATTGTAAATCGAAGATTCCGGCCTCAATTGATTCTTAACATATCCCTTTAAGATCATCATGTATATTTCAACCGGGTACATCCACCTCAAGAAAACCGACCCGCATATTCGAATTTCTCTCACTAGATGGACAATCAAATGAACCATGATATCAAAAAATGAGGTATGAAATACATTTCCAATTGGCACAATATTCTAATGGCTTCATTTCACAAATCATCTAATTATCTTGGATCAACTTTCTGCAAATGACATTGCAAAACAAACTCAAACGCGTGAGAATACCTCTAATAGAAGCATGTAATATGACTCGAATAACTACTGGTAAAATTTGTTGCATTAAGACATGACAATCGTGAGACTTTAGACCAACTAAATTTAACTCTTGCATAGAAACAAGACTACTAATATTTGATTAATACCCTTGTGGAACCTTCACACTGTGTAAACATTGACAAAAAAATTGTTTTTATTTTTTTGAAAGAGTGTGACAAGCTATGGATTGCGAATGTAACTCAGAACTAATTCTCATGTCAACCAAGTCTTGTCGTGCTTTTACTCCATCTTTTTTCTTTTCTTTTACATTTAGTAAAGTCCCAACAACACTATCACATACATTTTTTTCAACATCCATCACGCCTATGCAATGTCAGACATCAAGTTTACACCAATATGGAAGATTAAAATATTGATCGTTTTTTCCAAATGTTTTTCTTAATGTTCTTCTTTTTATATTTTCCAAAGACAACATCAATTTTCTTCACTTAGTTGTATACTTCTTCCTCATTACAAGGTGTAGACACTACATCATCTTCAAGACTTCCATTAGACACTTTTTTCAATTTACGATAAGGGTGATTTTGAGGAAGGAATCTTCGGTGTCTTGTGTACATAGTTTTCTACCCATGCTTCAGTTGAAGATAACTAGTATTTTCTTCACAAATCGGACATGCAAAATGACCTTTAACGCTCTAACCACTCAAGTTCCCATATGTTGGGAAATCAATTATGGTACAAAACAACATTGCACGCAAATGTAAGTTTTCTTCTGCATATGAATCGAAGACTTCAACACCCTCTTCCCACAATATTTTTAAATCATCAATTAACGGTTTTAGATAAACATCAATGTCATTTTCAGGTTTTCTAGGATCCAATATCATCATAGACAACATCAAGTATTTTCTCTTCATGCACAACATGGAGATAGATTGTAAATAATCAAAATAACTGGCCATGAACTATGTTTGCTACTTAAGTTGTCATAAGGATTCATACCATCGGTAGCAAGTGCAAGTCTTAAGTTTCTTGGCTCTGCACTAAATTTGGGAAATGTTTCATCAATCTTCTTCCATTGTGGGGAACCAACTGTGTGTCGCAGAAGATTATCACATATTCTTCCATCAACGTGCTACATAACATTCTTCGCATCTTATTTAACAAAAAACAATCGTTTTAACCTAGGTACTATAGGCAAGTACCACATGATATTAACAGGTGGACCATCATTGTCTTCATCGTTATATAATATTTCCCCATGCCAAGTCCAAATTGTATAACTTCTCATTATTCCATAGATGAATAAATGATCACGGATGTTGTCTAAGTCTTCAAATACTTGATTGAGACAACGAACAAAAGGTCAAAAATATGCTTTGTTCACTGGTTTTTGCGTGTTCTTTAACATATTCTATGAACCAAATACCCCTCTTTCATACTCTTCACTAATACGACGTTGATGAATCTAGTTTCGATCCATACTACTCTAAGTAATTTTAAAACAACAAAAGCAAAGAAACCACGTCAAAAAATAAAGCTAACTTACGTCCAGAACCAACAAACACAACCATAAACATGAACATATATATTTATCGTAATACATTGAAGGAAAAAAAAAACAAACCTAGAAATGGTCTAGAACCCACAAACACAACCACAAACATGAACACATATATCTAACGTAATACATTGAAGGAAAAAAAACAACCTCGAAATGGTGTCGCTGAACAAGAAGATGAAGTTCGCTGACCACGTACGCAAAAAGCCTAAAGATAAATAAAAATCAATCGGTCAAACCAAATGAAAAACAAAGTAAATGAGTATCAAATGAAATTCGTAAGACATAAACGACTAAAAACTAACATTGTTTGTTGTTCGTCCTTGAAGAAGAAAGTTCAAACAGAAATGAAAGTGCGAAGAAACAATGAGACTATGTTATGTTTTTTACATTCATTAAAATAGGATCAACGTCTAACCTAAATAAAATTTGACATATTATTTAAATAACATGTTAAAGCCCCATATAATTCGATGTTCTATGGTGGTAAATATTTAAAACAGCGCACCATTCTTTTATTATTTTTTCTTTCAAAACACCAATAATACGTCGAACTCTCTAGGGACTCGACGTTTTATATATAGTTACTCCCTTTTTAATTTTTTTTTCTTTTTTCTTTTAAACCACAATTAATACGTCGATTTCTATGGCTATTCGACGTATTATTGGTCAGCGAGAAGCCAAAGACTTACTCCCCTTTTAATTCTGTTTTCTTGTAATCCAACAATAAACGTCAAAGTCCTTGGGGATTCAAAGTTTTATTTGCCATCCAGAAGCCAAAGGTCGCTCCCTTTTTTATTATTTTTTCTATTTTCTTTTAAACTCCCATAAAATGTCAAACTCTCTAGGGCTTCGACGTGATGGGCATTGTAGTGGTTGGGTGCATTAATTGTGTGTTGTTACCAACAAAGATTTTTACGTCGTTTTTGGGAGGCTTCGACGTCAACCTATTCATATCAGAATCCTAAGAAATCTATTCCTTTAATAGATAATGATATTTGAATGTCGAATTCGACTAGGCTTCAACGTTCATACTAGATGGTGGAAAGTGGCAGTTAGTAGGCATAATTACACTATGTACTGATTATTCATGATGTAATGTTATTGCACGTCGATTTCTTTTCTAATTGGACGTCAAGTATTCATCCATAAATAGAGCTTGCAGTTCACGTAACCCATTGCCTCTTATTTCCCTGTTGAACATATTAGGATTCATGTTTTTTATTTCCTTTGCATTTTCTTTTCCTTAGATTCCAAAGATATATGATATCTTGGGTGGAAAGAACTTTAAGACATTTTTATACTTAGTATGATGTCGAATATTGACTGCATTCGATGCAAAGAACTGAAGCTTAAATATACTTATGAAACTTAAAGATATTCACGTCGAATTTGGACAGTAATGGATGTTACATAACAATAGGATGTCGAATGCTTATAGAATTTGACATAAATATATTTAAGGATTTCTAAAAGAAATCAATTTTTACATAACGCAGGTTCATAAATGAAAACAAAACTAAAACAAATATAGAATAACATTAAACATAGCGAAAACAGAGTTCAAACATAAAAGGCCTTATTTCATATTACATTAATTTGAGAAAAAGATACTAAAATAAGACTCTTATTCCTAATATGAGTCTGATGTCTCCATAGACTCCTCTTTTGTTGTGTCGTCTTCATCATCAGATTCACTTGCTAAAGGAGCATTGTTTTCCAAGCTTCATCTACTTTCTGGTGAATCCTGATCACAGATTTTTCAACTTTTGAAATTCTTGTTGAAAGCCTTTGAAATTGATCTACAACAAATCTCTCAAACTAACTGTGTGGAGTGAAGGTAGAAGGAGTTTCATCAACACTAGAGGGTTCATCTTCATCCTTGAAAACCCAATCATCTTTTATTTTCTTTAGACCATTAAAGGTCAATGCGGCTTTACTTATTTCATTCGACTTGGTGCACCCTACCTTGTTTTCACCAATAAAATTAACTTGATGATGCTTCAATACACTGCTGATAAAAATACCATAGGGCATATTATGACCATGAAGTCTTGTAATTTCAATCATGTGATCACTCATAGCAGCAACCTTGTTGGTTGGTATCCTGGTTTTTATGGCATGAAGCAAAAATAAATCTTCAATAGTTAGACGATGATGTATACCTCTTCCAGGTAGTATTACCCAAGCAAGTACAAAGGCACACATTTTTTCTTCCCTTTTCATTCCATCATGTAAGGACAACTTGTATACCTGTTTCCTTTTTGTATTTCTTAGACAATCCTTATAAATCTTCTTCTTGTTGGTCCATTTGTTGAGATCAGAATTTCTTTCATGACCTATAGCCTTTTACTTTGAGACCAGTAAAAGATAGTCACATCTCCTCATCAATTTTAATATCAACACCTTTTACCCGAGAGCATATAACACCATTGACAACCTTCAAATTGGCGTAGAAGACTTCTACCAAGTTAAGATAGCAATCACCTGTTGTTTGAACGAATCTCTCAAGACCCTAATGTGCAAGCCATTCTTGAAAGAGAAACTCTTCATTTTTGAATGATTGCAGATTCAAGAACTTGTGAGAGACCACCACCATGAGTTTTCTATAACAAGAAAATTTGTATCGTGTTTCTTCATAACTAATCCACCCATTTGGACTAGCATTTCTTACAACCTGTGCAGCCTTCTTTCCACGCCGTGAAGATGAAGAAGTCATTTGAGAAAAAGATTTTACAGAGAGTTAGGGTTTAAGAATATAGTTTCTTATGCAATGATACAGGAAGAGATTTATAAATTCTATATATATATATATATATATATATATATATATATATATATATACACACTCAAATCTATTAAGTTCATAAAAGGCCCATTTGAAAATTTGAAAATCTAAATGTTAATCGAAGATATTCACATCGAATTTGGAGAGAACTGGACGTAACTTTGCATGGGAAATATAAATGTTGTTATTTCAAACGAAGATATTCACGTTAATTTAGACCCTAGTTGACGTTATCTTTGCGTGGGAAATAACATTTGGCTAGTCTGGTATCCAAATGAAGATATTAACGTCAAATTCGACCACTACTTGATGCCTCCCTTATAAGTTTGTTGGTCATGATAAATCCCCTTTTTCTTTTTTCTTTTAAATCACCATTAGTACGTCGAATTCAATTGGGAATCGACGTATTATTTGTTAGCCAGAAGCCAAAGAGTTACTATCTTTTTAATTATTTTTTCTTTTTTCTTTTAAACACCAATAGTACGTCGAATTCGATTAGGAATCGACGTAATATTTGTCACCCAATAGCCAAAGAGTTACTTCTTTTTTAATTCTTTTTTTCTTTTAAACCACTAATTATACGTCGATTTGTTTGGGGATTTAACGTAACATTTGTCAGCCAAAAGCCAAAGAGTATATTCCTTTTTAATTCTTTTACGTAATATTTGTTATGGGGTGACCCTTTGGCTTCATGTACATAATAAAATGTTGAAGCCCTGATCAATGTGACATTTTTTCGGCTGAATTAAAAGAAAAATAAAAACAATAACTGTTGGCTGTCATATAAAACGTCCAATTTTTGTTACAGTCTACGTCATATGTGGATGGCAGTAAACAATCGGAAGCAAATCACTATTTAGTATTTATTTATTTTGAATTGAACGTCTGATGTTTTCTAAGCTGACGGTATGTGATTACTAAGTTCATTGTTTTACGTCGAGTTGGTGCTGGTTAGGACATTAATTTATTTTAAACGGCGAGTTGTGTTCAAAAACAACGTGGATCGATTGAATTTATTTACAACAATGTCATCGGTCATTGTTAACGTTGGTTGTTCTGTTATGAGACGTTGAATGTGTGACGTTATACGCGATTTTTGTACTAATATTTATTCTACCTGTGTAATATTTTCTGATTATATCAACCATAATTAAACGCCCCATACATAGTAGTAATAACAATATGATTCCTAATCCTCTAACATAAATAATTCAATCATACTGAATTACTCGATCATCGATCCCCGATCCTTGAACTTTGATCATCGATCCTTGATCTCTAACCCTTGATGTCATCACTAACATCTCACACATAGACTCTTCGTCTATCCACTCATTAGCACCAATGCCAACTACTTACTATAACCATTATAGTAACCACTATCAACATAACATAACTTGGAGCATCTCAAGTACCATGATTATCATCATATATACACTACCATCATGGCTATCTCAGTCATGAACAACACCATGAGCATCACTGTACCATAATACCATAATGGAAATAGTTCATCTCACTCTTGTACCCTACCTCATATGGATACAAGAAAGGTCTTTTCAGGAATAGTTTTTTAATGATTTAAAAGTCATTAGACATTAATCACTTGATTATCTGATGTCTAATGCGTTATGACGTCTAATGCATTATGACGTCAATGTCTTGACTTTCCAACATCATACTCTTTAAGAACATTCATTTTCCAACTAACTTTTTTAAATAGACATTAACCCCCCTTAAACTTGTGTACTGAAAAATGAATTTCACACTACAGTTTTAATGATTCAAACACAATTAGACATTAGTCCCCCTAACCATCTAACGTCTTATGCGATATGACGTTGGCCCCTGGACTTTCTGACGTCATATGTGTACAAGACAAGATCATTTCAGTTTAATTTTTTAATAATTTAAACAACATTAGACATAAGTTCCTTTGACAATCTAACATTTATGTTGATATAACGTCGGCTTGTTGACTCTCCAATAATGTCATATGGATACAAGAAAGATCTTTTCAAAATGAGTTTTTTAATGATTTAAAAGTCATTAGACGTTGATCATTTGATTATCTTATGTCTATGCATTAGGGTGTCAGTGCCTTAACTTTCCAACATCACACTCTTTCAGAATATTCATTTTTTAAAGGTTTAAATGCTTACTTCGTCCCCATGTTAAGGGGTGAATTTCTGTTTAGTACCCAGTTTTAAAAATGCTTCTATTTTATCCCAAAGTAGTATAAATTGTATCAATTAGATCCCTTCCGTTAAATTCACATAAACGGAGTTAACTCTAGCTGACGAATCTACACTTTTTCTTCTCTCTCCTCTGCATTTCTTGCAATGTTCCAGCTTTTTCTGTTCTTCTTCCTCACTTTTTCTATTCTCCTCTGCACTCACAAACCCATCTCCTACCCTCTGATTCACGCCAACAGTCACCTTCATCTCTCCCACCATCACCTCCCTGTTCACGTGCTGTTCTACGTACAGTGGCCATGCAACCATCGGCACCCTCGCCACCACCCATTCCAACACAGAGTTCCACCCGCAGTGACTCACAAACCCCCCCTCCCACCAATTCACGGCTTAGCACCTCCACTTGCGGTTTGGTATACACTGTTCCTTAGTTTATGTGGCTTTGGCGCTCAAACCCTCCTTTTGTCTCCTAACCCCACACTCACACACACACACTCTCTCTCTCTCTTTCTTCTAATCTTGATCGGGGTTTATGAAAATCCTCACTTCTGCTTTTGATGACCTTGTTTTAAAGAGTTTTATTTGGATTTGAGTATGCCTCATTTTCTGTTTGAGATCATCCAATTGATGAATCTGAATCTCTTGTATATTTTGACTTTTTTTTATTGGGATTATTTTATCAATCCATACTTTATACTTCAGATTAGCATTTCACTTTTGCATCAGTGTGAAGCTATTTGATCTTTGCAATAAGGATTGATCATTGATCATTGACTGTTATTTACTATTTTCTAACTAATGATTGAATCTATCTGTTTCACAAGTCTGAGAACACTTTGGTTTTGGACCTCTCTGTGCGTATTTATCCATAAATTACTTGGACAGTTTCCTCTCTGTTTATGAGTTACCAGTATGTCAATTATTTTATACAAAGAAAAGAAAATGTTTTTTTTATTTGATTTAGTCTTGAATGGCTTTTGATCGGATCTTTTTATTGGCAGAAGCAACGAGTTTGGACAATGAAATTGTTGGTTGTAGGTTTCATATCTTTGGCAGCCAAAATGGAAGAGACTGATGTTCCTACATCTCTTGATTTGTAGGTAAATGATTTCAATCTGATGATTTGGTTTATGAACTTATTAATTGCATGTTTGATTCAGTTTATTTTGTAGATCCACTTGCTGATTTTCTAGGAGAGTTGAGTCCAAGAAATAATTGTTTTTCCAATCATGCACTGAGATAAATGTTTTTAATTCTACATGCATTGATCTTGTAATTTCTAATTAGGTGGGTGAATCTAAGTATATATTTGAAGCCAAAACAATTCAGAGAATGAAGCTTCTTGTTCTGAACACATTGAAGTGGAGAATGCAGGCAATTACCCCATTTTCCTTCATTGACTATTTCCTTCAGAAGATCAATGATGATGAAGCTTCAATGGGAGCTTCAATTTTGCAATCCTCCAAGCTTATACTGAGTACTGTGAGAGGTACCTGTCTGTACTCCATCCTAACTCTCTGCAGCAATAATAAATAAATGCTAGTGAGGAAGTAGAGATGATAATTTGAGGAATGGGAATCCAATGCAGGAATTGACTTCATAGAGTTCAGACCCTCAGAGATTGCAGCAGCAGTGGCAATATCTGTGGTGGGGAACGACTTGCGGCCTAGAGAATGAGAGAGAAAAAGGAGAAGAGAAGGAGGAAGGCGAAGATGAATGCCGGGAAATAGCAGCGACGAGGGAAGCCATGTTGGGCATTATCGTGGGCGTCAAGGAGACCCTCTTCCTCGATGGCGTGGAAGTGGTCCTTCCAGGGCCTCCATGGGCCCTTGCGGTTGGTGGAGCTGCTCTTGCGGGAGCCGGAAAAGCGAGTGGAGGCAGACTCACAGGAAGGGCTTTGGACGCAGTATACGGGCCGGCGGGGAGAGCGGGGCGGTGAGGATTGGGAGAGGCTGCTAACCTCAGAGTCTGTCTTGGTCAGTATTGGCACGTTTTCGTTGGGTTTCATGTTTCTCTCTTTTGTTTGTGTTGAATTTGATGTGAGGAAGAATGGAGAGAGAGAAAAAGCTAGAACATTGCAGGAAATGTAGAGGAGAGAAGAAAAAGTGTAGATTCGTCAGCCAGAGTTAACTCCGTTTATGTGAATTTAACGGAAGGGATCTAATTGATACAATTTATACTACTTTAGTATAAAATAGAAGCATTTTTAAAACTGTGTACTAAACAGAAATTCACCCCTTAACATGGGAACGAAGTAAGCATTTAAGCTTTTTTAAATGACTTTTTTAAATGTTTAAAAAGAATTATTATTTCACGGTTTTTATTATACATTTTTTTAATTCTTGCCATTTATCTGATTTAATTTTCCCATGATGATGTTTTGACAGTTTTTTCAAAATAAATTTTCTTTGAATCTTGTTATATCTTATTGTTTCACAACATTGACATTCTTTTATAAATTTTACAAATCAACAAAATTAAGAAAGTTTACAATTTTAATGAAAATAATTGTAAACAAAGTTATGTGAAATAAATTACGAAATAACTAGAGGTAAATGATCAAGACAATTTAACTTCTTTGACAAGTTAATTAGATGTATGAGCCAATTCATTATCAATGCATGCAATTATTTTATTAGAACCCTGATATTAATCTATAAAAGAAATTGCTAGCACTACCCATTCTAACATACTTTTTTAAAATGGCCTTTTGAAACTTTATTGTCACTTTTAATAAGACTCTTCAATTGCGTATTTTTAATTATTTCTTTAGTAAAATAGCCTTAATGGTTTTAGTTTATATATATGTAATAGATGTTAATTTTACTACTGTTACCCTCCTAATACTAATTTTCAGGTAGCCAAGGGAAAATATTATAACTACAGTCAAATTTAATAATATTAACTACATAAACCAATTTAATAGGTATGAATTAATTATTATTGTCTTATAGAGACTGTAAAAAGTATATAGCAATAAATATTGAACTATGAGAATATTAAGATGGGTGAGAAAAATAATAGATGAAATTATTCATACTTGGTTACTTTATTATAGTATTGATTGAGAAAAAAAATAATAACTTAGTGAAACTTTTATTTGATTTGAGTGATTAATTAATAGTTTTCTCCAAAAGTAGGAAATAATTGTAAACCCTAATCGAAAACAGGTGGGGCCATTTGCCTAATGTGTTTAAGACCCATAGGTCCCTCCTTGTCCCTTGTGTCCTCCAATGATGTTGTTTCTGACCCATAATCTTCTATGGGTATTACTTAGACATAAAATGTCAGACCCTTAATAAATATGATAGCAGTTCCCAACCAAACATACATGAATGGCCAAAATCTGTCTTATACATCATTTCCCTTCACCTTCTTCGCTGCCCCTTATGCTTCTTACATATTCATCCAATTTCAATTCCATTTCTTCTTTATATTTTACCTATTAATTATTTCATTTTTAAATTAAATTATAAAGTATTTAGTCTCTTCACAATCATGTAAAATATATTTTCCAACTAACAATACATGAAATATTTTTCATTCGATAGAGGAAACTGAAAACTATAATATATTTCGTTTAATGGAAGAATATTTTACTTTGACTTTTATGATATGTAAAAAAAATGCTTTATAATTTATTTTATGTACAAAACACTATTTTTATATTAACTTAGAAATAAAAACCATATTTAACTTTAAATATATTAGAACATCCTGTATAATTATTTTTATCTCCAATTTTACTAAGATATGAGATTGAAATAATATAGTTTTTGCTTGCATTCTTTACATTGAATGTGGCAATGGTATTTAATAAGATGCTAGAATGGTATATATACTTGCAACTTTGTAGGAACATGCCAAAGCCCTTCTAAAGATCACACATATTAAAGTTTAGGATATTATCTCAAAACAAGTATTGTCCACCAAACAAAATTACCAATCAAAGAATTTATAACACTATCACTCTATTTCAGCTAAAACAACACAACGAAAAGATGAATATATTCTTTTTCCTCTTTTTTTTCTAGTCATTTATTTGGATGATCTCAACCTTTTTTTTTTCTTTGAGTTAACACTTTTTTTTATTTAACTAATACATAATATATTTCTCCAAGTGATATTTAAAAAACAAGTGTTAAATATATTTAAGAAACAAATAGAATGATGGAATGCCATTAATACTTCACGAAATTTAATACTGTTTTTACGATTATATTCCTTGGATTTAAAAAAAATCTATAACTTTTGTCCAATTTTTAATTTTACGTTGTTTCTGATATTTTATTTTATATTTTGATCCGTTAAATTATTTTTTATGGTACCTTTAAATTATTTTTATGGTACCTTACATAAATATTGGGTATAAGGTTCAATTAGCTAAAAATAAAATGAACAAAAATAAGTAAGACTGATAATTGAATCAACATTGCCTGTATTTTCTTAAAATTTTGAGACTAAAAATAGCACGAAAAAAAGAGACAAAATCATAAATTAAAATGAAAAGAAAATAAAAAATTATAATTTCGTAAATGCATCTACAAATCTTTCGACAGTATCTGGTGAATATTAGGTTTAAGAAATTATATTTAAAAAATATAAAAACTGAAAGAGGTGCAAAGAGAAATAACTTTTTTCTTTCGTGATATTTGGATCAAGCCCATTTTACACGTTTCTAATCTTTTATATCATTTTTGTTTTGCTTTGTTATTTTTCTTAATATTTATCTATTTACACTCTCTTTTTGGTTCTTTCATTTTATAATGACACGACTAACCTTATTTTCTTCTTGTTGTTTCATGTTTTGGAAAATATTTTCAAGCATGTTAAAAAAATGAAATGAATGTGTATTTCGAAAAAAAGAGAAAAAAAATCTCTTGAAAAATATTTTTCAAAACACTCTTTAACAATCAAGAAAGTATTTTTCTTAAAACATGTTTACATTCAGAAAATACTTTTTAGAACATTCTTTTCAATTTTGTATAACAATGTGTTTTAAAAAATACATTCTAAAATATAAATAAATATTTCTAAAAACAGTTCCTAAAATACTAGTTTCTCTATTTAAATTTTGAAAAAAGAATTTGATAGAAAAAAATGTCATGAAAAACACCAATGTCTATATCTTACTTATGGAAAAATAAAATAAAAATAATTAATACAGGAATATAATGTGAAAACTTCAAAACCTGAGAAAAATCATAATTGTTATCTAACAACGACCAGAGAATAATATTATGTGAAAACTTTTAGAACACATATATCATTGTTTCATGTCCTTTGACCCTAAGTATACACACACCCTCCAAAATAAGAATTTAACCAAACCTCATAATATCTACTATAAGAATATAAGAAAAATCAAATATAAGCTTAAAATATTTTTTACCCGGGACATTTAAATGTTATGGACTTTAAGTCCATTATATAGCTATTATCATCAACTTTATTTTTTAATGTAACACTTTTCAAGATGTATTATTTTCATCATACAATCTCCATCATTATTAAAATAAACACATCTTTCTTTTTACATTTCCTACACCAACAATCATTCATACTTCACCATAAATAGTATACTCACTTGGAATTAAATAATTTGAAGAATTTTCTTTCACTATTTATTTGCATTAATACTAATCCATGCTCGTGTATAATCACTACATACTTTGCATCAATATTAGTTAATTTTTGTGTTCTTTACAACGTCTTATGTAATTTAGATTGTATTAACACATCTTTGACTTGATTGATGCAAACCAAAATTGATCCTCTCGTCAAATTTATCTATGTTGCATTTGACTACACTTGCAAATGTCATTGCAACTTCACAAACCAAGGATTACTCTCCAAAACCAAAAAACTACTTTTTTTTGTGTGGACTAAATTGCAACCACAAAACATAATAAGAATATCCTAGTAAACCATAAACCTTGATACCATTATGACAAATGAAGAACATCAATATTTTTACCCTTAGGAATTACCCTACCAATAGAGAAATAAATAAAAATAATCAATATAAGAATATAAGGTGGAAACTCCAAAATGGAATAAAAAACCACAATTGTTACTAATGACAACCACAAAATAATATAATGTGAAAATTTGTATAACATATAGACCACTCTCCTGTGTCAGTTTGATTCCAAATATACTTACGCTTTCCGAAGCAAAGAAAATTAAATATAGACTTAAAAGTGTTTTCTTTTTTACTTGAAACGTGTAAACATCATTGCTTTAAATCTATTATATAATTGACATCATCCATTCCATTACTCATCCTACATTTATGTAGGACTTTTTTCCAAGATATATTATTTTCATCAACCCAAATTTTTTTAACACATTTTATTTGTAGCAAAGTATTTTCCAAAACACACTTAATTTCTTATAATTAAATTTCAAAAAGTAGTTATCATAATATTTAAAATAAAAACCTGTTATAGACAATACTTTTCATATTATTAAAAAAACTATGATAATCCATTTCATGAAAAATAGAGCGCTTGAAAAATGTTTCCTAAAACCATTTCTTCTCTTTTACTTCAAAATATACTTATATTTTCTTTCCATTGCAAAATTTATTTCTAATAAATATGAAAATCAACCGTATTTCATAAAATAATTTTCAAAATATTAAGAAAACAAAAACTTGTTTTTGAAAGTATCTCTGAAAAGACATCCAATTAAAAGAAGGGATAATGTGGTGTTATTATAATTGGAGAGAAACAAACATAATTTTAATTACTCTTCACATAGTATCAAAGCATTATTTGAGGAACTAAAATCACATGAAAGTGAATTACAAAAGGGATTAAGGTATTTTGAAGAGAATATTAAAAATAGGAATAAAGATGTTATTTTAAATAAAAGAAACTAAAAGGGAAATGTACATAGAAAAATGGGGAGTGTAAATAGTGGATGCCTTCCCTTTCGTTTTGCATAAACCATTGGTTTTGTGGGAATTTCTCTTAGCACCTCCATACCTTCTTCCTTCTCTTCCATGGATGTGAGAAAAGTTCCAATTGTCCACGAGTAAAAAAATCTTCAACATTACATAATCCAAAAAATTATTCTAAATTAATCAAGAATTCAAAAAATGTATCTCAATAAATGTAATTTGATTGTATAATTTATAATATATTTTTATACAATCTAAAAATGTACTTTAGATTGTATAGTTTAGAATGTATTTTAGATTGTATAATTTAGAGAATTGTCTAATTATGTAATGTGAAAATAGCTTATCAATTATATATTTGAAAATATATTTTCATATTACATAATCTAAAAATATATTATAGATTATATAATTTAAAATGTATATTTGTTTCAAAACTACATTGTAATTTAGAAATTTGAAATATATATTTCTAAATTTGGAATTTTTGTAAATTATTAAAGAATATTTTTGTTGAACTATGTAATTTAAAATATATATCTGAATGTATACATAGATGATAAACCTGAAAACATATTTCAAATCTAAACACATATTCTAAATTGTATAAGCATTTTTCAACTTTTCGGGCAGGAAGTTCAAAAAGCAATTTTCTTACTTATTGCTTAAGGGTGTTGCTCCCTACACCACCCCACTTTTCTCCCTGTACCACCACAGTTTTTTAAAATTTCAAAACTATCCTTTATATTTTAAAATATCCTACACCCCACCTCTTTTCTTCAACGGATGTCAACATCCGTTGAAGAAAAAATTCTTCAACGGATGTGACACATCCGTTGAGTTTTTTTTTTTTAATTTTTTTTAATTTATTGTATTTTAAATTAATATATAAATATTATTTATTTTTTTTAAAATTATTACTTAATTATTTATAAATTAATTTTATTTTATTTAATAAAATAATTATTATTAATTTTAATTTATGTATTATTATTTAAATAATAATTAAAAAATTTGTTATAAATATATTAAAACGGATGTGCCACATCGATGTGGCGACATCCGTTGCATTTTTTTTTTGGTTTTTAGTTTTTTTTTTTAATTTTTTTTATTTTAAATTAATGTATAAATATTATTTAATTATTTTAAAATTATTACTGAATTATTTATAAATTAATTTTATTTTATTTAATAAAATAATTATTATTAAATTTAATTTATGTATTATTATTTAAATAATAATTAAAAAATTTTTATAAATATATTAAAACGGATGTGCCACATCCGTTGCCTTTTTTTGTTTTTTTGTTTTTAATTTTTTATATTTTAAATTAATATATAAATGTTATTTAATTTTTTAAAAATTATTATTTAATTATTTATAAATTTATTTTATTTTATTTAATAAAATAATTATTATTAATTTAATGTATATATTATTATTTAAATAATAAATAAAATACTTTTTAAAAATTTATTAAACGGATGTCAACATCCGTTGAAGGTGAAATGGATATTGACATCCGTTTTATAGAAGGACAAATTAGGTATGGGGAGGTGCAGGAAGTGGTTGGTGGTGGTGGAGGGAGTAACTCCCATTACTTAATCCTCTCTTGTCGCTTTCATAAATGAATGGGTCACTTTATTTTTTTCATTCTCTATTGTTTGGGCTTTAGCCCATATGATAATTTAATTCAGTTTTATCCTGAACTTCCAATCCTTTCCTCTTGCACCTGTAAATTTTTAGATAATTCTCGAATAACCCTTATTTAAAACTATTTAATATTTTAAAAAACGAAAAAAAGGAATGGTGAAAGATTCATTTAAAAACAGTTTTTTAGTGTTTAAGTGCAAATTTCTGAGCATACATATTTCTTTAAATAAATTAAAAAAATCATATAATTTATTTTATAACAAAATTTTAACAAAATTAAAAACTAGTAAAATAAATTAAATATTTATAATTAAATTATAAAATAAAAAAAATAATCTAATAAACTTCAAAAAAATAGCACCAAAAAGATAATAATACTTAAAACTGCATAATAATTTTTATAATCTTTTGATATTAATTTTAAATAAATTTATATTTTTAATGAATTTAAAATATTCATACAAATTATTGTATACATATTATCTATTCAAACATCTATAAATAATATAATTAAACATTTTAAAATGAATCTAATAAACTTTTATATTGAAAATAAACAAACTTTTAAATTTAAAAATAATATAATAAAATATTTCAAGAAAACAAATTTTTATATTATAAATAATATAACTAAACATTTTAAAATAACCTAAAAAATTTAAAAATTATCTCATTAAATATTTATAAATAAAAAAATTAAACATTTTAAAGTAATGTAAAGTGATGCAGTAAATTATACTGAATCGGATTTGTAAAGCAAAAACCATTTTAATAGCATTGAAGCTCTCGGATGTGGAAACACGAAAGAGAGAACAATGGATCTCAAAATCCGATTCATATTTTGCACTCCAAATTGATTTTCGAAGCTACACTTTCACATATTAAAAACCGATAAACGAGTGTCTGATTTTGATATCTGATGGGACTGTCATGTACAAATTTAAAGTGAATATTTACACCTATTTCATGTGAGAATCTTAAAAAAAAACTTTGAAAGACCACTCAAAGAAAGAAATGAATTAGAAGAAATGAAATGAGGTACATAAAAGTACATTTATATATATATATATATATATATATATATATATATATATATATATATATATATATATATATATATATATATATATATATATATATACATAAAAGTATATATATGAGTTTGCATACATAAAAGTAACTCTTAAAAATTAAATAATTTTCATAATGAATTCTTTAGAAAAATGAAGAGTAAAATTACATTTAACATCTTTCCAAATACAGGCATATTCGGTTTTTATTTTATTTCTATTTTTATCTCTCTAATGGTTTAAATCTTATTGTACTAACTCCTTTTTAACATTACATATTGGAAAAATATTTTTATAATGTCACTATCTTCAAGACAATTAACGTAATTTATTACTATTTTTTATGGGTAATTGTTAGTTTTTATTATTTTTATTTTTGAAATAATTGAATTAACCACCTCTTTTATTCTTTCTTCCAAATATTTTAAACATGATTTATTTTTAGAATATAATTATTTTAATTGTATATTTTTATATAAGTTATTCATCTCTTTTTTTTTTCTTCTCTTTTCACTCATCTGAAAAAGCAATTTCTCGACATATTTCTCCACTTATCAAATTGTTTCTATCATTTTTCTTTTTTTTCTTTCTGAAGTATAAGACTGAGCAGGTAGATTTAGGTAGAAAATGGACTTTTCGAAGGTTTGATTTCGGCCTCATATTTGACATTAAAATTGGGTCTTTTCTGCTTTGTTTTAGGTCTATCAACCGACCAATGCATAAAGTCGTACCATATATATAAACTAATAAATATACTTCAATTTGTTAACTTTAATCAACAAAGAGATATTTTAAACTTACAGACAAAGTTAATTAGTGAACAAAAACCATATTTGTGATTTAGTCTTAATTTAAAAATAAAACTCACTAGTAATTGATAACTTGTTATGTTATAATGAAATACACACACATATATATCATAAGGGTTCGTAGAAAATATGTTTAATTTTATTTTTTATTTAAACATTTTGGTTTCTTATGGAAAGAAATATCCAAAAAAGTTGTATTGATATGTCTTGAAAATCTGTTTCCATGTTCATGTGTTTCATGCTAATCATTTATGAGATATATATAACTTCTTGGTTTTTATATAAAAAAATTGAAATATAAAATATAAAATATTATATTTTTATACATAAAGACAATTTATTTGATGATGGTATATCTAGTTGTATAGAATTAATAACTTGTAAGATTTCGTTTGTAATATACACATTTTATGAATTGCAACACAATAACATATTCTACACTTTGAGTTCAATCAAATCACACAAGATTTTTTTTTCTTTTACTTTGCATAAGAATTTTATTCGATTAGTTTTTTTTTTAAAATATTTCTTCTACAAGATAAATAGAGTATTTTTTTTCTTTAGTACTTAATACTATTACATAGAAAATGATTATTTTTCTTTATATATATATATATATATATATATATATATTATTTTTACAACGAATAAGGAATATATATAAATAATATAATATAAAGATATTATAATATTTTTAACTATTACTTGAAATCTACAAATAAGATAGTTAGATAGTTGATTTTCACAAACTCTCTATCTTTTACTACCATTCTCTTTTAAGTTTTATCTTAAGTTAATTTACTATTTTTTTTGTTTTGTTTTTAGATCCAAAAGTGGTAAGAGGAAACTGACAATGAAGGAGGAACTCTATCAAATTAGATAACGAAGGAAGAACTTTATTATCATATTAGATATGTGAATAGATAAGTCTAAGTCTATTTATTTTTAAAAGTTTATCTAAGAAGGGTTTTTGTTTTCTAAGGATCTTTCCTCATGGATTTTATATATTTGGGAAATGTTGTTCAAGATTCTAAGATAAAGAGGAATACAAATTTTAGTAAGAGCGTTTAAGGAAGTTAACATTCAAAAATCATAACTAAGATGTGTGATATATGATTATGGTAGTGTTTATATTGGGATATGTTTGTTTTAAAACTTTGCTTTTGTACTATTTTTTGATGTTTAAGTCATTCTTGATTTTTTGCTTGTATATGATAAATGAAATATTATTTTTTGGATTGACTGCTTAAAGTGAAAGGATTTGCCTTAGGTATATTTTCACTTAAACAAAATCATTTTTCTTAAGTGAAAGTATGGTAATGTTATGATGTCCCTAGGTGTAATTTCCCCTCCAGCAAAATAAAAAAAAAATTAGCCTAAAAAAAATATCCTAGTAGAAAGAGAATCATTTTAGACCAATTTATACTCAAGCGACCATATTATTGCTTAACAAAAAATCAACTAGAACTATTTGGCATTTTTGAACTTCTATCAAGGTGAGATTGAAATACTAATGAAGTACCTGAAAAATACTAGAATGGAGGGAGAGATTAAATAGTGTTAATGGAAAAAAAATTTCGCAACTTTTTTGATATAACACTTTAGTCGAGTACAAAATTTTTCAAGTAATTGTTAAACGCTCGACCTTGTAAATGATTTTAAACAATTAATTCTTTTCATGCTATTCAAAATATTCACTACAATGTTTGTAAGAACTTTCTTTTAATGAGCAATCGTTTGTATGTGAAGCTCTTGTATTCAAAACAAAAATGTAACTACATATGACATAAGCATTGAGAAAGAAGTAACAATAAATGCACAAATATTTTTATATTGGTTCACTCCAACTATGCTATGTCCAGTCTCCTCTATCCTTAGAAGGTTCCACTATAATTTTCAACAAGATTACAACTGAGTATTCTCACCACTCCTGGTATCCCTAGGCACTCTTGGTATCCCCGATACGCTGCCTAGTTGAGTTTCACCTACTCCTGGTTGTGTAGTATTCTTCACTACTCTTAGTATCCCTAGTCAGCGAATAACTTCTATTATCCTAGACTGGTTGAGTTTCACGACTCCTGGTACTAGATAATCCTGGTATCATCTAATACACTGCCTAGATTTCCTTAACTTGCTTGAGTTACGCAACAAATGTTTTCATTCTCGTCAGAATTGCAATCACCCAATTGCTTACAAGTCGTTTAGACGATTACTCTCACAAAGAGGATATGTGTTCAATACAATACAGTTTATAGACTCGTTGGGTGTTTCTCTCTTTTCTCTTTTCTTTATTCTTACAACACTAAGCAAATATTACAATGAATGTTGAGGATGTTGCTTGACTTTTCTTTTTATCTTCTTAGATATTCTCTTTGAGCTTGATCTTTTCTATTCTTCTCTTCTAAATTTTTTTCGTAGGATGATATTTTTGTTCTAAGTTATCCTCTTTATTCTTCCTTTAAATGATCTTCTATTTCAAGGCTCTTTCAAAATATATCCGTTAGACTGAGCTTTTTAGCCTCGAATCTTGTGTCTTCTTTGTCTTGCATGTGAAGCAGCTGTTGGTTAAAGTCAACTTGTGAGAATAGATTTTCTTTTTCAGTACTTTGCTAGAAGTATGTTGTACTATCTTTCAGACGCAACTTCTTATGAAGAGAACATTCTGTTAATGTCTTCTTTGTCTCTAATGTCCACTTCTAATATATTTCAAATAAAGTAGGTGGATGCGTGTAATAGGTTATCTGCATAGTATGGATTATATTGTGCATGCAACAGATCTGTCTTATCTCTTATCACTTTTGTTGTCTTTGAACGTTGAGTATTTAATGACATTTAATGCTTGTTCAGAATAACAAAGTGTTTTTTTACATATTTTACCATTGAGGTAGCATTTATCATTTAAGATTTTCTCTAAGGTACCAAGCGTTGAATAAAAACTTCATCGTTAGATGAAGTAAAGGTTTTATAGCTCATGGTATCGTCTAGTATGTTGTAAATGCTTTTTGGGTTATTGTGTTTTTAGAGCAAGAGCATTTAACAAGTTTCTTTTTCTATATGTGTTTGAACTTTTGTTTGAGACTTCTAAAGGTTTTAGTTAAAGATATTGTCTCGACACCTTTTCACTTCTTGAGAGTTCAACTGATTACCATTGGGTTCAGTATAGCTTACGCGTTTAGCATAACTCTCTTAGACGCTTTGACTTGGTAGTCGTTTAGCATTGTGCTTGGAAGTTTTAACTTAGTTGTTTTGCGTTTCTTATGACCCTAAGTGTTTTCCTAAGGCTTTTCTACGTTGCTCGATGATTGGGGATTTTAAGCCTAACACTCATGTTTTTGTTTATCCTATTCTACTAGTTAAGCCTTTTTAGATTCTTATCTCGTTTAATGTTGTTTGATTAAACTTCAAAACAAGAAACGTTTAAACATTTAAGTCTTATAGACGATTTTGTCTTAGCAATTAATATGTGATTATGTGTTTGTACATTGAGGTAACTTATGTAAGGTCGAGTAGAGCTAAAGATTGGTCTCCATAATCTACTATGATTTGTTGATTACATGTGTGGTATCAAATGAGATACAATATGCATTTACTATGATAAGCTATGTTAGAGATAATTTATTGTGGTCCTAGGCTCCACTGGTAACCTCAATCACGTGGAATACGGTTCTAGGTGTTGAGAAGCTGATGGAGGGATACTAGAGACATGCTTAAAGGCTATAGTGAGGTAAACTAGATTAGGGTAGGGTCAACAATAGTCCTAGCTATGGGTAGGCTAGTTAAGTTTCTTAAGGGGTACTTGCAAAGTAGCCCACTATAATGTGATTGAAAAATGTTAGTTTTTGAGTTTGGACATAGGAGCCATGTCTTTCGAGAGATGGTTTTGACTGCATATTATTTTATAATATGATGTGTTGAGTGATTGTGTTTACCTACATTATCTGTGAGTTGTTATTTTTTAATTGTTAGCTTACCCTATGTTTGATTATTGTTTGAACTACTATAATGTTGCATGTGAGCAAATGTTTTGACAGATGAGAGAGATGTTTTCGAATCTCATAGACTAAAAGATGAAACACTTTTATACTACATACATATATAAATTTTTGTATCTTGTAATAGAATCTCATAGGGATACATAAAATAAATAATTGTTGTGTCCTTTTTGACCTAGTTGTATCAAAACTAGTTGTATCCTTTTTTACCTTAGGGAATGAGTGTAGTACATTTTTGTTGTGTGAATGATGTGTTTGACATGTTTAGAAGGATAAGTTAGTGAAGTCTAATTTATTTCATAACCTATGAAATAAAAAGCAAACTCTAGAAAACAAATGAAGGGTGGGAGGAGGGGGGGTTGAACAGAGTTTGAAAACATTTTGCAAAAAGTGCTAGATGATATTTGCAGGGGTTAGATAGTCTGCAGACAATGTTGAACACTTGAAGATATTTAAAACCGTTAGGAAACATAATAAAAAGAGGTCAGAGATAAAAGTTTGTTTTGTACTGGTTCACTTAGCCTAAGCTACGCTAGCTCTCCTTTAAGAACTCTTAAAGGGTTCCACTAACTTCAACAAGTTACAAACAAGTTTCACCACTCTTGGTTTACAATAGCTCAATTGGCTAAATACCATTTAATTCCCCCTAAGCTAAGCAAACTGAGTATTTTGTATCACTCTTGATTATGCAAAAATAAATGTATGTTTAAAGCAAGTATAGAAGAATAACTCTCTTAGAGAGGATATGATTAAAATAATATAAATATGAGAAACATGTTATAGAGATGTAAATGGTAGACAATGCACAACCACATAGAGAGAAAGAGAGAGAGAATTTCAGCACCGTAAGAGTATGTACAATGATATAATTTTCTTTCTCTTCTTCATCTAGTCTCTAATTTATATAGAACTTTGAGAAAGATCTATTGTGCTTAAGCCATTGACTTTTGATAAAGTTGATGTAACCTTTTGTATATTGTCAAATGCTACTATGCTTTTGGAGAGATATATTGTGTTGTTGTATGGATGATAAGGCAAAAAGCAGTGAGGAAACATTCCTAGAATATCCTTATATCTCTTAACATATTTTTGGATCAACACAGAACTTGAATAAAACACTTATTCTTGTTTGATGATTAGGCACATCAGATCTAAACAATATACCATTTACAATAGCGTTTATGACATCGTTTAGTCAAATAGCGTTTAGTGAGTTATCCTACACGGTCTTTGTGGTGAACACTATTTCGTTAGACAATTTTGTTAAACTTCAAAATAAAGGGTTCCTAGACGATATTTTTTTTAACAATATTTCCCTTTTTTATGTTTAGCAAATAGTATACAAAATATAACATGAAATAAGATTGAATAAATTTGATTAGGGAACTTTTATCATGTTAGTCGTTTATGCATATAGACTATCAGGAAAAAAAAACATATAACAAATAATCAATATAAGTGTGTATGTTTGAAAAATGACTTCTCATGAGTCACAAAACATTATTCAGAGCAATAGTTGTTGAGATTGTTGATAGAGGAGCACTGGTTTAGTTGATACATTGTGTAACATCCAACAACTTACAGGGAATATTGACTGCCCCCATACATCAACACGAGGCTTTCCAATGTGTTTTGTCCTCACTCGCACACTTTCTGGGAAAACTTCTCAGAAGCTCACCCATCCCTAAATCACTCCAGGCTAAGCACGCTTAACCATGGAGTTCGTATGGGTTAGGCTACCGAAAAGCAAATGCATTTTGGTGATATGAGTAGCCAAATCAATCCCTTTAAGCTATCCTTCAACTGTATAGTCCCATACCTATACAGTCTCTAGATCCCTCTCATTCCGGTGTAGGTTCGATTCATCCATGTGTCCCTTCCACTAGAAGCCTACCAGGAGCCGCTCCTTGTTTGTGCCCCTTGCACTTCGTGCCTTTTGCACCGGCGATCACTCCCCGCCCTCGTTAGTGCCCGGGTTTCAGACATTGCATTTCACTGTGCTATATAATTGATTTTATTGGTGAATGCATGTCTGATGTTTTATAAAAGGAAAACCGCAAGAACATATGTTAAACTTTTAATTGTGTGAACAAACAACAATTTTAAGTCGACTTCATTATGAAGTAAGTCGATTAAAACTCGTGGCTTTGCACAAACCTTTTTCAAAGTGTGCTGTGAGATTTTCAAAGTGAAAGTTTTTCAAAACTTTGTTTAACTGTGTTACATAGTCGATTATATTCAATGTGCATTCAACTAAATCTCTTACAGTTTTGAAATTCTGCTAATGCTTGTATTAAATGGTACAATGACTATATTTTTAAATATGTTGACCAAGCATTAAATGAGATTCGACTGCATTAATTGTACATTCAATTAACTACATTGATTGTTGCTAACTACTTTAACATAATTGTTATATTCGACTACATTAGTAGCTTAGTCGATTAAAATGCGTCAAAATTGTGTTTATCTATAAATTGACACGAACTTGATTTCTGTAAGAACTTTTGTGAATCTAACATTTTTGTGATATTTTTTTGCAGAAAGTGTATACTTACAGAAAGTGAAAAAGAGCTCCAAGAAACAAGAAGTGACCGTGGGGATCATCAACTTGTGGATTCTTGAAGAGCAAGTTAACTGCACTTACAAAGTCTGATTAAATTCTGCACATTGGGTGTAACTAAGAGATCAGAAGCTACAATCTTGTAAAGATTAGATTGAGGTTCCCTGTTGTGAGTACAGGAAGAAGCGCGTACTACGTTCTTGACTTTGAGGGTGAATCAAAGGGTGTACACTGTAGGAGAAGGGATTCTTGCTGCTAGTCTGTTTTGTATATGCCTATATTTTGATTAAAGAGTTAGATAGGTGTTTTATATTTTTGACGTGAGGTCGCTATAAAAACCTTGTTGTAAAAACCTTGATCATTATAGTGCATTGGCTTCCTGTGGTTGGAAGGACACTATATAAAAACTCAGCGTTTGATCTTTCTATCCCTGCACTCTTTTATTCATTCGACTTCTTATTGTACTTAATCGATTATATTTTCGCTACATAAACAAATCTTTTTCCTTGCTTTTCAAGAAATTTTTTAAAGTCATCTAATTTGTGAAAAAGATTTAAAGAAAACATTGTTTTTACATTTCACCAATTCACCCCCCTCTTGGTGTGAGAAATTAAGTCATTCTGTTTTCAACAATTGGCACCATAGCTGGTTTTCATAAGATATTTGAAAAAAAAGTCGATTATCTTTTTCTTTAAATCAACTGATCCTCAAAATGGCTTCTGTTTCTCAAATAAGTGAATCTGCATTTGAACTGATATCAGCTACTTGCAATGCAAGATCAAACTCCGTTACTAATGGCTTCTATGAATATTCTGAAACAGGGATTTCACGAAACAAAGAAGTTACTTGCATCAACAAGTTCAGTTCTAGATCACAAAGATTAAATCTGCAGGCTGAAAGATTTACGAGATTTCCCAATATGAATAAAGATGACAGGTTTCAAAGTGAAAACAAAGAATTTGTACATGGAAGGAATCTTATCATGATGGCTAAATATGAGACAGCAGAACAATGCTTGAGACGAGGAACGAAAAGCTCCATGTGGTACCTGGAGAGTGGATGCTAAGACATATGACAGGAGATCCGACAAAGTTCATTAACATATCTCACAAGACTTTTGGTTATGTGACATACGACGACAACAACAAAGGAAAGATCATCGGTATAGGTAAAATCAAAACTCCTTCTTTTGAAGTTAAGAATGTACTTCTTGTTGAAGGGCTAAAGCACAATCTACTCAGCATCAGTCAACTATGTGATAGAGGGTTGAAGATTACTTTTGAACCTAAATATTGCCTGATCAACAACGGTTCAACTGATGAGTTGTTACTTGTGGGAAAAATACATAATAATATCTACATAATCAACTTCAAAGAAACTTCATTCAAATCTGTTGTGTGTTTGATGACTAAGGAAGATGATGATTGACTGTAGCACAAGAGACTAGCACACATCAACATGGGTCAACTGAACAAGCTTGTATCAAAGGATCTTGTCATTGGTCTTCCCAACATTCGCTATGCTTTTGAGAGATTATCTGATGCATGCCAAAAGGGAAAACAAACTACGCAGTCCTTCAAGAACAAAAGGAAGATGTCAACTTCCAGATCTCCGCAACTTCTACACATGGATTTATTTGGTCCCTCAAGGGTGAAAAGTCTAGGTGGAAATTCTTATGGATTAGTAATTGTGGATGACTATTCTCGCTTCACTCGGACCTTCTTCATCCCTGTCAAGAGTGACACATTCAAAGTGTTTAAGAAGTTTGCTGCCATTATTCAAAATGAGAAGGAACTCAGAATCAAATCGATTAGAAGTGACCATGACAAAGAATTTCAGAATGAAGCATTTGATGAATATTATGCGGAAATGGGAATATCCCACAATTTCTTAGCTCCTAGAACATCTCAACAAAATGGTGTGGTTGAAAGAAAGAATAGGGCACTAGAAGAGCTAGCAAGAACAATGCTGAATGAAAGGAACATGCCAAAGTATTTCTAGGCAGATGTAGTAAGTACAACATGCTATGTGTTGAGTAGAACTGTAATTTGTTAACACTTCGACAAGTGTACCGAATCGTATCAAGTAATAATAAATGGTAAGACAAAGTATCGTTTCCCAAGAGACTCAAGGCCTAAACAATTATGTGATTTCTTGATTAAATAAGACTTGTAAACGAAATCATTGTGTTTATATTGCGAAAAATAAACATGAATGCAAGTGTTGATCAATTGGATTGAAAGATGCAAAAGTGATTGATGAAAATATGGAATGATTATGGTGTTGGGGTGTCCGACTTATCCTATGCACTCTCATGTATTTATGAATTCATCTTCATTAATGTTAATGCCACTTTCTAATTTACCTTAAACCCGATTTCTCGGTGAAGAAAGTCTAATCCTAATTACTAGTTCATAATGTCTTGTCTCCTTAGCAATTAATCATGCATTACATTCGCACAGAAGCTTAAAGACAACCGATCCTCCTATTCCTATGTCTAGGTAATATTGCTTCCGGGAGAATTTCCCCAGTTCTAGATTTACCTATATGTGTCCATATCGATAACATCAATGATCATGCAATTGAATGAGTTAAACAAAGCATGCATAGAGTATAGAGGAAAAACTCTAACAATTAATGAAGTAAAACATATATAATCAAGAATCAATTTAATACATGAGAGTTTCAAAGGATTACATCATTTCCCCAACAACAATGGAGGTTTAGTTCACCATAGACATGGTGAAACTAGATGAAAATAATGAAAAGAATGAAAGATAAAACCCTAAAAGTTGAAAATTGGACCTTCCGCATCCAAAATCCGCCTCCGAGGGGTGAAAGGAGTGTGTTTTCGCCTCTTTCTGTCCAAAGATATCAACCCTAGGTCGATTAAACCCTTGTATAGTTTATAATAACAGAAAACTGGCCCAGGCCCAAGTTGACAGCGCTCAACGATAAGTGCGATACTTGGATTAGCCCTCTGCGATGGCACTTAAGCGTCAGACAAAGAACTCAACAGCGAGCTTGGCGCTCAACGGTGAAATGGCGCTGAGCGGTGGCTGCGATTCTTCTTTTGTGCAATTTTCCTTCCCTTCCTGAGTCTAACTCCTTGCTACTTCAACTTCTTCATGCAATTCATCTTAATTCTTGTCAAAACAAGGAAAAACAAGCATAAACCCATCCAACTCTCTTATTTCCACAACTTAAGCAAAAACACGATTTCAAGCTAGTTTCTAAGTCATAAAGGGTGTTTTTGATGTCAAAATTAAGTATAAAAATAACGGTTTTTCAACCGTTATCAAAGATCTATATTAAAAGTAACTCCATATGAACTTTTCAAAGGAAGAAAGCCAAATATATCACACTTAAGGATCTTCGGATGCAAATGTTTTGTACTAAACAATGGAAAAGAAAACCTTGGTAAGTTTGACTCCAAGGCTGATGAAGCAATTTTTATTGGATATTCAGTCACAAGCAACGCTTATCGGGTATATAACAAGAGAACAATGTGTGTTGAAGAATCAGCTCATGTTGCGTTTGACGAGTATGTTGAAACTGCGATTAATTCTCAACAGAATAGAAAATCTATAGAAGTTGACAGCTTTGCTAGAGAAGAGGAAGAAAATGAGGAAATTCCAGAAAAAGAGAATTCTGAAGACATAATCGATTCGCCCAAAACTGAATTTATTAAGGAATGGAAAGTTCCTAAAAATGTCTCTACAGGCAACATAATTGGTGACATTATAAGAGGTGTATCTACAAGAAGGCAACTGAATCAGTTCTGCATGAATGTTGCATAAGTGTCTAAGATTGAACCAAAAATGGTTGAGGATGCTCTTGTAGATGAAAATTGGATGATGGTCATGCAAGAGGAACTTAACCAATTTAAGAGGAATAATGTATGAGAACTAGTACCAAGAACAGATAACCTGCAGGTCATAGGCACAAAATGGGTTTTCAGAAACAAGATGGATGATTCAGATGAAATCATAACAAATAAAGCAACATTAGTTGCAAAAGGCTACTGCCAATAGGAAGAAATCATTTATGATGAAACATATGCACCCGTAGCTAGATTGGAGGCAATAAGAATTCTTCTTGCTATTGCATCAGTGATGAAATTCAAGCTATATCAAATAGATGTCAAAAGTGCATTTCTAAATGAATATATTAAAGAGGAAGTTTATGTGGAACAACCACCAGGATTTGAGGATTTTGAACATCCAAACCATGTCTTCAAGCTCAAAAAGGCTTTGTATGCGTTGAAGCAAGCGCTAAGGTCATGGTATGAGCGACTAAGTGAGTTTCTGGTAAAGAAGGGATTATCCAGGGGTAAAGTCGACTCAACTCTGTTCATTAAAAGTTCAAATAAAGATAAATTGTATGTTCAAATTTATGTTGATGATATTATCTTTGCATCAACTAATCCTACTTTTTGCAAAGAATTTTCCAAGACTATGTAGGATAAGTTTGAGATGTCCATGATGGGAGAGCAAAATTACTGTCTTGGTCTTCAAGTCAAGCAAGCTAAAAATGGTATTTTTATTCACCAATCCAAGTATTGTACTGATCTGTTAAAGAAATTCAAGATGTTGGATTGCAAGGAAGCTACAACTCCTATGGCTACAAACTGCTACCTGGATCTTGATGATGCTGGTAAGGACGTTAATCAAAAGATGTATAGAGGTATGATCAGATCTTTATTATATCTAACTACCAGTAGACCTGACATCATGCACAATGTATGTCTTTGTGCTAGATTTCAGTCTTCACCTAAAGAATCACACCTAACTACTGTAAAGAGAATTTTGAAATATCTTAAAGGAACCAAAAGTCTCGGACTGTGGTATCCAAACGGTACAAATATTTTTCTTGAAGGTTATAGTGATTCTGACTTTGGAGGCTATAAGCTAGATAGAAAGAGCATTGGTGGCACTTGTCATCTACTTGGATCTTCTTTAGTCTCTTGACATTCAAAGAAACAAGCTTGTGTGGCATTATCTACCACAGAAGCTGAATACATAGCAGTTGGGTGTTGTTGTGCTCAGTCTCTTTGGATCAAGACCCAACTGGAAGATTATAGTATATCACTAGATCACATTCCATTAAAATGTGATAACACAAGTGCAATAAATTTGATTAAAAATTCTGTTCTTCATTCTAAAACTAAGCATATTGAAATAAGGCATCACCTTATACGAGACCACATCCTCAAGGGTGATATTAAGGTCGAATATGTAGATACCTTACATCAATGGGCTGATATTTTTACAAAACCATTGAACAGAGAAAGATTTTATACTATTTGAAATGAGCTAGGAATCTTAAATGATAGTAGTATAAAGTAGTGTTCATGTCTGATTAAAATCGATTGTATGGTGTATGAAGTTGATTGAATTATTGTTTACTGTTACATTCATACTTTTACACACACAAAATATACATGTAATAATTCCTGTATTAAAATGATTCTAAAATGCTTGATCTGGAAAGATCTTGAAAGGTTTTGCAGGAACATTGCTTCTGGATTAACTACTAGAGATACAATTCAAATGGAAAGCAATGAAGTCAATTGCATCAGTGGATCAATCAATTACTGATTAATAAGGGTTATAAATTCCATGATTTGGAATTTGGTTATTCTGCTTTTTGATCATATACTGTTAATAGTTTCATTTTCAATATATCTTTGTTCTTATTACTAATTGAAATTACTTGAGATAATATTGAGATTGTTGATTGATATTGTATCTATGCTACATTGATGTGGTTGAACTATTTCTGATTTGATACAATACTATCATTTGCTCATACACGCTATGAAATGTTCTATGAAAACTGCATTGTGCATTTGGATTTTGATTATAAAACATGCATAATGGTAGGGGGAGCATTGCATAGGATTTTAGATATATCACATGCCTAAATTCTAGGAGGAGATTATATCTTTATCATGTGATTATTTGTGACAGGGGATCATCATTGTTTGATTAATATGACTTACTGATGCATCTTTGAATATCTGTTTGTCAGCATATCATTATCATAAGGCATACCTTTTTTTCTAATGCACAAAGGGGGAGAATGTTGGGAGAATATAATACTCTAATAATGCTGGATAATGCTGGGAGAATACTCTGATATATTTTGATATATTTTGTTTAATCTGATCTGATATGTTCTGATATGAATTGATATATGAGTATATCTCAACAAGTTTGCCCTGATACATTTTGATCATCTGCTAATCATTTGCACTGATACATTTGATATTGTATGACTTGATTCGTACAACATGGTTATTTATTAGTCATGGTTGTGCATCATCAAAAAAAGGGGAAATTGTTGAGATTGTTGATAGGGGAGCACTGGTTTAGCTGAACCTACAATCTCAGAGCTTTTGGTTCTTGATGATGACAACATAAATAATAACACATGTACAATTTATGTGTTACATGTTCTATTGCTTACATGCTATATCTTTTAATCAATATGTAAATCTGTTTAAAGCATTGAGAACATGATTGTGTTGATACATTGCATTTCACTGTGCTATATAATTGATTTTATTGGTGAATGCATGTCTGATGTTTTATAGAAGGAAAACCACAAGCACTTATGTTAAACTTTTAATTTTGTGGCAAAACAGCAGTTTTAAGTCGACTTCACTATGAAGTGAGTCGATTGAAACTCGTGGCTTTGCACAAACCTTTTTCAAAGTGAAAGTTTTTTAAAATTTTGTTTAACTGTGTTACATAGTCGATTACATGCAACGTGCATTCCACTAAATTTGTTATGTTTTGAAATTCTGTTAATGCTTGTATTAAATGGTACAACGACTATATTTTTAAATATGTTGACCAAGCATTAAATGATATTTGAGTGCATTAATTGTACATTCAATTAACTGCATTGATTGCTGCTAACTACTTTAACAAAATTGTTATATTCGACTGCATTAGTAGCTTAGTCGATTAAAATGAGTCAGAATTGTGTTTATCTATAAATTGACGCGAACTTGATTTCTGTAAGAACTTTTGTGAATCTAACATTTTTGTGATATTTTTTCCAGAAAGTATATACTTACAGAAAGAGAGAAAGAGCTCCAAGAAACAAGAAGTGACCGTGGTGATCATCTCCTTGTGGATTCTTGAAGAGCAAGTTAACTGCACTTACAAAGTCTTATCAAATTATGCACATTGGGTGTAACTGAGAGATCAGAGGCTACAATCTTTTAAAGATTGAATTGAGGTTCTCTGTTGTGATTACAGGAAGAAGAGCGTGTTGCGTTCTTGAATTTGAGGGTGGCTCAAAGGGTGTAGACTATAGGAGAGGGGATTCTTGCTGCTAGTCTATTTGTTATATCCCTATATTTTGATTAAAGGGTTAGAGAGGTGTTTTATATTTTTGACGTGAGGTCACTATAAAAACCTTGTTGTAAAAACCTTGATCATTATAGTGCATTGGCTTCCGGTGGTTGGAAGGACACTAGATGTAGGCTTGGCCAAACCAGTATAAAAACTCAGCGTTTGATCTTTCTATCCCTACACTCTTTTATTCAGTCGACTTCTTACTGTACTTAATCGATTATATTTCTGCTGCATAAACAAATATTTTTCCTTGCGTTTCAAGAAATTTTTTAAAGGCATCTACTTTTTGAAAAAGATTTAAAGAAAACATTACTTTTACATTTCACTAATTCACCCCCCTCTTAGTGTGAGAAATTATGCCATTCTATTTTCAACAATAGTTAATAAAGATGCAAGGTAAATATTGTTCAGAGTGGATAAGTTATTAGAGTAGGAAAAGAAGATCAAACAGAATAATTGTTCACCATTCTTGTAAGCAGAGTGTTCAACATCAAGTCCTCCCCCTTATTTGATAAACATCAGTAAGGATTCATAAGGGCATCATGGCCCGAGTAAGGGTGGAGCAATGGAGTCATCTGACAGTGGTGGTGATAGTGGTAAGGCATTAGGTTTTGGAGCGAGGATTTGACTTGCGAAGGGTGTTCATGATTGTAGCTAACTTCTCTTCCAGTCTTATCTCATATATGCCTACTACTAGTAAAAAATGGCTTTTTAACGCGCCTATTACCCTTCGATTCTCATGAAATCGAAACATAAAAAGGTGTGGTGACATTTTTGAAATTTACACGACAATATATGTCTCGGTTCCAATTTAACTTAAGCAATAGAAGGTTTATGGCCTTGGTTAAACATGCAACTGCTGCCATAGGAACGTCCTAACCAATAAGCAAAAACTTTTTATCTGACAAAAATATCGGTGTAGGGTTTTTAGCCTCGATTGTCTTCAGAATCGAGGCTGTAGACCCTCTTCTCCACCTGACATTTACTTCTGGAATCTGATGAAAATCTGTCTGCAGGGCTTTTGGCCTCGGTTGTTCTCAAAACCGAGGCCATAACCCCACTGTCATACCCTGACATTTCCTTCTACACTCTGATGTTTAAACTAACAAACCTTATGAAAGGGGTTTATGGACTTGGTTCTACAGGGAATCGAGGCCATAGATCACTTTCATAAAGTTTGTCAATTCTAACGTTCAGATTTTTGGAGAGGGTAATTAATTATGTGAAGACCTATTGGCCTCGATTCCCCTACAACTGTGGCCACAGATCCTTCTCTAATCCTTTTTAAATAATTAAAATATATATTTCTTATGGTTTTTGCCTCGGTTTGGTAGTGACCTGAGGTAAAATGGTTGAAAAAATTTCAAAATTACTATTTCAATTTATTTTTGAATTCTTTTGGGGCGACTTTAGGCCTCGATTGTTTAGAAAACTGAGGCTGTATCTAACCTTAATTTCTTGTTTAATGATCGATAAAAAAATTATTATTGTATTGAAATTTCATAGACAAGTTTATAAGATTTACGTATGGATCGAAATTAGATTAATTTATCACGCATTAGTGCTAAGTACGAGAGATGAGTAGAAAAATTTATACAATTTACGCAATCTAATGAGGGTAGAAATGACGATGAAGTCAAATTTAGATGTTTTTGTGTCAATTGTTTGAATATGAGAAAGTTGAATGCAACCCAAGTTAGGGAACATCTTATCTATGATGGTTTCCTATGTTATACAACATGGATATGACATGACAAAGAAGTATACTTTTCGACTGTCTTTCAAACTGAAAATGTTATTGATTCCACAATAGAAGATTGACCCGAAGAAGACAAATTAGAGGACATGATCGACGATGTTGGCGCGAAAAATTGTTCATAAGCTCATGTGTATGAGACGGTGTCCACTCATGCGAAAACTTCTTTCTATGTCGGTTCAACTAAATGTTTTCCTAGATTTTATTTTAAAACTCAAGTGTTTACACCATTTAACTTGTTTGCGTAAAGAATTTAAACACTTATTTACAAAAAGATTTTAAAAAATATATTCAATCTAACAGAATTTTTCCCGTGTTTCAAAATTTATACCATAAAATAAAATCTTACACAATTTATATGTTTTAATGAATTTTAAATTATAAATTTTAGGCTGTTAAAAATATATAATTTTATTTATTTTTATTCCCAATAACATAAAATAAAAAAGACTTTAACTCTACTTAATGGATGATATAAAATTAAACACGTTATTCCCTTTATAAAAATATTTGGACTAAAGTCCATTATTTTCATAAAGAAACATGGTAGGTGGCAACTACCAACTTACGATGTTGGCCCAAAACTTTAGTACATTGAGAACGTGTATAGTTTTAGAAAAGACATTTTGTCGTTATATATGATGATTAAATTTATACATAACTTTTATTCATTCTTGTCATTTTGGTACAAATTAATAAAAAAAATATGCATGAAACTGTGCTTAAATCTTACTTTTTAAAAGTGGAACGTTTATTTTGTAGATATAAGTTATACTAAATTAGTTTGATTGAATATTTATTCATAAAAAAATGTAGTATTGTGATATAGTCCATTTTTTTCATGAGTCTCTTATATAATATGTTTTTTTTTTGTTATGAAATTATTATTTTTTAATTTGTTATATTTTCCGAATATAATTAATTTAAGTTTTCTATTAGTTATACTGACAAAATAAAATGTGTAATTTTTAGAAAGCCAAAGATAAAATTTGTAATATTAAAAATATAAAATAAAACACATAATATATATATATATATATATATATATATATATATATATATATATATATATATATATATATATTATACCATTAAAATGCTAAATATGCTTTATATGTGGTTGAACATATTATATGAAGTATATAATCTTTCACATCATGGTATATATACAAAAAGTTCTAACTTAACACATACACATATATAAAATTAAACCAACTTTAACAAAGCATTCAAAACTTCATATGATCATTAAATCATAATAACCACTTTGCTAGGCAATAAACAATATCTAGACTAAAATTCCATAATAATAAGTATTCAACGGAATATGCTTCAGTTTTGAATCTGTCATATTAATTTATTCAATTAATTTGAGCACTACAATGTTGTAGTTCTACTTGACTCACACGCATGACAAATTGAATTTTCTATAGTTTCACCAAAAGGGTTTTATTTCAAACCAAAACCTTGGTGAATACATTTAGTTATATCAACTTACGAAAAAACTTATTTTCTCTTTAATGTAGTACGAAGTCAACCAACGTATCAATCCAATCCAAGGAGATACAATATCATGAGTGTATAAAATTGTGGAAATAAATTTTGGTGGGGGAAAATGTAATAAAACCTTAAACGTTTAAATGATGAATGGATAACAATCCTAAGTCTAGTTCCAGAGTTGGACTCTGAAAGTGTAAAATTCAGGATTTAACATGCTAAAATGAATGTAAGTGATTAAAGATGAGATATCAATATTTATAATGCATAAATGAATGAATTGAAAACATGTTTTGAGCTTTGAAATGAATTAAACATGAAAATTCAAAACACGAAAGTGTTTATGAAAATGCCTGTGACTTACTTAAAATGTCATGTGTTTGATGAAGTGCTTAAAATAACATAAATGTCATGTCTATCATCAAAATTACAAAATCATAGATGAAAGCCAAAACGCACAAAGTTACTACCAGCAACATGTGTGACAGTGAAATGTATGTGTGTGAAACTGTGAATCATGTGTTAATGTGATTCGAATGTAAATTGGAGCTGAAAACTACTCTAACAAAATGTCAATTGAAATATTATAAGCTAAAATTAACAAAAGAACATGTAGAACATCAATTTCTAAATTAACTAACCTAAACTAATGAGAATAATCAAAAAATTAATACTAAATTTTGTTTTGTTCGAGTTTTACTTATGAACATTATCTAAGACTTAAAATAGATTGTAAACAAAAGAAATAAAAACTAATCACCGAACATGTGTAGAAATCAAGTAAAACTGAGAATGAAATCTTTAAATCATATTATGTGAATACTTCAAACTCCTGAGTCAACTTTTATTTCATAGAAGTAATTGATTCTTGTTTTTGAACAAATGTTAACTTTTTAGTTTCTTGATTTTAAGTTGATGACTTTGCATTCTCTGTTTTCTAATATGACTATACACTAGAAACTATTATTGAGAAGCAAAAACAAGATTCAATCACTCAAAATGAATTTCATAGGTTTAGTTGAAAAGAACGAAAAAAAGATGATTTAATCCATAAAATTGCATTGCAATGTAATAAGAATTGAAACTTAAAAAGCAAACCAAATTGTGACTGTAACATCCCATTTAATGTTACAATACTACTAAGTAAAATTTCAAATAATTGATATTCCATAAGCAATTAGAGATGGACATAAAATTATACTATTATAGTTATCCAAAATAATCATAATAGCATATAATTGGTTTTACATCAATAACTTCAAGGGCTTAAAAGATAACCCCAAAATTACAAAGTTTTCAAAAAATAGAAGGTAAAATCTAGTTTTTATAATCCTATATTTGTACAGTTGCATAGGCATCTTTCTCCTAAGGTAACTCCACACTTATTTCCTCATCTACTCATACTAGTAATAGAAGGGTCACTTAGCGTTGTGCTTCCAATGGCTTAGCGCCTAGTGGCAAGAATTTGCGTTGAGCCCCACAAAGTTAGTGGCTCCCTATCAAAGTGGTACTCGATGGCAAGGTTTGACTCAACAATCTGAAGTGAAAAGCCTCCCTGATTTGGAAATAAAGTTGACGCTTAGCGCCGTCTTCTACCTTTAGTGTCATCTTAGCAACCAAAACTGAATGAGAAGGTTTTAGCTTGATTCATTGAGTTTAATTGGTACCTTTCACTTCTTTCTTAGTTCATATAAATTTAAAATTGTTCCTATGTGGTATAATGAGACCAATTCCTCAATTTAAAATCTTCTCAATCAATTTCATGATCAAACCACAATCGTCAAATGCCAACAACACATATCAGCCCAAGTATATCTCATAAATCAAAATTATACATTTCATTAGCACTAACTTAGCAACCTTTCGGAGCACCTAAAACTATTATACAATTTTAGTTCATTTTTTAATCAAGCAAAACCAATCACAACAAAACTTCAAGAAACCAAATTCACAACCACAACATGAAAAATTCACCAATAAAACATTTAAAATTAGAATTAACTCAAATTTAACTTCTCTCATCTTAGAAGACAATTCAACTACTTGAAAAGCCCAAAAAATATCCTTGAACTCACAAAACCTAGAGACATTAAAAATACGATCGGGCGAGCCAAAATAGCCACTAGTTATCAAAGAGTGAAATACAATACTATAGGAGCACATGGAACCCAAGAAAGGTTGCATACAAAGAAAAAATAAATTGGACATCGAAGGAAACCAAATTTTCAACCTACTCGAATGAAGAATGTGTTCGGTTAGACATGACGATTTTGTCATGGTAAATGCAACCCTGCTCTTTGACTCTAAAAGCACATACCTAAGAAAGGTTGCATGCAAAGCAAAAATAAATTAGGCATCAAAGGAGAACAAAATTTCAACTTGGCCAAATGAAATCTATGTTCGGTTAAACATGACAAGAAAAGGATGAGATTTGGGTGAGTTCTCAACGAAAGAAGACAAAGGTTTTCTTTTTGGAGAAAAGCTATTTGAGAGAAGAAGAAATTTTGTGTTTATGTTTTTCTAAAATCTGACTTTAGTTTTAAAAAAGACAAAAATGAAAGGGGTTTTATAGTAATTGATGGAAAGTAAAGACAATCACAACTCTTCAAGAATTTCCATCCAAAGCTCACTTTATAGTCATGGAATTGAACAACTCTCAAGAGAATGCTCCACTTCTAAGAAAACAATAAAACTGTAGACTGTAAAAGTGTGTAAGTGCCTTCTTGGCTACTAAAATCTAATAATTACATGTATTCTAAGAACCTAATTAATGGATTTAACTTCCTATTACAAGTAATAAAACTTTCTAAACCAGTCAAAATAAATGCAAATTGGCTTAACAAAATAAAAAAAAAGAAAGAAAACTACTCTAACCTAACGCCTAGGTAGTAAGTCAACAAGTTATTCTTCTTCAAATGCCACTAGTCACTGTAGGTTAGCTAGTTTATCCAATTCTGCCTCTTGGAGTTCTTTAGAGGATATTTCAAGTTAGCATGCTAGTTGCATCAAGTTCGAGGTCATTGGTATAGCTCCAACCATGACAGCAACGTTGATCTCACGTGACTTGTAGCTTTAGTTCCTAATGGATTGCTCTAGCTAATTCTCAATTAGCTCCTTTGGTGTAGCTCTTCTTGTAAGGTTTAACAGGTATCCAACTTATAGTAAATCATGTTCATTGCTTTATTTTTCTCATCCATCCATTGGCTAGTGCAAGTTTAGTCATTCAGTTTCTTCTAATTTAGCAACAACCAACAACACATCTACAAAATATCTAGGATTTTCAAAATAAAACTACAACTTCAACATAACTCCAAAAATTATGTTCTTACATTCAAATTAAAGATAATTGATTCGAGAATGCAATGAAAAGAAGAATAAACTCAATTGAATGATTGTGGAAGAAGTTATACACCGAATAAGTAATAAAGGTCAAAGTTGTCAGTATTTACTTTTATGCTAAACCTATCAAAGAAACTATCAATTAACACATTATTTAACAAACTAAGATTTTAGAATTAAAACCAAATCATAAATGAAAAGAGAGAATTAAAACAAAATAGGTAAGTTCAAATAAGGTAAGCTCCTATTTACTCTAAAGATTCCCTATTTTCTTTTTCTTTTGAATTTGTCACCAATATTAGTGGATTCAGTTGATGAAAGTGATATTCTCAACTTGGTTAATCATATACAAAAATTTTGTTATATTTGGATACTTTGCTCTAGGTCCCTAGAATTTGAATAGTTTTATTGCTTGGATTTTGATGTTGCTTTGGAGAAACGAACAATAGGAAAAAGAAGTTAGTTATGTTAGCATGTGAATGCGACGTGGTCAAAATATCTTGTGTTATATTTAGGGTTGTATGTTGTTTGAACATGTTTTTAAATGTTTGAGTTTGAAATGAGATTTGTAAAGTTTGGATGAATGATCTCTTTTATGTTATTAACCTTTTCTAGATAACTGCTTTTGAGACAAATTACTTCAATTTGTGGTTATTTGAAGAAAAATGTACAATGTTAGTTTATGAACTTGATGAGAATACAAATATACATAATGAATTTAAATGACCAAGATTCAATTGAATTGATTGAAGAATGATGTTTGAGCAAATTATAAATTGAATTGATAATTTTTAATTTTTTAAAAGTTGTTTGATAAATTGAATTTGAATAAAACATTTGAAAATAATTTCTATACATGAGTTTGATTTTTGGTATTTTTGCTCTAGTAAAAATGGAACAAAGATCAAAACCTTATTCTCATTCTTATTTTTGCTCAAGCGAAAGATTTTTCACTCAAGCAAAAATATCACTACAACTCAACATTAATGATCAAAGTCACATAAAATTATGTGATAAGAAGTTAAGGGAGGAGTTCTTGCACATTGTGACATATTTAGATGTTCAACTTGGGTTGTAATGCTTACTTTAATCCATTAGTCTTAGGTTCTTATCTTATAAATCTAAGTCTTGTGTATTGGACTTGATTGTAGTCTTTGGTGGAACACACTTAATACGAGTTTTCCACAAGGTGCCAACAATATTTTACTTATTGAATATATTTTATGTATAAATTCATGTGTGATCTTTATGATTTTTGTATATTAATATTTAGATGGAAATAAATTCTTTATTGTCTGGTAATCATAACTTTTATATGTGTGTTTCTTAATTTGAGAACTTATTTCAACAATTTATCCTTTTATATGTTGTAATATGTTATGATTTTACCATATGAGAGCAAGAATAAGTATGTGCTCGAACAATATCGGAAAGAGATTACAATTTGACATGTTGAAATAACTTTCAAACACTAGAAGTAGCCCCGGGGGAGGAGGGTTGAATAGTGTTTTGGAAATTTTTTTCCAAAATACATTTAATAACTTTAATAATGACTAGATGGTCTACGCAGGTTTTTAGATGCTTGATTTGTAAAGCACTCTTTAACCCACATTTAAAGATAAAGAGTTTTAGAAGCGTTTTAGCAAAACTACTATAGTGTTTTACGAAAGGAAGCCTTTGAAGAAAATTGGCGTTTAGTAACAATCGTGCTTGTCAATGATTAATTTTGCAAGAACTGTAGTGCTTGTAAATAATATTTTTTTCGAAGATAAAGTAATAAACACACAATTGTTTTATATTGGTTCACTCAACTAAGCTACGTACACTTCTCGTCTAAGACCTCTTAAAGGGCTCCACTATAATCTCAACAAGATTACAACTGAGTATTAGCACCACTCTTGATTACACTTAGTTAATCCTTGTAACACCTATTACGTTGACTAGTTGAGTTTGAACGACTCCTGGTTTTCACTAGACAATCCTAGTATCTACCTAATACACTTCCTAGCTTGAGTGTCACCCACTCCTAGTTTCCACTAAATAATCCTGGTATCTACCTGATACTACCTAGTTTGATTTTCACCCACTCCGGGTTCCACTATACAACCCTGGTAACTCTTGTTGCATTGCTTGATAAGCGTTTAACTCAACTAAGTTAATCACCAAGTGTTTGAATTCTCTTCAGAATGTATAATCAATTAGATTGTTTATAAGTGTTAGACAATAAACAAAGAGGATGTGTTTGCAATACAACTCAATCTAATAGACTTTGTAGAGTTTTCTCATTTCTTACAAATGTAACCTTATGAATATTTTAGGCTTGTATGTATATTCTCAATGTTTATGATCTTGCACCAGTATGATTTTTTCTCTTATTTTTCACGTGGTTCGTATGCTTATCCTTCTTGTTCTTCTTTCTAATGATTCTTCTATGTATAGGCTTCATGAGAAAAGATTCGTTAGACAATGCTTGTCTTTTGAACTTCAGATCTTCGTACCCTTTTCGTAGGTAGTAGTCATAGGTTAAAGTCAACTTGTTAGAGCAAACATACTTTTTGCAGTATTTAATCCAAAATAGGTTTTATTAATTAGGTGCATAAATTGAAATGAGGGGTGTAGAAAGGAGAAACCTTCAAAGTAATAGATTGTGTGAATCTTTTAGAGGATTGGGTAGTTGTCATTTTATAAGTTTGTTGAGAAAAGATACGAGATATAATCTTGGTGGGTTTAGAGATTAAAAGAGATATTATTATTAGAAAAATCTTTATTAGATATTGTTAGATATTTTGAAAGATATCTTGAGATATTGTTAATTAAAATATATCTTGAGATATTATTATATATAATTAGATATTATTGTTAGATAATAAAAATAAAATATGATGTATTATTTAAGGACTTATCATAATCAATTAGAATAAAAATATTAAGATAGAATATATTATCTAAGGACTTATTAGAATTAATTAAGTTAAAGATAAATTTATTTTATCTTATCTATATCTTTTATCTTAATTGATTGTTATTACTTTTTATGAGCCTTTATTATAAATAGAGTGTCCTATGTGTATATTAGCAACAGTAATAATCGATTAACAATAGTCGATTAGCAGCAGTGATAATTGATTATGATAGTGCAATTTGTATAACTAGGAACCTTTTTGGAATAATCGATTATCACTTCGATAATCGATTATGCTAGTGCATTTTGGCTTGAAACTTCATTTTTTATGAAGATTAGACGTGGACAAAGCTTTAAGAGCTGCAAAACATGATGTTCAGCAGGGAATGAGAACAATTGATGTGTTTAGGGTCAAATTTGACTTTTGATTGGTGATGGAGCATGATTAGGTGATGGAATTACACAAAGGGTGTAGTTGATCAATGAACATGAGACATGGGAGATGTGCCTACTTCTTATGGGAAAGCTACAAGTGTGTGTGGTAGGGCACATGTGTGTGACTGAGTCTTTCATTATGGAGTTCATGGTATTGTGGATGCTCATGGTGATGTTCAAGATGGGGATATTCATGAGGGAGGTACATGTATTGATGATCATGATGACGATAACGTTCTAGAGGATGCTATGTTGTTAGTAATTGGGCTATGAATGTGGTGTTGTTAGCATAGGTATTGAAGAGTGGATAGACCAATGGCCTATGTGTCTTATATTTGTGATTTAATCGAGGAGGATTGAAGATCGAGGATCGAGTAATATAAAATGATTGAATTGTTATGTTTAGAGGATTATGAGTCTTATTGTTAATACTTCTATGTATGGGTTAGTATGATTATGGTTGATATAATTAGTATGTATGTATTGTGTTGTTATGGTTTGTTTTATTGGTAGCTTACCTCATACTTGTTAATGTTTGTGAGTTTGTGAATGGAATTATCCGCAATGATCGTATAATGTAATATACGTGAGCAGATGATATCCTTTGTGTATTTTGTTGTTTTAAAACATTGTGCATTTAATGTTTTACATTGCATGTTCAAAACAACTTTATAAATCGTTTAAGTGCTCTTGACAGGATACCAAATACTAATTCATAAGAAATTCATTGTTTGAACGACAATAACATTTGTATTAAGGTATTGTTTAGCTTTTACTAGACGTTTACTTACTAGCGGTTTGTTAAGTAATTTTCGTTTAGTATGAGAGCGTGCTTAGGAAAGTTCTTTTTAACATATTGTTTTTGGAGTGTTACTTACAGCTTTAGCACATTTACCAAAAGCCTTATATAGCACATATTTCATTGTTTGGCAATATACAGACATGTGTTTGACAAGGGTATCGTTTAATGACGTGTCTATTACCCATGATAGCGCGTTTGTTGAATTATCATGTATTGACTTTTTCATTGTAAAACATCATTCAATAATGCGTTTAGTGAACCTTATTTGCTTGTTTCACATGCTATCTTTTATTCAACGATATTTTTTTTCCAGGATTTATACTTTGTCAAATGCTCATTTTGTTTATCATTATTTGTTAAACTTTAAAACATAATAATGTTAGACAATCCTATTTTTTAAATGATCTTGTCTTAAACTATGTGACTTTATTTTTTAAATAGTTTGTAGATATATACATACAATTTTGTATATATATATATATATATATATATGTTATATATATATTATATGTATATTATATATATATATATATTATATATATATAATATATATATTATATTGAGACTACAGCTAAATATATATAGTTTTGCAAGTCTTAAAAGAAACATGTTTATTTTTATTGATAAAAGTTTATTGAAAAACAAAATCCAATAAAAAAACAAATAAATTCTAATATTTCTTCTTTTAACTAACAATTTTAGAATGATTGCAATTTAAATGAATTTGAGCAATAAATCATATAATTCCTTATACAAATGTATTTAATACAAAACCATAAATATCAATAAAACAATTAAATTGTGATAGTATTATTTTTTTATTTTTTTTTATGAAATAATTTTTTTTTTTCAAAATAAACATGAATGTAAAACGTTTACATTGTATTGAAGAAATTATCTAATATTTGTTCAACATCGAAGTGAATTGATATGAAAAGAAATTATTAAAAAAAGTAAACATCAATGTGAAAGATTGAAAGCAATATAAATTGATTAGATTTTAAGTTCCCAAAATCTACTTATATTCTAATAAATACGTCTTTATATCTATATATATTATGAGATAGAGCTGATATGAAATAAAATGTATTTCCTTCCCTAATTAATTTAGTACCCATGCATGAACCCACCTATCATAATACTTTATACTAAAATAAGAAGAATACTCTATTTCAAACAACAAATAAATTGAAGGTAAATTAAAGATTGGTGAATTGTACAGTGAAAAATCATTGCAAAAAAGTTTATAGATAGCAGTCCTTTTCCTGTTAATTAATGTCGCAAATTTTCTCATTAATTCATACATAACTAACCTCTCTTAGACCCTACTTGCTTTTCCTCTTCCACGGAATCAATGCATCAGTTTCAACAACTCTTCATCATCTTATCTTATATCACATCCCTATCATCATCAAATAAATTTATTTTTATTTCACCTTTCATGTCAAAGTTTAAACTAATATTAATCAAGCTTATTCAAGTGTCTAAGATATCATTTATTTTTATTTTAACTGCCTAATTATTCTTTTTAAATTAAGTACGTACTTAATAAATTAAAAATTTTAATTTAAGTTTCTTATTTTGTTCTGTGACATATGTGGAAAATCTACTCGAATTGTTTCCGTCATATGTAATGACAAGACATTACACCATACAATAGAAATCATATTGTTATTATAATACAAAAATTAGATGAAATACTAAAAATGATATTTAGAATAACTAGATAAAATAGCATAATAAAGAGATGAAAGATATTTTTTTAGGAATTTAAATCAAAAAAGGTGTTTGATTTGAATAAATTTTTTTTACTAAACATTTAAAACAGAGATGGTTTAGGACATCGAATTTATTTAAATATATTTAATTATCCTTGCCATAAAACCAATATATGAAATAAGAAACACATGTTCAATCTTCATGATAAAAAATATATTTTCTTTTTACCGAACTTCATTACAACTATCTTTGTTTAATATCTAGAGACCCATCATTGCACATGTGGTGATTTATTTAAATTACATGTGGTTATTGATGTTACTTTATGAACTTAATTTATATATATTTTCATAAACAATATTAAGAATACATCGTGTTACTTTTTAAATGACTCACATAATATTCTACATACAAAAGTGTTATATGTATGTGTATATATATATATATATATATATATATATATATATATATATATATATATATATATATATGTATATATAATTTTAATGTATTTATGAATTTTGAACAAAAATATGAAATAATAAAGTGTGTTTCGATGGGATTTAGAACCTTAATCCAAAACATTCAAAGTTGTCTGCTCCGATGTCCAGTTGTGCTGTCTTCACTCTTTTCCTTGTCCGAGCCGCGGGGGAGGGTGCCTGCAAAAGACACTCCGACGCTCAAGTCAGTGACTTTGCGTAATAATCTTGTAATCAAGATTTAGTTATCTGAGCTCTAAGTTTCAGTTCAAGTTCCAGTTACCTGTAGCCTTTGCCAGACAAATATTTATAAATTATAATGAGCTTACTGTTAGGTCTGACTCATTAACCACCAATGAATGACAATATTAATTGTCAATAAATGACAATTATTTTCATTAACTCCCCGACAGTTATTACTATTAAGCCTTAACGGCTGATTTAATCGATCGGTTCACTGACCTGAGAGGTATCATCGGTTGGGCTGATTTAACCGATCGGTTCATTGACCTGAGAGGTAGCATCGGTCGGGTAGATTTAACCGATCGGTTTATTGACCTGAGAGGTATCATCGGTCGGACGACTCTTCTACACCCTCACCGTTCGGTCGGCTATGATCCATAGTAACAAAGTGTATTATAGGGTAGTACATAAATGATATACAATCCAAGTGCTCTGAAATTCAAAACTATAAAGTTATGCCACTTTGATGTCTCATTATCAAAACTATAGTTTAAGACTGAGTTTTCTGTTTTCAAAAGTCATATTATAACTTTTGTAATCGTTTTTCATATAGTCATTTTATTGTCTTATTTTTATTTTATTCATTAAATGTTATATTTTTTTCTTACTTTTGACCCCTTTAAATATACCTCTTAAGATTGCCCCACATTTATTTTAGGTAGTTGATTGTAGCGTTAAAACAGTATATATAGCACGAGCTTTGTTGTAAAATATTTAAATATATAAAACAAAATAGTATTTATTTGAACAACAAAGTGATATATTCTAATTTTGACCCTAACGATGTTATATTAATGAATTTGGGGTCATAGCTAATTTTGTCTGTGAAAATGAAAATAAGATTTTAAAAATGAATTATCGTTCACTTAGTTTTTTTTAACCTTTTAAAATATTTTTTTAACTTTTTTAAATATTTTTAAGGATAAAATCGTAAAAATATTTTGAACTCCAAAACAAACCTATCTCACGATTCTTAGTAGAATTAAGTTAATATATATATATATATATATATATATATATATATATATATATATATTTAATAAAAATGTAAATAAAATAATTTATAATTTAATTAAAACGTATTTCAAATAGAAAAGATAAACCGACACTAAAATTCATACCTTATATATAGATATTTTTGTATTGTTTTTTTATGCAATTTTTCACGTGACATATATGTCAAATTAAAGGAGGAGTGTGTATATTAATATGTAGGTCATGGAGTGATGGTAAGGATGTAGCATGTGCCAGTGATGGATAATGGCATTTTAAAAACAAGAGGTAGCACCAATGGCCAACCTGTCTAACTCGTACAGATGTCCTTCGATGTGCTTCTTTGACAATTATATTCAATACAATTAAATTAAAATATACCAAACGTAAAAATATTACCTTATCATTCAATTATATATATATATATATATATATATATATATATTAAATTTGTTGTTTTTAATAAAGCATGTTTAAAGTGGTTTTATAAAATATATTTTTTTAATTAACATGTCATTAGTTCAAATCATATTAAACTCAATTTCTTTAGTCAAAAGTTTCGAGTTTAAATATCATGAATCAAAACAAGATCATCCAAGGAGAAATTTAACTGAAAATAGTGAGATGTAAACATGTGTTGTTATAAGAAAAGTACATGCATACTCGTTTTGCTACATAGTTAAAAGACTTTCTTTAGTAAATATCATGTCAACTTTAAAATGAAAAGTTTGAAGAAATCACAATGGAGTTTTTTTTTAAGTAGAGTTTACGGAGAGGAAAAATCAAGAAAACATATTAAAAAAATATAAAAATGTAAATAAAATTGAAGAAAGTATGTTATAAAAAACAAAAAATGTGAAGAAAATATATGTTATATTAGTTTGTGTGTGTAAGAATCTAGAAAATAGAATATTAAAGTCAATTGATGTTTTAAAATAATGAGACCAAGTAATTTAATGTTAAAATAATTTAATAATATAAATAGAATTTCTTAAACTCATCCCATTATCCAAAACACTCACTATCTCTCTAAAATTTTTTCTCTGAGTTCTCTCTCCTTTCTTTCTACAAATTCTAACTCCTCGATATCTATTTAACGATTAGGAGGTGCTTAGGAGATCACCACAGTGCAATCTCCATTATCCACCGATCAATTTTTAGTATAAAGCAAGTAAGTTACGACTCCCTTTTCCTTTCATTCTTAGGTTGAGACCATGCATGATTATTCTTTATTGCATGTGTCTTATTGTCTCTTTTCCTAGTTCTTTGTTGATCAAAGGTTTTAAGAACTCTCTTTGATCAAAATTCTATGTTTTGTAGGCGTTTCTAGGATTCCTTGAGCTCAAAGCAAAGTTGATGAGTTGTCTAGAACTATAGTAGTTCTCTCTTAAAGTAAGGAAAGCTAGTGACCTTTCTTTGTTTCTATTTTTTCTTTGAATTTTATGATTTATGATTTGGTAGTAAATTATGTTGATTTTGGTTGAAAGGTAGATATCAATTTTAGTATGAATTGAATGATTCTAACTAGTCTTTGGATGTTTGATTTTGTGAATAATATCTATGGAATGTGATGATGTTGTTTGGACTTGCTTTGATTAGGAATTTTTGATGATATTGGATATTAGTGATGTTATATGTTGCTAAGTTATTAAGAAGGAAAGATTAGGTGGAACAATAAGTCTTTTTAGTCTAAACTAGAGGTGTTGATACGTGAGATTTTGAATATGGAGTCAAAAAGGGTAAAATTGAGTTATGTATGGTAATTTGTGATCAATTAAGACTTGTTGGGGCTATTATTTGATAACAATATGTAGTATGAGGTGTGAGTATTCAATAAGTTGAGTTTAGAAGGTTTTTAAGTTCATTTTGGGGGTTTGGACTAGTGAGATTTTGAAATATAGGTACGGTGTCAAAATGGAAGGTTTGGAGTATGTTGTTAAGTCATTTTTGACTTGTTAGAGTCTTTAAGTTGCATGTATATAAGTTAAAATAAGTAGAATTGATTTAGAGTCTATAAAGTGATTTTTTTTGTTGTTTTTAAGTTGAAATCTTGTGGTAAAACAATTTAAAACGAGTTTAGGTTGGTTTATATATATTTGGTTATATTAATTTTACTTTAGAATTCAATCTAGGAGTGTCAGAAGTTGGTAAAAGTGTTTAGGATAGGACATGGGGATTTAGGGGTGTAAATTCTACAGTTAAGTGTTGCAAAATTATGTAGAGAGGTCAGGTGACCAAGAGGAGGTAACTGCACGAGTTTATGGGAGTCTTGGCAATGAGTTTCAGTAGTTAGGCAAGCCATCTTGCTAGGCTTGGGAAGCTCACTATTTTGGCTCTCGTTGGACGAGTGTAGACTACTCGTTGGACGAGTTAAGGGGTTTTTGGCAGTGAATTTTAGGGGCTAGGCAAGCTCCCTTGGTGGGCTGGAGGGGCTCCTTGTTTAGACTCTCACTAGACGTGTAAGCTGTGTTCGCTAGACGAGTGAGTTGAGGTAGGTTGATTGTTTTGTTTTCCATTTTTCTTTTTTGTTTGGTTTTCTATACATGGTGTGATGATTTATCTAATACTGAATAATATGGTTGGGAATACGTGATGGTATGGAATTGAGGTGGTAAGAGTTCTAAGGAGAATTCTTTGTGATTGTATCAAGTGTTGTTGGTATAAATGTAAGAAGCTTTTGGGTTATCCTGACACTTTAATGACCATTCATGCTCACTTAGAGATATGTGAGTCATCTCGTGAGAGTAGTAGGAGATCCTGGTCAGGGGGACTTTCTCCATTTGGTAATGGGCATTTTAAGGACTAACCTTGTGCGATAGCTTTGAGTGGGTCAGTTATTCCACCACAGAAGTGCAGAACTCGTCATGGCTCGACATTCATACTATATCCGGATGGTCAAGTCTAGGTCTATGGTATGATTAAGATGATTGTTTTATTTTGTATGAAATGTGATATATGATGCAATTTTTATCATACCATGTTGAATTCTTTTATAATTAGCTCACCCTTTTTGTGTGTGTTGTTTGGTTGGTTGTTTTATGTGTTGTGTTGTAACAATCGGTACTAATTTTGCGCAATGGAGTTAAAACAAATTTGATTGTTAAGAGCGGAAAGCGTGTTCGGTCAATAAAATGGTTCCTTTAATTTTCTTATAAAAGTTTTATCGAACAGTTGATGTGCTGAAAGTTTAAAGAGTGTAGGAAGATAAAAATCACACAAATGATTTTTATCCTGGTTCGAATCAACAGATTATACGTCCAGTTGTAATCACTATAAAGAGTGATTAACTGTTTCACTAAAATCAGTTTAACAATTACAATAAGATGAATAGAAATTAAGAACAGTAAAAATCTTTTGTTCGACAAACGAACGGAAGAACCTTCCTTCGACAAACGAACCGGAAGAGACAACTTTGCCAACTTGAAGAGAACCACTCTGACCTTTGACACACAAAGCGCGAGCTTCTCCTATTCACAAGACTTGACAAGAGTAAACACTATCACTTGAGAACTTCCTCAGATAAACTTCTCAAATGACATAGATATTTCTAAAAGAGTTTGGCAAAGAGTATATATAGCTTAGAGGTCAGAATTTAAAAAGATATTTCCCAACTGCCAATGATAATCGATTATTGTAAGTGAGAATTGAATATCTTTGTCCGTTATGGGGTTTTTCAAAAAGTGATAATCGATTATTTCGAGAGATAATCGACTATCTGTGAGACTTGGGCAGTACTGACTCAAACTCGAATAATTGATTATTCTGAGTAATAATCGATTATTTGCGCGAGCAATAGTTTTTCAAATGAGCTTAGGATAATCGATTATTACACCAAATAATCGATTATCTACGCAAACTTACTAAAGACATGAAAAATTCTAAGTGTTTACATTATTAAAGTTATTCCTATTACAACGGATTCTACATAAATGCTTTTAAATAAATTATAACTAAAGTCTTCAAGTTCTTCACTTTGTAGCATCATCAAAATCATAATCTTCAAAACACCAATGCTCCTCATTGGTAACATGTTGACTTTTCCTTCGTGATGATCATGTGGTACGTGTGAGCAAAGGGTGATGATGTGACCGTGGAGCGAGCTTAAGGTGGAGACGACCTAGATGCGTAAAAGTTATCTTGTCTTAAAAGCAGTTTTCCACTCATCATCCTCTTTGATTCTTATTTGGTGATAACCACTCTTAAGATCAATTTTGGAAAATATTTGAGATCAATGCAATTCATCCAACATATCATCAAGTTTAGGGATGGGATGTCTATACTTTATTGTGATGTTATTGATGGCCCTACAACCACAACACATGTTCCATTTACTATCCTTTTGGGTGCCAACAACACAGGTGCAGCACAAGAGCTTAGACTCGTTTGAACCCAACCCGTATCTAGCAAGGCTTAGACTTGTGACTTTATCTCCTTGGTTTCTTGGGGGTTTGTCCTATACGCAGGGCTATTTGGAAGAGTTGCCCAAGGCACAAAATCAATTTGATGCTCTATTCCCTTAAAAGGTGGAAGTCCAACGGGCCCTTCCTTAGAAAACACATTATCAAATTCTTTCAAAATATTTTTAATTAAAGGAGACAAAGTTTGAGTTTTTGACTCACTAGAAGTGCATGTGAGTGTTCCTTGACACATGAAGAGCTATGAAGGTTTCTCTTCATGAAGAAGGTTTTCTAAAGCCTTTTTATTCAAAATAGATTCATGTTGAGTAACCTTGTGAGAGGGAACACCATTCTCTCACACCTTTTTTCATCCCTAAGGACTATTGATAACAGTTGAAAAACTGTTATTTTTATACTTAATTTTGACCTTAAAGACAACCTTTATGACTTAGAAACTAGCTTGTAATCATGCTTTTGCTTATGTTTTGGAAATAAGAGAGTTGGATGGGTTTTATGGTTGGTTTTCCTTGTTTTTGCAGGTTTTAAGATGAATTGAATGGAAGAAGTGAAGTAGCCATAAGTGGGAGTCAGAAAAGGAAGAAAAAGTGCATAAAAGAAGAGCCGAAAGTACCGCTCAGCGGCACTTTGAAGTCCCACAGTCACCGCTGAGGGGCAAAACTGCAGCTGAGCGTCAAATAGAAGAACCACACTTACCGCTTGGTAGTAATTACCGCTGATCGCCATTTTAATGGGCCTTGGGCCACTTTTCTGTAATCTTTAGGAGTCTATATAAGGTTTTAGTCGACCTAGGGTTAGTATCTTTTGGCAGAACGAAGCAAAATCACACTTTCTTCACCCCTTGGAGGAGGATTTTGGATGCTCAAGCTCCACTCTTCAAATTCTAGGGTTCTATATTTCATTATTTCATTATTTTTCATCTAGTTTCACCATGATTATGGTGAACTAAACCTTCATTGTTGTTGGGGAATCAATGTAATCATTTGAAACTCTCATGTATTGAATTGGTTCTTTAATCTATATGCTTTCTTTCATTAATTGTTAGGGTTTTTCTTCTATACTCTATGCATGCTTTGTTTAACTCATTCAATTGCATGATCATTGATTTTATTTGTATGGACACATATAGATAAATCTAGACATGAAGAAATTCTCCCAATAGTAATATTGCCTAGACATAGGGATAAGAGGAATGATTGCCTTTAAGCTTTTGTGCGAATGTAATGCATGAATAATTGCTAGGGAGACAAGACATTGTAAACTAGTGATTAGGAGTAGGCTTTCTTCACCGAGACATCGGGTTTAAGGTAAATTAGAAAGTGGCATTAACATTAATGAAGAAAGATGAATTTTTGAATACATGAGAGTGGATAAGATGAATTGAAAACCCCAACAACATCGTCATTCCATAATTTACATCAATCACTTTTGCTTCTTTTGTCCAATTGATCAATACATGCATTCATATTTACTTTTTAGTATTTGCATTTAAACCTACAAGAATTTGTTTTACAAGTCTTATTTAATCAAGAAATCATATAACTGTTTAGGCCGTGAGTCCTTTGGGAAATGATACTTGGTCTTACCATTTTATTATTACTTGATATGATTCGGTTACACTTACCGAGGGTTAACAACTATTGTTATCTCTTTTTTTTCTCTTTTTTTTTCTTTTTCCTCACCCTCCTTGTTGAGTCTCATTTGTGCTTGATCCTCACTATGGTGCATAAAATATTTTTCATTATGGTGCACAGTTATGACATTGTTAAGACTATTATGGATTGTCAGAGCGGCTGCAGTAGAATGGTTAGTGTGGGATAACAAACCAAGAGAGTTTTTTAATATGAACGTGTGCCTTTTAATTTCTACTCAATTTAAACTTACCAAGCAAAGAATAAAGAGTAAGGTTGAGAGAAATTTCCACAGATGATTTTATCCTGGTTCGAATCTTACCAATCCTACATCGAGTTGCTTATCTCAAAACAAGATAAACAGTTCACTACTCACAAAACAATTACAAATTGCAATCACAAAGAAACAATTTGTAAAAGTTTAGAAACCACCTCTCTTGATACCACAAGAGATGAACCTGCACCTCCTTTGAGTCTTCACAAAGGATGAACACCTCCTCCGAATACTTCACGAAGGATGAACTTCCTCTTCCGAACACCTCCTTAGACACACCAAGGATGAACTGACTATTTCCTCTATCACCGTAGCAGCACATCACCAGCTCCATAGACACAAGTTTCACAAGCCGAACAAGAACACACAAGTCTCAATGATTTATGAGTACTAGAGCATAAGGGAAGAGTTGGTGTTGATGGAAAATGAGAGCCTATTTATATACTCACGCAAATATTCTTTCGTTCTTCGTTTCCAACCATTTAACGCTTTTAATCGATTAATACAAGTGTTAATCGATTAAAATGAGTACGATGGTTAGTTTTCAAAAGTCAGAAAACTCCAACGGTCACCTTTAATCGATTATTTTAAGGATTAATTGATTAACTAATCGATTAAAATAGGTATTAATCGATTATTTTCGTGTTAGTTGAGTTTTCAGCACCTGCAACGTTTTAATCGATTAATACTTGATTTAATCAATTAAAACCGTGTGTTTTTTATTCTGAACGACAAATACAAAGTATGAAAGTACAAGAATCAAAACCTACTACAAATCTAAGTCCTAAACATTAAACTACAATTATTACAAAAGCTTTTAATAGCAAAACAAGTCTTCAAAGGATCTTCGTGAATCTCGATATATCTTGACTTGATTTGGACATCATCAAAACTTCATCTTCATCATTTTGCTAACATGGATTGTTTATGATCAAATTTCCATGGTCTTTGCAATAGCACATGACAAGCTTCCATGTGAACTACATCACATAAAACTTCATATTGGAAGTTTCCAATGGAAATTTGTACTTTTACTTGATTCTTCACTGTGATATCCCCATCTTCATTAAGTCGATGAAGTTTATAAGGTTTGGGATAGGGTATTATAACAAGATTCAATTTCTCAACCAACCTAGTGCTACAACAATTGCAACACGATCCATTATCAGTAATGAGAGAACAAGTTCTATTTTGAATTTGACATCTTATCTTAAAGATGTTCTCTCTTTGTGATAGATTTTCAACACTTGGTTGGTTGTTCAAAACTCTTCTCACCATGAGAAGTTGACCATCACAAGGATAGAATTCCTCTCCATTGGATTTTTCTTGCTCACTCTTACTAGTAGAGGACTCATTTTCACTACTATACATGACAATGCCCCTCATGATTATAGTTCTTTTGGTGGGACATTGAGAAGCTATATGACATCGTCATAGACACTTGAAAAATTTTATCTCACCAGTGTGAGTGTGTGAAGAAGTCTCTTGCTTAGGTTTCTCAGCAGTCTTGGCTAGAGGCTTAAAAGGATCTTTTTCTTTAAAACTTTTCTTTTCAAAAGTAGGTTGAATTTGAACTTTTTTAGAAATATATTTTCTTAAACTTTGTTGTTCTACCTTTATACACATTTGAACTAGATCATTCAAATCTTTATAAGGTAGAAGTTCAACCCTATCCCTTATATAGAAATTTAACCCACTAAAAAATCTAGCCAAGGTTATTTCTCCTTTCTCAACAATTCCTACCCTCATCATGTACAACTAGATCCTTTGTCTATATTCCTCCATAGTTATAAACCTTTGTTATAACCTTTGTTATAACCTTTGAAGTTTGTCCATGAGTTCTCTATTGTAATAGGAGGAAATGCCTAAGGAAATATTTTAGATCATTCCAATACTTAATTGGAAGGTCATTGTGGTGCCTCCTTTCTTGGACTATTGAAGTCCACAAATACATGACATACCTTTGAAAGTTAAGAGTAGCCAATGAGACTTTTCTCTCTTCACTAACTTGGTGGCAAACAAAGATTTGATCCACCTCCATTTCTCAATCTAGATAAACCTCAACATTATCCTTTCCATGAAAATGGGACAAATCTACTTTGACTTCTTTAGGAGGGGGAGGATAATAAGATTCTCTTCTTTGCCTTCTAGATGAAGAAGGCTAATGATAGTAATCCCCCAACCTTAGACTCTCTCTTTCAAATTGAGAGTCCCTACTTTTAATTCCCCTTGATCTCTCCTTACTTTAGGCTTGTTCTTCTCTTTATGACTCTTAGTTCATCTTTTATTAGTGCATTTTACAACTCCTTATTAACTTGTTCTTAACTCATCTTTTGTTCAATTTCTACAATTTTATTTACTATGGCTTTAAGGGAAAGTTGCTCCTCAGAATCACCAATCCTAGGGGAATGACACCTTGACATCTTATGATTTTAAAACTTTTCTTATTTTAAGGACTTTTAGATTTCACCAAAGGAAAAATTCCAGGGGAAAGAGATGAACCAAAAAATGGTTTCTTAAGTACCTAATCTTGCCTTGCTAAAAGTGTCCTAGGCTACTTAGTTAATTTCCTTAAGTCAAAATTACCTTTAGAATCACAATATTTTGACTCAAATAAAACAAACACAAAGCAAAAGAAGAAAAAAAATCCAAAGAACCTAACACAGACCCCTATTAGTGAAAAGAATTTGAGTTTAATCTCTTATAGTCGAGTTCACACTACACGAAGCATGCAAGCAATTTACAAGTTGTGTTTAGGTGAAAGCTCCTATGGTGAGGCTTGAAACTTTGGTTTCAAGACACACTCACCATCTAGTTCAATTCACAAAATGCAAGTTATAAGAAAATGATCAAGTGTAGGAAGAACACCAAGGATCCTTCCAAACACTTGACTTGAAAAAGGCCCTTTATTACACGAATTGAATAATAAAAGTAAAACTAAAGGTTGCTTCAGATTTGGTAAAACTTGATCTCTCTCGGTTTGAAGAAGTAGGCCAAGGACAACCTCAAAGTCTCATAATCTACAGGACCTTCATGTTGTGAAATCTCCCCAAATAAGAACCTATATCCCAACCACTAGAACACAGGAATGTGTAGAACCCGTGAAAGCCCTTCATTGCTCAATTCTTTCACTACTTCACTTCCTAATATGCTACCAAAGATTAAGTAGGTCTCTAAACTGAATTACACCGCTAATCACCTCACAAGACCACAATTATCATTGGATTAGCACCAATATGTCATTCCATAGCAGTACCAATTAAAACCAGAATGACAACACCAAAACAAAAAAAATTATCAAATAGTTTTCGCACTAGAGGTTCAACAATGAAAACAAGAAACAAGCTATGAAACAATTATGCACTCAAAATGGACCTAGGATAGGTTCTAGAATGGATTAGAAAATCAAGAAAAGACAATAAGTTGCAACTGAAACGAAATTTAACTCAATTTCTTAAACTTCCAAAACTGTTCGACAAAATATCTCAATGAAAATCAGTTTTAGTATGAACAATTGAACCTTATGCTATAGTTTATTGTTTCCAAGTTAATGGTGATATTACCATAATTTTGCTACAATCCACATCCAATTAAAGTGCACAAATTAGAATTTAAAACTATGACAACAACTTGTTTCCAAAAGATGGACTTATAATTAGGGGTTTGGAAAATGAAAATGCAAAAGGTTGTTAGAACTCGAAGTTTCTTTGCATCAACATGTTTAAATCATTGAAATGAACTTGTTTGCACAGTAACTTGATGCAAAATCATAGTATTTCAAAATCTGACTTATGCAGCCCCTTTTGCACCCACATTACTCAACTCCAACAACCAATTTTAAGTATGATGAATCAAATGACTTTGAACACTCAAATTGGCTCAAAAATAGTAATTAAAACTTAATGATGACACTAGGAAAGTGATAAAAGATGTTCAACAATGAACTAGATGTTAAACCAGATTAAAAATTAAAATACTCAAACTATGAATGTGTAGATCAACCAAGTGCATAATCTGACTCTACTAGACTTTTCTCATGGTGCAACCAAGCTTTTTGCCTAAGCATTTCATTTCTTATATGGTATGTACCTGATACTTATTCATTCCAACACTTTTATCACAAATTTCAAAGTGCACATAACTTGTATATAGTAAAAACAGATTGCACGCACAACAGAAAACTCAAATCTGAAACTCATGTCACTTATCGTGCACCCGATCTCAATCAATTTGTCATATCTCATATGATGTACAGATGATGATCATTCATTCAGATCACACAAAAAACTCAAAAAGCATATTCAAACCGAATTGAAAGACAAAATAAGTAAATTCACAGAACTTAGACAAAACAAAACAATTAAATGACTCAACACTTCAAATGACCCGATTAAAATGACAAGAAACAATCAAATTAAAGCTGACACAAAGGAATGAATCAAACAAAACCTAATTAGACGACAAATCCAATAAAATAGTACACAAACAGAGTCAAAAATAGAGAAGGAAATGTAAACAACTCGGAATGAAGTAAATTGTTGCTTAACCCACAACTTGAACAACAACCAGGCTCGGATTACCACACGATGACTCTGTTTAGAATATTTTAAAGTCAAGTATTAGTGAGCAAAGCAATAGATTCACAAACTGAACTTTAAGTGCAGCAAAATGTTAAGGTTTATGGTGGAATGGGTGAATTGAAGTGCTTATGGAGGTGGTTCTAACTCAGGTGGCCTACCATCTATGGAAGGAAGCTAGAGGAGTAAAGGGAGAATCAAGAGGAAGGGACTTTTGGGCAAGAAGGAGGCTGGAGTGTTCTCAACAAAATAACTCGATATATCATCCAAAAGTGCCTTTACAAGAAAGGCGGATGCTTCATTTATAGAAAATTCAGCACCCATGCTCGAGCTCTTATGCTAGGCTTATTATCACTCGAGATTTGTGGATCAAAGGCCATGTAGACAAGTGTTTATCACATGTCGAATTCAAAGATTGCACCAAAAACACATGCACAAATAAAAGAAAGCTTATGGGCTCGCTGAGAACATAGGGTTTGCACTGGGCGCATGTTAACCCTAACAATTAATGAAAGAAAGCATATAGATTAAAGAACCAATTCAATACATGAGAGTTTCGAAGGATTATATCGGTTCCCCAACAACAATGAAGGTTTAGTTCACCATAGACATGGTGAAATTAGATGAAAAATAATGAAAGCATGAAAGATAGAACCCTAGAAGTTGAAGAATAGAGCTTGAGCATCCAAAATCCTCCTCCAAGGGGTGAAGAAAGTGTGATTTCGCCTCTTTCTGTCCAAAGATACTAACCCTAATTCGGCTAAAACCTTATATAGATTCCTAAAAATTATAGAAAATAGGCCCAAGCCCAAACTAAATGGCGCTCAGTGGTAATTAGCGCTCAACGGTAAGTGCAGTTCTTCTATTTTGACGCTCAGCTGCAGTTTTTCCCCTCAGCGTTGACTACGAGACTTCAGTGTACCGCTCAGCGGTAAATGTGGCGCTGAGCGGTGACTGCGACTCTTCTTTTAAGCACGTTCACTTCCTTTCTTGAGTCCAACTCCTTACTACTTCAACTTCTTTCCTCTAATTCATCTCAATTCCTGCAAAACAAGGAAAACCAAGCATAAAACCCATCCAACTCTCTTATTTCCAAAACATAAGCAAAAGCATGATTCCAAGCTAGTTTATAAGTCATAAAGGTTGTTTTTTTATGTCAAAATTAAGTATAAAAATAATAGTTTTTCAACTGTTATCAGCGCACCATCTTTGGGTTGAACAATGTGTTAGCTCCCTTCAAGGGTCGAGGTGATGAAATTTAGACCTCCTTTGAGGTCCATTAGCTGCCAATGAAAGTGAACATATAAGGCTTGGGTCTCTTTTGATGTATCCTCAAGGTCTTGTTGGATCTTTCTTGCCATTCCACGAGTAATGGGCCCTTGAATGGGTTGTGGGCTTGGGTCCAAGTCATGGGGTTGACATCTCACTCCAAAACTTAGGAGATTTAGCTCCTCATAATGAATGGAAAAAATTGAATACATGGAAGAAACTCCATCTCATTGAAAGATGTTATTTAAAGTACAAAGGAAATGTGTGAGAGAACTCTCCAAAGTCTCTATCTAAATCTCTCTAAAAGGTCCCTAAAGGTCTTCTAAAAAAAATACTCCAAAAAAAGTCTTCTAAAGTAAAGGTGAAATCACGTTTTTATATACTCTGACAGCGTAGCTCCAGCGATGACTTCCATGGCTCTAGCCGTGAGGTTTCCTCCCAATGTGGGTTTCTTCTACAGCTTAAGCTTTACATTTCTAAGTTGGAGCCTCTTGATATTACTTCTAGGTGAAGGATTCTTCGTGGCTTAATCCTCGAATCAGGACTTGAGGTTTTGCCTCCAAGGCGAATTTTCTTGATCTGGCTCAAGCCCCAGATTTCATGCTGAAGTCAATTTGTTGTGAAATGCTCAAAATTTCTCTGTTTTCTTTATAATTCATCAAAATCTGCAAAACAAGAAAAATTGCGGTGATTAACATAAATATTTAACAAAATCAAAGCAAGATAAGTGTCAAATTACCATCAAAACTAACTCATATTAGGAACTTATCAGTAACCAACTAAGCTCATAAAACTTTTTATTGCATACACATTCTTTGGACGCTCAAACTAAAGCATTGCATCCACCTTAACTAGATCTACTGGTATCCCCTAGACTAATTTCCCTTGGATTAATATCCCTTGGACTGATATTATAACTCCTAAGACCTACATTTCCTTTGTTAAAATAGAATGACTCAATTTCTCACACCAAGAGGGGGGTGAATTAGTGAAATGTAAAAATAAAATCTTTTTCACAAAAATGATGCCTTGATACTTTTCTAGAATCGCAAGGTAAAAGATTTTCAATGGAGCTGAAATTTAATCGAATGAATGCAGAACGTAATCGATTGAATAAAGAGAGTAGGGATGAGAAAATTCAAACAATGTTTTTACAATAAAGCTTTTATAGTGACCACAAGAAGCCAATGCATTATAATGATCAAGGTTTTTACAATAAAGCTTTTATAGTGACCACACGTCAAAAATATAAAACACCTCTCTAACCCTCTAATCAAAATATAGGCAATACACAACAAAGACCAACAACAAGAATCCCCTCCTCTGTTGTCTAAAGCCTTTGACACACTCTCAAAGTCAAGAACGCCGCACGCTCTTCTTCCTGTAATCACAACAGAGAACCTCAAACCAATCTTCAAAAGATTGTAGAATCTGATCTCTCAATGACACCTAAATGTGCAAGTTGATCAGCCTTTGAAAAAGACAGTAATCTTGCTGTTCAAGAAATCACAAGTAATTGATCACCACAGTCACTTTTGTTTCTTGGAGCTTTTCTTTACTTTCTTAAAGATCACAACTTTTTGCAAAAGATATAAAAATGTTAGAATCACAAAAGTTTTTAGAGAAATCAAATTTGTGTCAATTTATAGAATAACTCATCTTAGACGCATTTTAATCAACTTAGCTACTAAAGCATTCAAATACAACAATTATGTTATAACAATTAGCAGCAATCACGATAATTAATTGAATGCGCAATTAATGCAGTCGACTAACATTTAATGCTTGGTCAACACAACAAAAAATATGACCGTTAGACAATTATGTCAAGCATTAACAGTTATTCAAAACAATAACTAACTTAATCGAATACAGCATGCATGCAATCGATTATGCAACAATGTTAAGCATAGTTTTGAAAAACTTTCTCTTTGAAAACTTTCACAACACATTTGAAAATAGTTTGTGCAAAGACACGAGTTTTAATTGATTCACCCCATAATGAAGTCGACTTAAAACTGTTGTTTTGCCACACATTCATGCATAATTGATTAAGTTGTCGCCTTGTGGAAACACCTCTTGTGATATCACCAATAATGTTGCTTGTCGAGACATTTTTTGGTGTTTTCCACTCTTTAATGGATTCAGTTCTAGGGGATTCGATTGCCTTCTAAGAATTTTCCTCTCCTGGAACATATTCATTTTCTTTTTCTTCATCAGCAGAATCATCTGCATCTATTGACTTTCTAGATTGAACAGGATTAGTGGTAATATCAATATACTCATCAAAGGCTACATGAACAAATTCTTCAACACACATTATTCTTTTGTTATAAACACGATAAGCTTTACTTGTAAGAGAATAACCAATAAAGACAGCCTCATCGTCTTTGGAATCAAACTTACCATGTTTTTCCTTACCATTTTTTAGAACGAAACATTTGCATCCAAAGATTCGCAGATGTGAGATGTTAGGCTTTCTTTCCTTGAACAATTCATAGGGAGTCAATTTCAGCATTGACCTTATTATTGTTCTATTCAGTACATAACATGTTGTACTCACTGCATCTGCCCATAAGTACTTCGGGAAGTCTCTCTCATTTAGCATGGTTCTTGCAAGTTCTTCTAGTTCTCTATTCTTCCTTTCTACAACTCCATTTTGTTGAGGTGTCCTTGGAGCAGAGAAGTTGTGAGTGATTACCATCTCTGCACAGTATTCATCAAAAGTTTCATTTTGGAACTCTTTCCCATGGTCACTTCTTATGCACTTGATTTTGAGCTCTTTTTCGTTTTGAATGGCTGCGGCAAATTTCTTGAACACCCTGAAAGTTTCACTCTTGGCAGAAATGAAGAAAGTCCAAGTAAATCGAGAATAGTCATCAACAATAACTAAGCCATACAAGTTTCCTCCAAGACTCCTAACCCTTGAGGGACCAAATAAGTCCATATGTAAGAGTTGCAGAGGTCTGGTGGTTCACATTTCTCTTTTATTCTTAAAAGATTGTCTTGTTTGTTTTCTTTTTTGACATGCATCACACAATCTTTCAGAAATAAAGCGTATATTAGGAAGACCAATGACAAGATCTTTAGACACTAGCTTGTTCAATTGACCCATGTTAATATGAGCTAGTCTTTTGTGCCATAACCATGCATCATCTTCTTTGGACATCAGGCAAACAACAAATTTGAAGGAGGTTTGTCTGAAATCGATTATGTAAATGTTGTTGTACCTTTTCCCTATTAATAATAACTCATCGGTTGAACCATTGCTAATCAAACAGTATTTTGGTTCAAAAGTTATTTTTATCCCTTTATCACACAATTGACTAATGATGAGCATATTATGTTTCAATCCTTCAACAAGTAGCACATTTTCAATTTCAAATGTAGAAGGAGTTTAAATTTTACCAATACTAATGATTTTCGCTTTGTTGTTGTCACCGTAAGTGACGTGTCCAGTAGTCTTATAGGACATGCTTGTAAATTTTGTGAATCTCCTGTCATGTGAACATCCACTGTCTAGATACCATAGGGAGCCTTTTGTTTCTTGTTCTAAGCCCGATTTTGCCTTCTCAGATTTAGCCATCATGATGAGATTGCTTCCTGACACGTTTTCTTTATTGTCATTTTGATGCCTGTGAACTTTCTTCTCATTTAGAAACCTCGTAAACTTTTCAGCCTGTACATTTATCCTTTCGCTTATTTCAAAAGATTCATAAAAACCATTAGTAGTGGAGTTTGACTTGACATTACAAGTAACATGCACTAATTCAAACCCAGATTCACTTGTCTTTCTTGTTTGAGAAACAGAAGTCATTTTCCAAGATCAATCGATTAAACGAAAATAGTAATCGATTAGTTTTTCAAATATTTTATGAAAACCAGCTCTGGTGACAATTGTTAAAATAGAATGACTCAATTTCTCACACCAAGAGGGGGGGGGGGGTGAATTGGTGAAATGTAAATATAAATTGTTTTAAAATCTTTTTCACAAAAATGATGCCTTAATACTTTTCTAGAATCGCAAGGTAAAAGATTTTCAATGCAGCGGAAATTTAATCGAATAAATACATAACGTAATTGATTGAATAAAGAGAGTAGGGTTGGAAAAATTCAAACACTGTGTTTTTATACTGGTTCGGCCAAACCGACATCTAGTGTCCTTCCAACCACAGGAAACCAATGCACTATAATGATCAAGGTTTTTACAACAAGGCTTTTATAGCGACCACACGTCAAAAATATAAAGCACCTCTCTAACCCTCTAATCAAAATATAGGCAATACACAACAAGACTAATATCAAGAATCCCCTCTTCTATTGTCTAAACCCTTTGAGACAATCTCAAAGTCAAGAACGTCGCACACTCTTCTTTCCTACTCACAACAGAGAACCTCAAACTAATCTTCAAAAGATTGTAAAATCTGATCTCTCAATGACACCCAAATGTGCAAGTTGATCAGCCTTTGAAAAACACAATAATCTTGTTGTTCAAGAAATCACAAGTAGTTGATCACCACGGTCACTCTTGTTTCTTGGAGCTTTTCTTTACTTTCTGTAAGATCACAACCTTCTGCAAAAGATATAAAAATGTTAGAATCACAAAAGTTCTTACAGAAATCAAATCTACGTCAATTTATAAAATAACTCATCTCAGACGCATTTTAATCGACTTAGCTACTAATGCATTCGAATATAACAATTTTGTTATAACAGTTAGCAGCAACCACGACAATTAATTGAATGCGTAATTAATGTAGTCGACTAACATTTAATGCTTGGTCAACACAATAAAAAATATGACTGTTAGACAGTTATGTCAAGCATTAACAGTAATTCAAATTAATAACTAACGTAATCGAATACAACATGCATGCAATCGATTATGCAACAATGTTAAGCATAGTTTTGAAAAACTTTCTCTTTGAAAACTCTCACAGCACATTTGAAAATAGTTTGTTCAAAGACACGAGTTTTAATCGATTCACCCCATAATGAAGTCGACTTAAAACTTTTGTTTTGCCACACATTTAAAGTTCAACATAAGTGCTTGTGGTTTTCCTTTTCAACATCAAATGTCATGCATTCACACATAAAAACACATATGTAACATAGTGATATGCAATGAACAACACAAACATGCTCTCATATATGCTTAAACAGATTTAACACAGTGATCAAAAGCATATAACATGTAAATATGGAACATGTAACACAGAATATACATGTGTTATTAATTATGTGTTTTCATCATCAAAAACTCAGATATTATTGAGATTGTGGGTTAAGCTAAAACCTTTGCTCCCCCTATCAACAATCTCAACATCCTTCATCGAAAAGTCACATTTGGATAGTTATTTCATGTAATTGCTTCTTCCTTAAAATGTCAAACATTGTCATCTATGAAGACAAAAACAAACTTATCTAAGAAGGGTCTGAAGATCTTGTTCATGTAGTCCATGAACAAGGTTGGAGAATCGGTCACTTCAAAGGGAATCACTATATACTCATAGTGCCCATAACATGATCTAAAAGTCGTCTTTTACACATCCTCAAACTTAACAAGAATTTAGTGGTCACAAGACCTTAAGTCTATCTTAGAGAACACCATAGCTTCATGATATTGGTCCATTAAGTTATCTACCCTTGGTAGATGGTATTTGTTCTTGATGGTAAGCTTGTTCAACTTCTTGTAATCCACACATAACCTAGAATTGTCATCCTTTTTCTTGTCTATCAACACTAGTGCTCTATAGGGTGATGCATTTGGCCTGATGAACTTCTTCTCTAACAATTATTCTATCTATTCTTTTAGTTCCACTAGCTCTCTAGTAGCCATTATGTGTAGAGCTTATGACATTGGTCATGCTCCTAGCACTAGGTTAATTGAGAACTCAACCTCCCTCTTCGAAGGCAACTTAGGTACTTCAACTGGAAATACATCCATATACTCTTTAATAATCGGGTTTTGACTCTACATTTTCTCCTATTCAACCTCCATATGCGTTAAAACCACATAACACATTGTCTCATCCCTTATCTCCCCTAAGGCTTGATGTGTAGAAAACAACTCTAACTCCTTAGAGTTCAAGAATAGCACTATCTTCTTATTATAATAGATAATCAATCAATCCCGAAGATTATATTTAGGTCTCGTAGAGGTAGGCAGATCAAATTGATTTTGAACATGTGTCCAACTACAATAACTAAACACGCAACACACACTCAAGATATGGTTACTACACTCGAGGTTGGAGTCAATACACTTATATCATATTGTTGATAGGGGGAGTTGTGTTAAAGCTAAACCCATATATCCTATATGTGTTTTTGATGATGACAACAGAAATGTTTTAATAGTTTCTTGCATATTGTCTATATTTGTATTGTTCTTGGACTGTATATTTTTGCATATTCATTGTGATTATATCTATGATTACATTTGTTAATGTATATTCATTGTTTAAGAATGAATCTTTGAATATCTTGTTTTTTATGATGTACATGATGATGAACATTTTGTTGATGGACATTATGGATCTGTTTTATTGTTATCTTGCATAAAATAGCAAAACAAATCTTTGATATTATTAATGTGTGTGCTTGATACATGTATTATTGATTGGAAAAAAGTTTACATGTTTAAACAGATTGAAAATGTATTTCAGGTATATTTTAATCTGTTAAAAAATTTGTTTAATCTGTTAAATTGTTTCAGAACTCGTGTATGATTTATTGTAGGTAAATTGTTCTAACATAATCTTTATACAATGTGTATAATCGATTAACTAATAAAGTTGGCCAATACATTTTTTTAAAAGAGTGAAAATCTGATTTATATGAAGATTGAAATTGAATAGTTGCTTAAGTGTAAGACATAACCGATTACATGAGTTGTATAATCGGTTAAGTCATTTTCAAATGATAAATTCAATTTCCTTAAAGTTAATACATTTATAATGGTCATATTGCATTTAGTTTTAGCTGTTAAGAAGTGTTTAATCGATTGCATGCGCCATATAATCGGTTAAAAGTCATATTTTGAAATGCTGTCAAAATCTGCTAAACTAGTAGAAAAAACTTAATCGATTACATTAATAGAGTAATCGATTAAAATGCGTCAGGATTTTGAAAATCCTATAAATAGTTGTCTTGCATGCTGTTTCAAACTAATCTTTGAACATTCAATTTCATAACTAACATTTTGATTGAGTTTTGATTACAGGAGCGTCCAAGAACCATCTTGAGGAATCAAGGATCAACTATCAAGAAGTGTGCTTAAAGGTTGTTGATCATATCTACACTATTGGAGTGCTTGTTGTGAAGATCAGGTTTATCATTTTCAATCAGTGGATAGAGTTCTTGTGCTGTTGTGCCAGGGGGAGAGAACTGTGATTGTTCTCATTGAGATTTGGGATTTCTCTCAAGGTATTCTTAGAGTTGGGATTTCTCTAAGGTGACAGAAAGTTGGGATTGCTTTCTGGGTTTTGAGAGTTTGAGGGTGTTCTCCTCTTGTTTGCTATAAGTGATATTGAGTAGGGAAGGAGAGTGCATTGAGAGGGAGTCTTTGTATTCTTCCTTGTAAACTCTATCATTTTAGTGGTTCCCTTCAACTAAGGTTGTTGAAGGAAGACTAGATGTAAGCTTGGCCGAACCAGTATAAATCTATGTGTTGATCTTTCTATCTTTTCTCTTTATTTGTTGATTCTAACACTCTTGCTCATTGATTTCAAGAAACATTAAGAAAGCTTCAAAGATTTCATACAGGTTTTTAAAAGAACATTTTTAACAAAGAAGAACCTATTCACCCCCCTCTTGGTTGAGATACTTAGCCTACTATTTTCTACTCATATTATAGCTCTTTAACACATAGAACTAAATCTCCCATATAAACCTTTGGAATAAATGAGTGTGTTGGTCCAAAGTCAAACAACACACACAATTTCTTACCAGATATCAAATACTTTCGGCAAACCAAGTTACTTGCTCTAGAAACCTTTGCACCCGAAACCGTATACACTTTGCCAGTTTCCTGAGGTCTAACACCTCCTATGCTCCTCTATTGTTGTTGAACTACCCTTGAAGGTACCCTTGGTCTTCTGGTGTTAGGGCAGTCCCTACGATAGTGCCCATCCCTACTGAACAGGTTGCATCTCTCGAGATTAACTATATAAGGGCATTCTCAGATAAAATGGGGTCCTCCACATCTAACTATATAAGGTATCATGGTATTGTTATGACATGAAGGCACTCTAGTGCTGCAAAGTTGCAACCATGGTCTCAATTTCCTAGCTAAATTGGAAATTTCAAAAGAAGGAAAAGGCAGAGGGGTAGGTGGCCTATGTGTCATCACTTCTATTCACACAAGGAAAGACAATTTAGTCGTAATATAAATTATACTTTATCTATAACTCTTTTAACCACTTATCAAAAACAAAATAAAATAAAATAGTTCCAAACACATAAATCACCAAAGGACAGACCTGCTATGATACCATAAATGTAATGACCTCCCTAAAATTGAGAAATTATATTTCTAGAGTTTATACATTATAGGTATGTAAGAAAACCTGGAAAAATAGATGCAAAAGACACACACGCACACACACACATAATGTAGTTGTAGTCCTTAGTGTTAAAGATTTTCAAAATAAGTAAATCTCTTCATAGCTTAGTCAAAAAAGAAATGATAAAACTACATAATACATCATGTTTATATACATCAAACAAAACGCAGAAAATGCCAGGTTCAATCATCTCTCATATGGTCTACCTTCACTTGTAGCCTCATTTTCTCGCACCATAAGAACGATTGTAGCAAAAAGAAACAGAAAAACCAACACATAAAATAAGGATACATTAATTATAATTTTGAACATACAAAAATCATTTTTGTATAAAATACTCTTTAATAACATTGTGCCAAATTAGACCTCCATTTCCCCAAGCAACACACAATAAAATTCACATATATAATTATTCTATACTCAAATATGATATTTATGCATTGATCCACCTCTCTCATAAGTTCACTTATAGCATTGCCAAAAAAGGGATCCTTGATCCAAATCTCGTTATAGGAATCTCATTCAACTCTCACTACCTATGCTTCATTCTCTTTATGAGTCTGAGCATAGTAGAGTTTATGATGAGTTTAAAATGAGTACCCTAATAAATGCATCACACTATATTAACTAATTGTTATAATATTCCTCTTTAAGAATGATATCACCATACAAAAATTACAACACTCAAATAAAATCATCTCATCACTTTATCTTGATATCACGCTCTAAATCATTACCATATTCTCAGTATAATTTCACAGTAACTTCTCCATAGTTCAACTTACACATAAGCTTTAAATTTAATATACTCATCCAACAAGATCACTTACTCGCCTAACAAGCTTCCCTTTTAGGAGTACTTGTTTAGTGACTAGATGTCTTGCTAACAAATCAATCATTAAGATTATATACAAAATAATTCTACCAAACTTTAGTTCGGCTTTCGCTTAGTAAAAATTTCCTTGCCCAACGACCACGCCTCCCCAAACTCTCTGCCAAACTCATTTTTGGCAATCGCCTAGTGAGGAATGGGTCCCTCAACGAATCTACATAACATAGACACAAAATTCTACATAATCAAATATAAACCCTAACCCTAAAATAGTGTTTTCCTTCTCTATTCGAGTCCAAATAGAACCAATTTACTTAAAATGACCCATTGGAGTTAGGAGTATCATTCCACAATGATAACTTCATTATCATAATGTAGAGATCAAATACACACTTCAGCATATATACACTTATTCAATGAATTCCCATTCCAACCTAATCAACATTGTAAAAAAAATACCACTAACAATCTTCTCACAGAGTATCAGACAACCAATTCAGACAATCAAAAGCAAGCATACAAAAATTTAATTAGCTTTCCTTACCTTGATTAAACACTCATTTCTCTCACAAATGCTTCTTAGAGCTCATTTCAACACAGGAGGACCTAACTAGACAAACAAGACCCTAATTAGAAATCTAAGCAAATCACTATTATCACAAAGCAATAAACAACATCTTTGAGTCACATGCATTATCTCTCAACCCACATACAATCCAAAGAACAAAAACTACCTTAAAAAGAGTAAAAGGTAAATTTACTTTGTTTGTCCTTCTAATAGAGTGTATGTATAGAATTCTTCATTAGGAACACTTCTATAGTCTTTAATCTCCAAAAGGATGACGATCGGGGTCGAAAATCTAGATAGAGTAGAGAGCCAGTATAGATAGATCATGTTTTTTATAAAATGAACTTCGGTTAATAGAAAATCTATTTATAATTTACACTTTTTATTATTAAAATATTATAGTGTCATCTTTTAAAAACCATAACTACTTTTAGACCATTTTCTAGGTTATCACAATTTGTGTATATTTTATGTAAATTTAAGTTGTGTTTTATGTAAAATATTATATATGCATTTGTGATTTTCGTTCCTCTTCCAAACTTTGTTCTACTTAGGTCCTCTCCTTTGAGAAAGTCATGGATTTAGTCATGCATGACCAACATAGTTAGTTTTTTTTTTTAACATGGCAAATGGTGTGTGACGTCCCCAACCCGTTTAAGACATGTGTACTACGTCCCAAGTCAGAAAGACATCCAGATAGCCCAGTATGCATTAGGTTAGCTCGGTAAGGTGCATGGAGAATTCAAGTAGCTTAGTAAGAAGTCTAGTTAGTTCGGTAAAGTGAATGGAAAACTTAAATAGTTCTATAGGAAGTCTAGATAGCTTGATAAGGTGCTTATTGGACTATCTGGACTTCCTGTTGAGTTATATGAGTTCTTTATGCACGCTATTGACCTATTTGGACTTTCTACTGAGCTATCCGAGTTTTTCATGCACCTCACCAGGTTATCCAAACTTCCCACCAAGCTATTTGAGTTCTCCATGCACGTTATTTGGCTATCTGAATTTCTCACTGAGCTATCCAGATGCCTTACCCACTTAAGGACATAATACAGGTGCCTTAAACAGGTTGAGAATATGGCACATCGTTTGTCATGTCAAAAAAGAAAAAAGAAAAAAGAAAAAGAAAACTAACAATGTTGGTTATGAAGGACTAAATATGACTTTTTAAAGTAAAGAGACCTAAATAAAATAATTTTGGAAGAGAAAAAAAACCAAAATAGTTTAAAAAAAAAACATAATTATCTTTATAATGAATGTCTTTGAATAATTTATAATATAGTTGATAATTAACTTTTAAAATATTAAATATCTATTTTAAAAATCATACTTACAATAATTATGATTAATTAATAAAAAAATACTTTACAATGACATTAAATAATCATTAAATCCTAAATATTATTACAGTCACATCTGTGCAATGTTAATGAATTATAATATTCTTATGAGTTTTCCATGATATTTAACTTTTGGAAACACACCTTTGAATGTACTTGTCCTAGTTGATAAAGAGCCAAAAGAAATTGCATTATTTTTTATTTCTGTGCAATCCTACTCATCGCACTGTCTTTCACTGGGTAAAGAAAATGGTATAGTGGAAATGGCTTCGTGGAGGAGTTGTCACCACAGGAGAAGAAGGATGAAACATAAAACTAACTAACCTTTTTACAATACTATAACTCTCATGGGTAAAAAAACAAATTTTCAAACATAATCAAAATCAAATATAAATGTCCTTTACATGTAGTGTCTTTATAAGAAAAAATAAAATTAATTTTGATTAAGACAAAAGGAAGATTTAGTATCTTTAGTTTACGACCTTAGTTTTTCTTTTCACAATTGTAGATTTTGAAATTTTAAAAATGAACTATTTTAGTCTAATTCTTAATTTTCATAATTTTTTTATTTTGAGGAATAATTATTAATTGAAATATAAAAATAAACTACATGTATACAAAATTAAAAAAATCGGACGAAAGTTACACGTTTTTAAAATATGAAACTAAAATCACAAGAGCAAATAAAGAAATCAAAATCATGGGTAATCTATTTGTAATTAAGAAAAGTAGAAACAAAAATAGAAGAAATTTTTGACTTCTAGCTTTTAATTGTTTGCTCCTTATTTTATTTATAAAAGAAAATATTATACAAGACGAGCGTACTCACTCAACAATCAGTTTCTTATTTAATATTTATTAATATTGAAAATTATTTTTTTAATAAAATATTGTAAGACCTAATGGATAAACAACATGAAATGTTTTCTCATTTTCTTTTGTTTTATTCTTATGAAACGTTTTTCCGATTCTACACTTAGTGTCTTGTGTCACCTTACCAATTATTCGAATACTTATTTTATTTTATTTTTGTAAAAGTTAAAATTAAATAAAATTTCTGAAAATGAAAATTAAATATACTTTTAACCATGTGTTTGAATTATATTTTACAATTTCATTGAAATTTATTAAATTTAATTTTTAATATTCAAATAATTTACTTTTTGAAATATTTTATTTATATAAGATAAATAAAATATATTATATTTTTTTAATTTTCATTTTAATAGAGTATTTCTATTACTATTAATTATAACACATTATATATAAACTAATTTAAATAATTCAATAATATATAATATTTGCCTTAATGATTCTCGATTAAGATCCAACCAATGACAGAATACGAACAGAAATATAAATTTAGCCATGAAAATTTTAAAATTTTTATTTTTTATTAAAATTTATAATTTTAAATAATAAAAATAATCTTTCAAATTTTTAACATCTATATTTTTTAATTATTTATTTACATTTTCTATTATAAAGCATTCTAAATTATTTATAAAAATAAATGACCTTCTAAAAGCTTCTTATCTATAAAAATAAATTATTTTGTAGCATTCCTCGCCGAAATATATTATCTATTTTTTTGTTCTTACTTCCTATTCAAATCAAATTCTATTTTCTTTTCTTTTCTTTTCTTTTCTTTTCTTTTTCTTTTTCTTTTTCTTTTCACTTTCTTCCTGATATACAAAACATAGAACGATATTTCAAATATTATTTTCTTAAAAAAATTATCGTATATATATTTAATATTCACGTCACATTCGCGCGTCTAAAACTATGATGAAAACAAAAAAATATCTTCTTAAAACAAAAAGTTTTATTTTATTTTGATACACTAATTAAAAAAACAGATTGATGGGGAAATCTATCATCGACCTGAGTCTTAAGGTGACCTCATATATTCAAAAATTAAAAGTAATAAAATAAATAATATCTCACCCAATAGTGATTGATTGTTACTTTTCTTTCTTTCTTTCTATTTGTTTTGCATGTTAATTAAGAGATATTTTTTAGTTAATATGTACTACTTTTTTTTATTTTGACAAGTATTTTTCTTCTTTTAAGTTTATAAGCTCATACGAATCTATAGTCCCTCCAATATAATGAGAACATAGGTAAATAATCACTATGTTAATTCCTTTCATTTTTTTATAATCGTGATAGAATTATTTATCATAAAAGAATTACTAATATAGTTGAACAGCTTAATACCATATAAGGTTTATATTCTTTTATTAATATATTATTTCATATGTAAACTGCTATTGTTAAGATTTAAATACGAATTACTTAATTAAAAAAACACATATATTTGTATCAACAAATATTGACAATTCATCCAGTTTAATATGTATTACTTTATTTGCATAAAAAAATTAAATTTTGTATCTCTTAATTTTTTAGAATTAGATATATTAGGAATGCTATTGTTTTTTCTCTGACGTTTTCAAATTGATAAAATTCAAAGCTTATTTCTTGAAAAGAGTAGTTGTGGGAATAATTCAGTTACTAAATTTGGTAATTGTTGGGTTATTATTTTGTAGCTTTCAAGTTTACAAATAAAAAATTTTATTTAGATTGGATATACACATAAATAAGGATGGCTCATTGTTAAATGGTTTATTTTGTGTGATTTTAAATTGAACGGTGGTGTGTATGTCACTAATATTTAGTTAAAGTTTATTTGCTATGTTTATCTTTAGAGTTTGCTTATTGCAAAATTACTTGTACCAAACTCATGTATTTTTTATTTTTTAAGTGTAAGTATAAAAAATATATGTTATTTAAATTATCATCAATTTCGTATGGTATTAAAGATGCATATGGTTTTGTTCTGGAAAATACTTTGTGGACACTAGGTAAGGGTGATTATATTAATATTTGGAATGATCATTGGTATTTTGACATTTGCATATCTAAATTCGTTAGAATTCCTTATTCTGACAGAGTAAGGTTATACTTTATTGTTAGTTTAGCCTATACAGATGCTTATTAGAACTTTCCTTCTTTTGTTATCAGTTTATGTGATTTATCTTCTTTAATGGTTAATGAGGATGAGGATGTGGCTAATAGGACTTTGGATGATACTGGTTTACTTTCTCAAAAAGTTGCAAAAACATTTTATTCTTTTAGTGGAACGTGTGGGTTGGGAAAACTTGATTTGGTTGGATGAGGTACCACAAACTAAAACTCTGATTCTTTGGAAATGATTGTATGGTCATTTACCTATTGATTTGGAGGTTAAAAAAGGAGTGGTTTTATGCTCTGTGTTCTTTTTATGGTAATAATATTGAATCTTTCTCTCATTTATTCTTTCATTGTTCTATTGTTATACAACTTTGGAAATGATTGAAGAAAGTTTTTCAGGATTTGTAATTTTTTCTTTGGATTTAGTTGTTTACTTTATCAAGTCTCCTTGTAGCCATTTGCTTAAAATGATTAAAGTGTTTGTTATTACTGTGGTTATTTTGATGATTTGGAGGATGAGAAATTATAGTATATTTCAGGATCCAATTGTGTTTCCTTCTGCTGTTCTTTAAATTAAGGAGTTAAAGCATATGTTTAGGAATAAATCTAAGAAGCATATGAGTAATTTTGTCTATGATTTTTTAGTGCTAAAATTTTTCAATATTCAAACTAGAAAGGGTATGGTGGTTTCATTTATAGATGTAATATGACAAGTTCCATATGCTAATTGGCTTAAGCAAAAACTGATGGTATAGCTAGGGATTGACCTAATTTTGTTTTATGTGCTCGTGTTTTTAGAGGAAGTAAATGGTAAATATATTGGTAGTTTTTAAGCTTTTTAGGAGTACAAACTTCTACTTATGCTAAGTTTATGAGGGTCATTTATGCGTTGGAGCATGCTTGGAGGGAGGACTTTCAACAAATTTAGTTGGAAAATGATTCTTCTTTAGTCTATTATGGTTTTTTATATCAACGAGTAGTTTGATGGAGTCGTAGAGGAAGATCACATTGATGTTTTGCATTTTTGTATGCATATGTAGTTCAAAGTTTCTCATGTTTTTCATGAAGGAAATCATTGTGCTTGTTAAGAAATGGACTTCAAGGCTAACTCATTCCTACAAAATCAACTTGTAAGGTGAGACTTGCACCCTCTTATATACTATAAATTTTCCCTATATCTAGTCGATGTATGACTTTCAACACAACCCCCTCTGGTCGAGGTATATACATCTCAAGCATGGGACGAGACATTAATGGGTGGTCTAATAGCAGTCCGATATCAAGTAGAATGATATGAACAACAAACACAAATCTCGTTAGGATAGACTCTAACCCTTGACTTTGATACCATGATAAGAAGTGAACTTTAACCCTAACTCAACCCCACAATATCAGCTTGTAAGGGAAGGTTTCCACCCCCTTGTATACTATAAATTGGTCTTATCACACAAACAACGAAAGTGATGTTAGGTTTGGTGATAGTGAGATAGTTGAGTTTGCCTACTAGGTGACAATATTTTTCTGGGTCTGGTGATAGTAAGATAATAACCCAAGCTATGGGGCCTGATTTACTTTGTAATTCCTAAACATTGTTCAGGAGAATTTATTAACTATAAAAGTATCTTTAGTTTTTATGAGTTTTTTTATTAAATTTTTTTAAAAATGTATAAATTTAAACTAATTTATGCATAAATTAATTTATGAAATTTCACTTATAAAATATTTTTAATTTCAAGTTTTAATTTATTAGAAAAACTATTTTTATATATTTTTATTTTTTTTTAAATATGTATAAGAAAAATATGTTTGAATATTTTTTATTTATTTTTAGTATTATAAACAAATTATAATAAGTATTAAGTAGTAACTTAATTTTAGTGGTAATGGAATATGATAACATTTATTTCATGCATAACTTGCAATGATATCAATAATTATCTCACTAGAATTCAAATACTCGATCCACCTAGTTTAGGTCACATAATAATTATGTAACCAACAAAAATCTTTTTCTAAACATGAGTTTATCATTAAGTTAAAAGTTATAAATAGTCAATATCCAATTCTTGTTATTTAAGAGTGTAACAAGTGTCATAATTTGATTGTGGGATGACTTATTTAGTCTCCATCATGAGAAAATTGGCGTACCCTACAGCACCCATTCTCAGTGAAAATAAACACTAGTACAGTCAGGAGAAATGACAGCGGTTGTTTTTCCTTATAGGCAGCGATTCTCGAACCGAGACATATTCAGGCGAGGCAAAAAGTGTAATATTTTTGGCCTCGGGTGTGAACCGAGGCATAAAGGGAGAGGATTTGGCATCGGTTCAACCATAACCGAAGTAGTAGAGTTTTTGGTTTTTTTATTTTTTTTTTCGTAAGACTATATGCCTCGGTTCAGGGGAACCGAGGCCGTATTTCCCACCCTACTGCCTCTGTTGTAGCTTGAACCGAGGCAGTAGAGTCCTTTTTTTTTCTCAATCGCAAAACTTTCTGCTTCTGGTGTGGTTATAACCGAGACCATAAGGTGGTTTTCTACCTCGGTTTTGACTTGAACCGAGGCATATATCCTTTTTTTTAAAATGAGGTCTGTTTCTGCAACATTCCTAACCTTTCGAAACAGACCTGCATATATATTTATAGCCAGAACAGTCCAGAATAATCCAGAAACGTATATTTTTAATGAAAATTATAATAAAACATAAATCAAGTGTCAATTGAATCATAAATCAACTTCTTAGAAGCATAAATCAATCCAATGTAATCATAAATCAAGTTTGAAGCATAAATCAATGTAATGTACAAAGTTAAACGAATAATAATGTAGAAAAGCATCAAACAACTTAGAAACATAAACTTAGAACTTACTATATCCTAATATCTACTACATACTATTATATAAATGAATTACATATTTAGCCAGTGCTTTCCTTACAAGTGGAAGTGACTTCTTTGGAATTGGAGCAGTCATATTGAATCTCTGCATAAAATACAATGATTTCAATTAGTGTATTTGAAATCTAAACTATAGGGAAAATAAAATTCAAACCTAAATAATATCGTTTCCCATCCACTGGTGTAATGTGCACGAATAATGGTCATCATCCAAAACATGACGTAGTAACCACATTCATATGACCCCGTTTGTCTATTACACTACAATATATCATCATAATTATAAAATGTTAAGTAACATCATTTGAATGGAACCAAATGTAACAAAGTATGGTCGAAGAGAAAGAACAGGAAGGTGTGGTGGTGGAGGCTCGCCCAAAAACGGTGGTCGCTCTGGTCAAAGAGAAAGAATAGGGAGGTGTTGAAGAAGAACTACAAATCCTTCTATTTTATAGTGCAGTAGAAGAAAGCAAAGCAATACTGCCTCGGTTTCACGAATAACCGAGGCCTAAACAGCTTAAATCAATTTCAAAATAAAGTTATATGCTTCGGTTGGCTTCCAAACAGAAGTAGTAGAGTGTTTCGGCACCGGTTCGGGGAAAACCGAAGCAGTCTATGTGGACAGAATGCAGACGTTTACGCTTCGGTTAGCTATTATAACCGAGGTCATAGCATGTTTAGGCACCGGTTCTGTGTCGAGCCGAGGCGATATCCCCTTCACGAAAGGCTAGTCAGTCTGACTTGCAGAGGGTGGTTGAGTGGCAGAGAGTTTTATGCCTCGGGTGGCTAAGACAACCGAGGTAGTAGCACTTTTAGGCACCAGTTCCCCAACAACCGAAGCATATAAGTTCCCATTAATTAAAAAAACGCCACCGCGTTTTAATATGCTCCGGTTTTTCTAAAACCGAAGCGTATTGGGCGCCTTTAAAAGTTGTTTTTTTTACTAGTGAAACATTATAAAAATGTGTGTAGATCAATTCTCATTTAATACCTTGATACCTTGTGAATATTGTTCATTATTTCCTATAAAATTGAATTCTTCTTTTAGTTCTAAGTTTGACACTTCATGACCATGACTTATCTAAGTTCATCCAAGAAAGTTTCACTAATAAAAAAACTTGTAAATAATTATTGTCAATTATTCTTCAATGGAAACCCAAATTAATCAGTTATTTTTATTCCTACTATTTATATAATTAATCTGATTAGTTGAGTTTATATTCTTATTCAAAGGATATTTAAATCCACCATTTATTTTTGTGTTTCCCTATCTAAATTAGCAATAGCCTTAATGGATTTACCATATTTGGAAAGAAGAAGTTGGACTTCTATGCAAGGCTATGATGTTGAAACCGTAATAGGATGCATTTCGTGAAAAGAGAATCCTAGAATTTCTCCATCTCAGAATTTGAACTAGGGGATTCATTTAAAAGATAGAGCTAGCACAAAAATAATTTCTCATTTGTAGAATTTTTCTCAAAAATGTGATATTAACTGTTTTGTAATGTTAAAAATGTGATATATCTTACAATAGTTGAACACTATGAAAATTAGGATGTTACATTCAGACTAATACAATTATAAAACTTCATGGTATATGCAAAGTTTGTTTACTTATCAAATACACTTCATCTAATTAAACATAAACAACACATTCCATCTCAAATGTAAAACATGCTTATAAACCAATTGCATATTTTCAAGTTTCCTACCTCTTATATGATAGAAAAACTTTGTCCATAATATTTCTTATAGAAAATCATTCAAAATAAATAAAAAAAAACATACTAGTTTAGCAAACTCATGTTTGAAGTTTAATAGATATCAAACTTAGAATTCAATTCAATAGAGAATTTCAAATATTAAATCTTCGAATTGTTAAGACAAGATCGTCTAGAGAGACTAGATTGTCTAGCAACTCATGTTTAAAGTTTAACAAACAAAACTCAACAAAATATTGATTATAGAATGTAACGTCTAACGTTTGCATGTGCTAAAGAATAATATTGAATAAAATAAGTGTTTATTAGAAATAACAGCTTATCTAGAGTATTGAACGAGGTAAACATGTATAAAGAATATAATATAATGGAAACATAATCCAAGTAAACGCTGAGTTAAACGCTAAGTTAAACACTAAGCTAAATGTTGAGCTAAACACTAAGCTAAATGTTGATGCTTAAGATTTAATATCCAAATATGTTGAGCCACTAAGCGTCTAACAAATGAATCATCTAAGATATCAATATAACGTGCCAAATGTTGTCAAATGATATATGATTATTTGATATCTCAAACGCGTCTATTGCATATACATAAAAAACATCAAATGCTATAGAATTCCTAACATAGTGTTTAATCACCATAACGCTTAAACAAAAGATATAGTCTGTGCAAAATTATAAAGCATTTGAATGATAGCCTCACTAAGCATGACTAAACAATGTATTATAGCTTAAACAAACAAGCGTTTAAAAGATCATATCATCCAAATGTAACACCTTAGAATGCTTTGCTTTTAAACAATACTTTTATGAAGCGATGCTGACATGTGCCAAAGTGTTTTAAACACGCAACAGGCTTAATGATCATCAACATTTAAAACATTTAATGATATACGAAAAAGTGCTTCTTTGCTTGCATGTTTTGTTCTCTTTGTTTGTGCAGGTAATGACAACATCAAGATTTATTCAGAAGCTCTACACAAAAACAAAAAGATATTGAGAGATAGGAAAATATTTTTGGAATGTTGATAAAGCATTGTCACTCTACAACGTAGACTTGAGTCTGACCAACTAACTAAAAAGGCCATGAAGTCTATCTAGAAATCAAATATGTGTCCAACAATCATCTCTTGAGAAGGCTATATAAAAAGGATTCGTAAAACAGGAGATAGTTGTTGAAAATAAAGAAAGAGAGAACATACACAAGAGATCATTGAATACTTACTCTATTGCTCTACCTCAAAGCTTATATCTTCTAAAACCCTTCATTCTAAGAGAAAGAACTTTAGAAGTTCTCATAATTCATTATATTGTATATATCCTTTCCCTAAGAATTATTTGAATTTGTACTTGTATTAAAAACAATGATTGTGTTTGGATATTCATAAGTAAATATTGTTTAACTCAGTTAAGTTAAACATTTTAGACAATTGTTTAGAGTTGATACCAATAGTGGTCAAACTCGGACTAGTCAAGTTGACTAGGAGAACCAGAAGTGATTGATAATACTTGGGTTGAGTAAACCACTATAAAAATACTTGTGTTATTGCTTCCTTTGTTTAAAACGTTTTCCTAAAACGCTTTATTACAAACACTCACATCTAACAACTATTGCAGACCTTCTAACCCCTATAATATTTATTAAGCGTTGATTTGCGAAAGAATTTAAAACACTATTCAGAACCCCTCTCTACTTTTCTTGTGTTTTCCTGTATTTTACAAATATCATTTTCTCAAAATAATTTAAAAATATCTCTCTTTATCTATTTTTCTCAACTCCTTCAAAACCTTCTCACCATTAAAAGTTAAGTCATAACTTATTCATACATACCTAGTTAAAAACACCTTTATTCTAATTAAAATCCCTTATATAAGAATAAAAAAATGTATTAAAGTTTGAAAGCTATAAAGAAGAACAGAGAAAAAAAGTTTCAAAAAGTAAAAAATTAATTAATTTTACAACATACACACTCAAATACTTAATAAGAAAAAACATTATGCCATATCAATCACATTAAATGGATATATTTTTTCAAATAAGGTTATACGAGGCATCACTATGAACTTTGATATGTCAATTATGCTAACACCCCATAACTCATTAATTATTTATCATCACATGAAAATTTATCAAAAAATAAATAAAAGAATACAAAACATGAGGGAGTGCACCAAATCTATGATAAAATTTATACTTCGAGACATAGGCAAACTATACCTATTATGAAAAAAAATCTAAATAAATACATAGAGGTAAAACCTTAAACCACCTATATTGTTGTCTATGAAAAGATAAATTAGCTAACTTACAACACCATTGGAAGTCCCACATCGATTAGAGATAAGGCCAATTTATAGTATATAAGTAAGTGCAAACCTCACCTTCCAAGCCAATTTTGTGGGGTTGAGTTAGGTTTAAAGTCTACTTCTTAACATGGTATAATCATATTCCTCTTCGCTTACGAGGATATGTCATTCTAACAACATGATATTGGTTTCTTCTTTTGATTATGTATTTATTTCTAATACTACAGGTGAAGCTAAGCAAAACTATTGGCTGTCATGGGGTTTATATAATGAAAATTGGATTTGAATGTCATATTGATTGATTCAAAGCTTGCTTGTTCCCCAAAGGATATATACAAAGTTTTGGTCTCGATTATGAGGACACCTTTTCCCTTATGTCCAAAATAATTTTTATTCATCTCATTTTATCTATGGTTAATATTCATCATTGACTTCTTCATCAACTAGATATTAAAAATGCATTCTTACATGGTGAATTGCAAGAAGAAGTTTATATGGATCAACCCCATAGTTTTCTTGCTCCCGATGATTCTCATCTTGTTTATAAGCTTCAACAATATCTCTATGGTTTGAAGCAATCTCCTTAGGCTTGGTTTGGTCATTTTAGTTTTATCTTGATACAATTTGACATAACCAGATGTGAGGTTGATCATTTTGTTCTTTTTGCTGCATTTTCCTTGTTGTTATGTTGATAACATTATCATCACGGATGTTGATGACAATAGGATTTGATAAATCAAAGAGCACATTTCACACAAATTTCATACTAAAGATTTCGACCTTCTAAAATATTTCTTACGCATTGAAGTTGCTCAATCTAATTCTAGAATTGTCATTAATCAACTTAATTTACTGAAGTTTCTAGTCCGAATTAAAAATAAAAATAGTAAAATAATTTAAATAATTAACCGTAAAGAATGTAAATATGTAAGAATATTATATCTTAAATAATTTACACTTAAAAATTAAAGTTTAATTATAATAAATAAATTTATCAGGTAATAATTTCATTTAATTTATTTTAGGATATACATTAATTAATCAACTAAAATTTTAAATATGTATATTATGTTAAAAGAAAAAAATTATAAAAAATTGAGAGACACAAGGATTTTTCAACTAACTATGAACTCTATCTTTAACAGATTAATGATAAATCAGACTAAAACCAGCAAGACAGATTATTTTACATTTCGAATTTAAGGTTTTTAAATGGGAAAAAGCTTGGTTAGAAAAACATAAGATTTGAATCCAATTAATTATAAACTGACCAATACATATTTAAATAATGTGATTAAGAAAAAGTATATACGTAATTAAAGGGAATGAGTTCCAAATTACTATATCTATAAAATAACTTCTACCCCTTCTAATGTCTTAATCAGGTTTTGATCCATCAGCATCAGTAGCCCACGCGTATCCTCGTGCACGTTCCAAATTCAAATAAAAATGAAAACCACGTGTCCCATCTCCATAGGAAGTCTTCCCCCACGCGCCAAGCCGCGCTTGAAATGACGGTGCAGTTCGGCTGAGACGAAGACGATCGTGACGAACCAACTCTATAAATCTGAGACGAAACTTGCTTTCCGAAATCATAACTCCACCTTCTCTCTCTAAAATCCATTATCTCTTTCTCACTCTAGAATTTTCTCTTTCATTTTCTCTTTAGAAAATCTTTTGAGCTTCCAGAACCTTCTGCCTGATCGATATTTTGGAGAAACTCGATTTGATATCGTGGCTCGAGCTGCATGAACTGGTTCGTTAAGCTGGATTCGTCGTCTTCAAACTTGAATTCCAACTACTTCGTTACCTGTTTGCTGATTTTCTTCCTCCATTTCTCGCCTCAATCGCTCTCTTTTGCTTCGAATTTCGACACTGAATTCTTCACTAACAGTAATCTGATTTTTTGGTGCAATTATGGAGTCCAGAAATAAGCGTAGTCATCAGTTAACCAGAGGTTAGCTTTTAATCAAATTTTTCGTTTCTGAATTTTTTGTTTTATTTTGTGTTTTTCTCAAATGTCGGTGGTGACCGCGTGTGCACCTTACTTTATTTGAGGATGTATAATTGTGGTGAGGAAAAGAAGGTTTTTAATTTTTAAATCCGTGTTATAGTTTTATTGGTGAAATGAAAAAGTTTCTCAGTAACAGTGGGAGGCACGTGTCCGTCTGTCAGGCGCAAAGCAGTACTTTTTTTTCTGAATAATTTATTTTATACTTAAATTAAATTAAACAAGCTATCATAAAGCTTTTAAAAGTATTTTTGGATAAAAAGTAATTTCCGTATTTTATACATTGCTTTTGAAATACTTTTGGAAAGAAGTAATTGCTGTACTTTAAGTATTAGAAAGGCAGTTTATAATAAGATACGATTTAGATTTTTAAACTAAATAAAAATACTAGAGGATAATTTTCACCATGAGAAAGAAGGCAGGAACAGTAGGTATTTTGGTAGGATATGTTTCCAAATTTTATTATTTTCCTTCAAATTGCATAGTCAAAAATTAAACTTTTGTAGTCCAACCATTTTTTTTGTCGTGTATTTAAAAATAATCTATTTTAATCTTTTATATATATATATATATATATATATTGTTTTAATCTATTATAAATTTTATGCATATTATTTTAATTTCTATTCTTTGAGCTAACAAATTATTAATTTTTTTGATAAATATTTTTAGAGTCACATGATGCATATCCCAATTATTTTTATATATTATACTTTAAATTATAGAAAAGTGATTTAATTTTACTATTTTATTGTATTTTAATTGTTTTTAGTTTAATAATAATGTTTTTGCAGAATACATTAGTTTGACCTCACAATTATGCACGAGACAATTAAATTATTTTTATATTAATGTTATTGTTTTGTGTGTACCAAATGTATACACCAAATCTCACTTAAGTGAGATGGGATGCGAAAAGAAGTCTTCGCATGAAGATAAAGAGAATTGTAAGATAAGATAAATAATGGGAAGAGTCTCTTTAAAGAGAGAAAAAGTTATTTGAATTGATATATATACACTCATGATCACTCTGGTATATTAAAAGTTGAGGGAATAATTTCAAAGTTGAATTAACTTATGGAACGTTCGATCATATTTTCTTTCTTTTTCCCTTTTTCTTGTAGCTCTTTGCTATGGAAACAGCAAGCAGGAGGGGAGGTCACCATCTGTTATTATTGTTGGTGGTGGCATGGCTGGGATTGCTGCTGCACGTGCACTCCATGATGCTTCATTTCAGGTAACAACTGTGCGCCAGTTTAATTATATGGATTTTTAATAATATTTGTTAAACTTGTATTTCCTACTCTAATGTCAAACAGTACTTTATAGGACAAAAATTGAAGCAGTTTTGTAGGTACTTTTGGGACAGATCTCCAATTTCAATAAGGGTTTTAAATCTGCTAATCTATGTTAACCTTCAATGCAAGTGTATACTAGTTTAATCTATTATTGGGCAACAACCCAAAGTATTTGAAGAACTGTATCTGAATTTCGTTAAGTCCATGAACAGAGTTATTCTAGGCATAGTGGATGGTTGTTCGACATTTTCCTGTAGTTTGAAGTAGGTTGCATTATATTTCAGTGAAAGAAATTGGTGGGTCAATCCATCATTATGATTTCCTACATCATTATGAGCTTTGTTGAATGGAAGCTTGTAATGGTTCCGGGGAAGGGTCCTGGGTGACACTTGGTAGTTCAGAACTGGACTGGTTTTGTACCTACATATATGGGTGAATCAATTTTCACGAAACGCACGCACGCAGCATGTGAATTGGGGCCACATTTTCTCTTATATTTTGATGAACCTGTTGCCTGAGAATTTCATGTGTTTGTGCGAATAATGCGAATCATGAAGTGGCAAAATAATTTAACTTTTAAGCTAAGGATTGCGTATTTGTGTTGCTTGTAGTTGAAACTTGAACTTGCTTCATGTTTTTGTAGTCAATAGTTAAATTATTAATATGCATTTTCAGAGTTGAAGGACTAAATCGTGTTTTTTTTTTTTAAAAAAAAAAAATTGTTAGGTTGTTCTCTTAGAGTCAAGGGAAAGAATTGGTGGCCGAATTCACACTGATTACACATTTGGTTTTCCTGTTGACCTGGGAGCCTCATGGTGAGGCTTATTTTCTGATAAATTTATGATGGTTATGTTTTTATGAGAATGCAGAATTTGTCCATTACTTTCCCTGTTTAGTAATAAGAGGTACTCATTTTTCAGGTTGCATGGAGTTTCCAAGGAAAACCCACTGGCTTCGGTCATTGCGAGGCTGGGGCTACCCCTTTATCGTACGAGTGGAGATAACTCCGTACTTTATGACCATGATTTGGAGAGGTAAGTATATAGATTTTCATGATTTATTACTATTATATAGCTAATTCTGTCATACTTGCATAGTACATGATCATTGATTTCAAATAATTTTTGGCAACTTATTTTAATATATTTTCTGGTCATTCTGCACGGTGGAAATTACTATAGACTACTTTTCTCTTCTTTTTTTTAATTGAAATTTGAAATTCATCATTCTTGCAGCTATGCACTTTTTGATACGGATGGGAATCAGGTTCCCCAAGAGTTGGTAACAAAAGTTGGTGGAATATTTGAGACAATTTTAGAGGAGGTAATTCTTTTTGTTTATTAATTTTCCTACTTATGTTTTACCTAATAAGCTCTATCTTCATAGTTGGAAGCTATTTTTTAGGCATAAATTGCCTTTCTAAACGATCATTTCATGACTAAATGCAGACAAATAAAATAAGAGATGAATTCAATGAAGACATGTCCGTGTTTCGTGGTCTTTCAATTGTTTTGGATAGGAAGCCTGAACTAAGGTTATTATGGACATAAGAAATAATTTCTTTAGCCCCATTATTACTCTTTTAGGCCTAGTAATTGATAACATTTCTTCATCACTTGAAACCAGGTTGGAGGGCCTTGCTCATAAGGTGCTTCAGTGGTATTTGTGCAGAATGGAGGGTTGGTTTGCTGCAGATTCTGATACTATCTCACTAAAAGAATGGGATCAGGTAATTTCAACAAATCAAGCTGAAAATTTTGTTTGTACTAGTGGTCTAGTTCCAAATCCCCCACCCTTCCACCCACCCCAATTTACGCACTGAATGATCTATTCTCTTTGGTCTTACATACAGGTAGTGAAAGAAATAGTTTGTAAAGTCGTCTCATAGCCAGGTGCATGCATGAGTCTTCAACATGCAGCCTTTCTATGACCGATAATCATGAAAATGTGTTTCCTGATCTACATATAGGAGTATGTATCTGATTGAAACCCTTTTTGTACCTTAATAAGTCATCTTAAGGCAAATTGCATCATATACAATTAAATGAATGAAGGCTCTCTAAGATTTAAACAGGTGTCAATTTAATATATAACACAATCATTATAACGTTCTTCCTCCACTACGAATTAGTGGTACTTTTTTGTTAAAGTGGTTGGAGTCGGATGTGTAGGATTCCTCTATCATCTGAATATACCATCATATTGCATGGTTGTTAAAAGGTGGTCTACCTTTACGGGGATGTAGGGTTCAAAATTGCTACGCAATTTATACCAGCCTACCATAAAGTTTGTTAAAAAAGAATCCATATTACAAATACATACCAGCCTACCAGAAAGTTTGTTAAAAAAGAATTCATATTACAAACACGCAACTTTATTACCCTAATTATATATAGCATCTTACATGAAGCCTTTTATCTAACACGTAATTTATTTATTTTCCTCGTAATTACTCTGTCCTGTACTTACAGGAGGTGCTTCTCCCTGGTGGACATGGTCTAATGGTCCGGGGCTACTTGCCTGTTATAAATACCTTAGCCAAGGGTCTTGATATTCGCTTGGGGCACAGGTAGATAATACTTTTAGTTATTATTTCAAATTACCATGTACTATTTTTGTGTAATTAATCCTCTGGCCATGGTGACGCCCCTTTTTCAGGGTCACAAAAGTAATTAGGCGATATAACGGAGTAAAGGTAACAGTGGAAAATGGTAAAACATTTTTTGCTGATGCTGCCATCATTGCTGTTCCACTTGGGGTGCTTAAAGCAAAGAGAATAGTGTTTGAGCCAAAACTCCCAGACTGGAAGGAAGCTGCCATTGCTGATCTTGGAATTGGAGTTGAGAACAAAATCATCTTACACTTCGAAAATGTGTTTTGGCCTAATGTGGAATTCTTGGGAGTAGTTGCAGATACATCTTATGGATGCAGCTACTTCCTTAATCTCCACAAAGCCGCAGGTCATCCTGTCCTTGTTTACATGCCTTCTGGGCGGCTTGCCAAAGACATCGAAAAGATGTCTGATGAAGCAGCTGCCAACTTCGCATTCATGCAGCTCCAGAGGATTCTTCCAGATGCTTCTTCACCGGTACCCATATTAATTTTATCTGTTACTAGTTTCACTTTTAGTCAGCAATATAAAAGAAACCAATGCTTCAATATGTAAATACACTGTCTAAGCTACATAAAGCATAGTCTATCTGTCCTTCCACTTTTTAATCTTTACAAGTGTATGATTTTAGTCATTCAACATGTGATCGAGATGCAATGTATTGTGTGTATTTTAATTGGTAATTTGATGTCACTCTGCAGAATCAGTATCTTGTGTCTCGGTGGGGCTCAGATATAAATTCACTAGGTTCCTATAGCTATGATGCTGTAGGAAAATCACATGAACTGTTTGAGAGGCTACGAGTCCCAGTGGATAATTTGTTCTTTGCTGGGGAAGCAACAAGTATGAGTTATCCAGGTTCCGTCCATGGGGCATTCTCCACGGGAATGATGGCAGCAGAAGATTGCCGAATGCGGGTTCTGGAGCGCTATGGAGAGCTTGATTTGTTCCAGCCAGTGATGGGAGAAGAGGCTTCATTGTCTATCCCTCTTCAGATATCACGTATGTAATCAAATCTTCTTTGCGTCATAATTAGTGGACACAACCAGAATCTGTTTTCTTCTTCACTACCGTCTACCACTATATATAGTGGTGCTTTAGTTATATTCTCTAGTCTTTTGAAGTCACCTTTTATGTTGCATATCCATAGTCAATGTTTGTTATGAACTGGTTATATGTATATTGTATATTGTGTACCTAAGAGGCTTTGCATGCATGATAAAAATATGCCCATTCGTGTTTTCTCTCGTCTTTTAAATATGATTTTTAACCAAATCTTCAAACAACTTGGCAACACGTGATTGTTGTTTGATGCAATAATTTATAGTTTAAATATCTTCCTCATGTGGAACTTACGACACTCAGACATTTCCCAGCTGTGTAAAATGTTGGCTCGGAAACAGACAGGATAATAATAGAATAAGAAGTTTTCACAAATTTCACATGCAGGAAGCAGTTTCTGATCATTATTGAGTTATAAAACTTTTCACTTGGGCTTAAACGAATTATTAATACTTCCAAGTTTCAATGTCGTGAATTTTCAATTTTTAAATTGCCCTCTCTTTTTGTGCACACGTGACATTTTTGGAATTTTCGTCAATAATTAACGGTGAGTGAAAGTTGTTTCAGTTCTTTGACCACCAAAATTATGTGAGCCGATACTAAATATAGCTACGAATCAAATGATATTCCCATGGCCCAAAACAAGATTGTTGTGCCGCTAAACAACTTAATTTTAAGCTTTAAGGAAATGAAAAAAAGAAAATGTCAAATGTTCGTAATCAAGAGATCTAGGGTCTCATCTTCTGCTGATCTTTTGATGCGAGCAAGAGTTTTTTCAACCTACAATTGTGGAGTAAATTGCTTTACTCTGCATGTAACAAACAGTTTCTGTAACAGTAAGTATTTTAATTTTCGTTACCTCTACATCCCAATTTGTTCTAGCAGTCAGAATTGTTAGAGTTGCTGTTTGTACTAAAACTCCGAAGATCATCCCCCACCAGATACCCTGTAACAAACCCAAATACTACAAATATTCATGCAAAACATAAGAAATAAGTTAACTTTGAAGGAATTTATCTTTTACTATTTTTGTTGTTTAGAAATATTTATGAAGAAATTTATTCAGATGTCTATCAGAAATGTTTTGAACTTACAGCTACTCCCAGAGTAGTTTGAAAGCCAAGAACACACCCAACAGTGAGCCCAATGACATAGAAAGAAGCCAAATTTACATATGCCACAACAGCCTGCCATCCACATCCAATTGCAACTCCTGAATTTTTTCAAATAAAATTACAAAAATGGAAGAATCAGAAGTAAAATTGTGTACAAACCTTTTGTTGCCTTACATGATATTAATAAATTTTTTTAGCAAGAATTAACTCATTTTTCAAAGTTTAGTGGGAGTAGATTGTGTTACCTGACAGTATGGGTTGAATGAAATTTAAGAAAACTGAGATAGCAAGCAGTGGAGTCAAGCTAGAAACTTCCTCAATGACTTCAGAGTCAGAAGTGAAAAGCTTGCTCAAAGGCTCCTGGCATGTCAAAATAATTGCAGAGAAAACTACACTGATAACAATGCTGATTCCATTCACTACAATGACAGAAAATCTTGCTACTCTTGGATGAGCTGCCTCTAATTCATTGCTGATTCTGACACTACATCACCCAACTTCTCATTAACACCATTTAAGTTACTCGAGTTAAATGAGAGCATTTTTCTTACACTAACCTGGTTGCAGCACTTAGACCCAACATAAATTGCAGGTCCCAGTTTAAGTAATTCATACTGAATGAGAATCCATTGACATGAAAATTATGGTTAGATAAGATGAACATGAATTGGGTATACCCATAAAAAGGATGTTGCCATAATAAGCATACCAAATAGAAATAGTGTCCACTGAGACTGTGGGATGGGAGATCAACCCAGATAAAAGTATCAGTCCTTGATTATACCATGTCTCCAAACTGCATTAGAATGCATGTAACCAAAAAGTAATTAAAAAACTAGATCTAAGTTTTGTACTTTTTCTAATTACTACTAAAATTAGAACATTTTTTGCCTATCAAACAAACCCCAAGAGATGCGCTTTAAAAGAAATATTTGTGTGGCCAAGAGGGTGAGAATTAAGTGGATTTCTGATCTATACCACAGCATCCAAGCATAAGCAGCTGTCAGTTTGAAATAAGGCCAAATTCCTTTGAAAGCTTTGACAGTGAGGCCACCCCAAGTTTGGTTACATCTTGGGCTAAGAATAATGTATAAACCATTCAACAAGACAAGAAACCACCATGAGAAGCTGAGAGTAAGAGCAGCTCCAACAAGTCCATAGTCGAATACAAAGAGAACCAACCAAGTGAGAAGGACATGCAGAAGGAAGACCCCAAGTGAGATGAATGCAAGAGGGTTCACAATGTTCTGTGCTTGGAGGAACCTCTGCATAGGGCAGGATACTGCAAATGCATAGAGTTGAAGAATGATTCCGCGTGAAAAAACTTGACCTTTCTCTGCTATGCTCTCTGACTGACCTATGGCTTTCAGAAATGACCCTGAAAACCAATACAGAAATGTGAGAATCACTGCAGCCCCCAAGTGTAAGATGATTGCTCTTTGCAATATGATGCCCATTGCTGAGTAATTTCTTGCCCCGTATGCTTCTCCACACACTGTTTGCACTGCACTTGCCATCCCCAACTGTTTAAGGACATTTCAACAACCACTTTCACAGATTCAATATACAAAACTAAACTCAAGTTCCATACCAAAGAAATCACCAAATTTGAGCATATAACAGTGTTAAGAAATCACCAAATCTGTAGCAATGTTTCTTCAATTTATTTTTGACTTATTCTTATATTTTTTTTAAAAGGACTCAATTTGATATTTTCGATTAAATGTAATCTCTTTTGCTAAATTAATATTGATATCATTCCTCTCTTTTTTTATCTGGAATTGGACAATAAACACATGATCGTCTTCTAATCAAATTAACGTGGATCTAAATCTTTTTAAAAATATAGAGAACACCTTGAGTAAAAAATAGAGAAAAAATATTGAATAATTATTACAAATATAGAGAACAAGGTCACTCAAAATGACATGTTAGGTAAAAGTTTGAGAGGATATAAAGCAAAACAAACATACCATAATCCCATAAGCAAGACCCTGAATTCCAACAATGGCCATGGATGCCCCAGCTAGCTCAAGAGACCCCAATTGGCCAGTGAACATCAAGGTGACAAAGCTTAGCATGTAGTTGAAAATGGAGACAAGAATGGAGGCCCATGACAATAGCCATATGAGCCTTGACTCCCAAGCAACAAGTTGTGGCCACCATCTCAACTCAATGGACCTTTGTTTCAAGAACTCTTCAATGGTGTCTGATGACAAAACTGGTATCTGGGAGTGTGAATGAAGACCAACTAGAAGTGGTTGGTAACCTGACTCTGAGTTCATGCTTGTGTTGTGTGCACTACCTCCAAAAGAAAGGAAGGATGAATTGCAAGTAGTGTATAGTGGAACAGTGTGAATGGGACATGTAAAAGTTAGTTTGCCTAAAGATTTTGTAACTACCAACCATTCTTCTTTTTGACACTTACCTAACTTGCAAACAAGTGGATCAAACTAACCCCAACACCACATCTTTTTCCTCTTATCTTGATATTCTTTAAAATGATTATGCACATTTTGTTTTTCAATTTAGTTGTTTAAAAATATTCATAACCAGTATTACTTATTCAATTTGTTTGATTACTTATTAGAATATTGTATGTTGATTTAAATTTATTATTGTTACAAAATGGTTATCCATTTATTGTAAATGTAAACTGGTTTCCTAAATGTTTAAATTTGATGTAATCAATCTTAATATAAAACTGGAACCAGAATTGTAACATATTGGTATTAACTTACAGGTTTAATTATAATTTTAAATTCAAAATTTTCTAAAATATGTCGTTTTGGTCCCTTTATTTTGATTTCTATATATTTATAAATTCTTAATTTTAGTCCCTGATTACTTTTACATAATTTTTATACCTTAATTTTTAATTATATGTTGTTCAATTTTCAGTTTTAAAAATGTCTGATGTTGGACTTGACATTGACTAATTAGGTTATTTGATTTTATAAATTGAAAATTAAATTATTAGATGTTTTAACTTATCAAAGTGTAAAAAAATAATATTTTTTATATACTATAATAATAATAGTAATAAGGGTTAAATATGTTTTTAGTCCCTAAACTATTGGTCGTTTCTGGTTTTCGTCCCTCTTTCAAAGTAAGGTACAATTTGGTCCTCATTCTTTTCGAAATGTTCGTTTTAGTCCTCAGAACTTTGGTTTTAGTCCTCATTTTGTTGCTAAATGAGGACCAAATTTTTAAACGGTGTTAGTTTTCGAGAACTAAAACGAACGTTTTCGAAAAGAATGCGGACCAAATTGTACCTTACTTTGAAAGAGGGACGAAAACCAGAAACGACCAATAGTTTAGGGACTAAAAACATATTTAACCCTAGTAATAATTACTATTATTTTTCTTTAGTAAGTTTATTATGATTTTTTTTAAAACCCCAGAAAATGGTATTTTTAGAAGTGGTGGTAGTTTAAAAATAGTGAGACTCGGTTATTTTATTATTAAATGGTTTATTTATAAATAGTTGTGTTATTAACGAGTTTCATTATTTTAAAATATATTATCTCTCTAGAAACCACTTTTCTAGAATTCTCTACCTTCTCTCAAAGAGTTTTAACTCCTGAGTCATCTCTTTGACGATGAGGATGTACCTAATCGATCACGGCGACGGGTCTACATTTCTAGCCAATCAATTTCTGTTATAGAGCAAGAAAGTTTTGACTCCTTTTCTTCTCTCATTCCTAATATGTTTTCAGATGAAGTAAGGGTCGTTGCATGTGTGATCATGCTTCTCCTACTCATTCTTGGTTAATCTAGAGTTTTAAGGACCCTGTCCGCTTCCAATTTGATGTTTCATAGGTTAGCCTAGAAATTTTCTTGCATTTCAAGCAATGGGTGGGATGTTTTTAGAGTTAGACAGTTTATTGTGAGGTAAGAGAAGCTAGACCTTGTTTTAAATTATTTTTGTGGTTTAAAATTAGTATCTCTATGTATGATCAAATAATTTAGATGAAATTGTGATGATAGTTTTAGTACTAGTTGTGTTTAAATGATGAATTAAGGATAATATGATGTTGGTATATTTGTAATGATGTGATTGTGATACTTGATATTGTTATGATTATGCATGATGAAGTTGTTTTGGTGTTTGAAAACTGAATTCAAATTGTTAGGGTGATTAGCGGTCAAATTCTTGGAGTTTAATCCTAAAAAGGGGGGTTTTGATAGGTGAGTTTTGGAGATAGGTGTTGGAATGTGAAATAAATTGGTTTAGGACTGTTAGGTGGTCATTTGAGACTTGTTAGAGGTGTTCTCTGATAAAAATCTGATATGAAACAAAAGGGGTAATTCGTTGGGGAAGTTTTATAGTGTTTTTAGTGTAAAAGTGGGGTTTTGAGTAGTGAGATTTTGAGGAAAGGGTTGTGAACCGTTTTAGGGAGTTGAGAGTGTATTATTAGACCTATTATGACTTGTCTAGACCTTTAAATAAGTAAAATCTGGTGTGGAAGGGATAATAGAATGATAAGGTGAGTTCCTTAGCACATTTTGGTTCAACGTTTAGGTTTAACTAATGAAAACTTAAACAAAAGATTGGGAGTAAATTGAGATGTTGGAGTGAATTGTTTAGTGTATTATGAATTTTCCATGATTTTAGTTTGCAGAGTTTTGAGTTAGAAAGTGTAGATTTGAGTTTGGGTACTTTTGGAGTTCTCATATGGGTTTTGTTGAATATATTAAAAATTATGTATGTGATTAATCTCCCTTGTGTTGAATATACACACATGGTCCTCTATTTATAATAGAAGAAATATGGGCTAAACCCAAAATACAAATAAGAAATAATAACAAACTAATTAAAGATAAAAGATAAACATAAAATAAAGATAATATATCTAACACTACCCCTCAAGCTGGTGCATACAAATCTGTATGTACCAATTGCTAATGATTTGTAAGATGACATAGAAGAAAAAATACCAACCCAAAAGACTTCCCATGAGCAACAAATTTGGGAGGTTGCTCCATATAAATCTCTTCTTACAAATCGTCGTTGAGAAATACGTCCAGTGGATAAAGAGGTAATTGTTGGAGAGCCACCACAACTATAAATAAACTAACAAAAATCATCTTTCCATGAAAAAAAAGCATATATGGACGAGTTAAACGCAGTGGTGACAAAACAGAGGTCAGAAGAGACAACAACGGAAGAAGTCATGGATGAACATGAGAGAGAAACTATAAAAATCCAAGATTCTCCAATAAAGACACTTGAAACAGGAAAAAGAGCAACCTCAATGCTCTGAATAGCTGCCTGAGAGGAGACGGGACGTGCAACAACACACGATGAACCTGAAAACGAAAAACGAGCGACCTCGATGCTTTGAATTACTACTAGACATGCCACCATGCACGACAAAAAAGGGAGCAAATCCATAATTTCAAAAGGCGTTAAGAGCGCGTAGGAGCTCCAAAGGCATAGTGGTTGCCTGATCGAGACAACCAAAACCATGTGATCGTCGGTTGAAACTACAACTCTGGTAGTGGCAGCGATAGATGTTAGTGACGCTGACAACAATAGATAGCACCGCTGCCGGCAGCAGTGGGTGTAGTGGTAGAGGCACTAGAAAATTTTTCCTCAAAAGAACCTTAGGCTTTAGATACCATGTTGAATATAGTGAAAATTATGTATGAGATTAATCTCCCTTGTGTTGAATATATACATAGGGTCCTCTATTTATAATAGAAGAAATATGGGCTAAGCCCAATGTTGATAGAGGGAACAATATGAGTGTTGAACCTAATCCCTGATGTGTTCGTTTTTTTATGATGACAACACATTGATTGTAACAACACATACTTGTTCTCATGACACAACATAAATGTGTATTTGTGATTGATTCATATGTTAATATGTAAATGTTTCTTGATGATTAATACATATGATGACGTGTTTATTGGTCTGCATACTACTACGATCATGATTGTGTTTATATCTACTATATGCATACTAAATGTTTTAATGTGATAAAACCACAAGCACAAAACAACTTTGTATGATGAAATCAATTACAGTGATGTTGTAATCAATTAAGTTCATCAAATACCTTATGTTTTAAACTGTGGCGAAACAACAAGTTTTAACCGATTGCATTAAGTGTAAAATCGATTAAAACTCGTGTCTTTGCAAACATCTTTTCGAATGTGTTGTGATGAGTTTTGTAGAGAAAAAGTTTTCAAACTTTGTTTAAGTGTATAGCTTAATCGATTACACTAGTTATGTAATCAATTAAGGCTGTTATAATTTGAAAATTGTTTTTCAAGCTAAGTCATAACTGAATTAACGGTCATATTTTTAAATATGTTGAATAACATTTTTTGCAAATCGATTACATTAATTGTGAATTTAATTAGAACTGTGTTAGTTGTAATTCTATTACATTTGTTACTAATGTAACTGATTACATTACTAATGTAATCGATTGAATTGCGTCTGTCATGAGAATACTATATATTGACGTACTACACACAAATCAAAAGACTTTTGATAATTTCAAAAATTTCATATTTGATCTTTGTGATTTTGAGAAAAGAATTACAGGTGTGCTGAGACGCTCCAAGAAACAGATTCAAAGAAGTTGATTATCTTAAAGGTTTCTTGAAGAACTGATTGGATTTTCACTGTTGATCAACTATTGCACGAGTAAGGTGTATTCTTGACTGATTAGACTTCGTTTTCTGCAATCTTGGATTATGTTGTTTCCCTGTGCGAGCGGCCAGGAAGAAGAGCGAGGAGTTCTTAGTACTTTGATAGGTGTTCTCAGAGGGTTCTATAGTAAAAACGTGTGGTTCTTTGTGTAGGTGTTATCTTTCTATATTTGATTGTTGAGTGGGAGAGGTGTTTACATTTTGAGAGAGTTCTCTATAAAACCTTTGGTGTAAAACTCAAATCATTATAGTTAAAGTGCCTTCAATCTAAGGTTGATTGGAAGGAAACTGGATGTAGGAATTAAGGTCGAACCAGTATAAATTCTCCGTTTGTATTTCTTTCCTTATCTCTCTTACTTTTATTGCATGCACTTATTGCTTAGATCCCAAGAAACATTAAAGATCATTCAAAGTTTGCGAAAAGTCTTAAAAAGCAATTCATTTTATAGATCACCAATTCACCCCCTTTCTTGGTGTTGAGAAACAAGACACTTCTTTTCTAACACCCAAAATACAAATAAGAAATAATAACAGACTAACTAAAGATAAAAGATAAATATGAAATAAAGATAATATATCTAACAAGTTTAATGCACCTAGTTCAGGTCTAATGATCAAAGAAGTACTTTTTTGTAGTTATAAACTTGTTTTCATATCAATTCTAGTTTGTAATAAAACCTTTTCATCAATTGGATAAGCCTTAGGTGCATCAAAGTCCATAAATGCAATGTGTTGTCAAATGAAATGGTGTTGAGGAGTGTAGTTTTCTAGCGCAGAGTGCCACCATTCAAAAGGTGCCAGCATTGAGCGCTAGCTTTCTAGCACTAAGCGCCACCATTCTAGGAGTGCCAACACTGAGCGCTAGCTTTTGGGCACTGAACGCCACTGCACCCGTTTTTGTTTTTTACAAGTATTGAAAATATCAAATTCATGGTTCCAGGTATCAGTTTTGGATGTTCTTTAGGTCGTTTTAGAGGATTTGGACACTTTTAAAGCTATTGGTGAGGGTTTCAAAGTTGTTTTCCTTACCTAGTGTGAGTATCAAGTTGCTATAAAGAAAATTGGGTTATTATGTGACTTTTTATGACTTTTAAGGGTGTTTCTGGTTGTTTAATGTATAATAAGATGTCTCATGTGATAGTATGCACTGTTTGTGTGAAGTATATGTATATATATGATTATGAGAAGGATATTATGATGATAAATATGTGATTGATTATGTGAATTGTATTGATGGACGTAACTTTTATGACCTTCGCGGAGAGGTTACATGGTGGTGCCCTGTGTTGTTGTATGAATGTAAAGAGCTTTGTACCAGGAATTTATCCTAACGCTCTCAATAACCCCAAGTCAAGTAGAGAAGGTTGGTTATGTCGTGGAGAGTAGCAGGAGGCCTAGTCTAGGGGCTTTTGTAATGCCCCAATTTCAAGGGTGTCATAGGTTATTCAAAATCAGTAAAATTTCAAACTTTAACATAACACAGAAACGCATTTTCAAAAACCTCAACATTTAAAACGTGCATAGCATAATAGGTCAAAAATATTTGTCCAATGAAAATAACGAAGGAAATAAAATGACTTCAATTACATTGTCTCAAATTTCAAAAGTAATAACGGCAAAAAAATCTCAAGTTTATCCCCCGTCATGTCTTTAATCTATCATGGCTCAGCACCACCTACAACATTATATGCTCACGTATAACATCACACATTATACGATCATCGCATTCACATGCACACACACAAACATGTATGAGGTAAGCTACGAGTAAAACACTCATAATAATATGATATAAAGATACTAACTAAATCAATAATAATCAAACACCCCATATATAATAGTAATAACAATAGGATTCCTAATCCTCTAACATAACAGTTCAATCAAACGAATTACTCAATCACCGATCCTCGATCCTGAATCCTCGATCCCCGACCCTTGATCTCCAACTCTTGATGTCATCACTAACATCTCACACATAGACTTTTGGTCTATCCACTCCTTAGCACCTATGTTAACTACTTACTATACTCTTATAGTAACACCTCTATTACATAGCATTACTTGGAGCATCTCAACCACTATGATCATCATCATAGATACACCACCATCATGACTATCCCAATCATGCAAAACACCATGAGCATCACCATACCATAAACACTATACTGGAAAGAATCAAACACACTCATCAACTGTAGATTCCCCATACAACTTATCTGTAGATTCCCCACATAGATACATTCGAGTAGTCCCCTAATCCAGCAAGGAACATGTAATCCTGCCACACAAGGACAAGGAAGACACCTCACCTCCACACAAGGAAGACTCAATACCCAAATACCCCTTCTAATGCACACAAGGAAAAAGGAAGCACCTATCTGCAGATAGCACCAGGATTTACAAGGTACAACTTGTAGACTTATTCTTCACTCTCATGCGCATCAATCACATACTCCAATACATCCCAACACTCATTCACACTTTAATTCACAATCACAAGTCAAAATTGACCCTAAACATGCCTATTACTCTCATTCCTTGAGTACGAATACATTTCACTGCTTGCTAGGATTGAACCATGTCCATTCTTCATCAAATTCGCCATTTTTCACCAAAATACACTTTGATAATGGATTATCACTTTTGATAATCGATTATCTTAGTGAAAATCACCTAGAAACATCACGCAAGAAGGGATAATCGATTATCATAAGTGATAATCAGTTATTCCCTCAGCCAGACTCAATATCGTCGTGTAATAATTGATTATCACTACTAATAATCGATTATCTACAAAATGAAACACATCCTGGATATAATTCAAGTATGCAAACACACATGCAACAACCCTAAATCACGAGAGAACTCCCCCAAAACATCATTCATGCATTCAAGCATCACATATCCTTGTAAACATACTCAAACACATACATCACAACACTTGAATCATCCAAATTCAATCATTATACATATTATAACCCAAACAACACAATTATAACACATATGATTATTATCACACCCTTACACATACATTTTCATGGAAAACCCCACAAGTCTCATAACTTTATTCTCCCTTAGCATTAAACCATTCATTTGGATAACCCAACAACCTTACATACATTCATAGGGAAAACCCAACACAAAAATTACATAAACCGTATGCCCATGCATAGATTAACCCTTGCCCAACAAGAGCAACATACAACCATAATCATAATCATAATAATATATCATATATCAACAAGGATTAATAATCAAAATAACCAAGAACACATATAATATATAATAATTAACATAGGAAGGTAAGCTTCCCATACTTTGGCCAATCCTAGGGGTTTGTGTATACTCTAAAACACCACCAATCTCTAAGGTTTTTGTAGTTCTTCTTCTTCTCTCACAAAAGCTCCTCTCTCTCTCTCTCCCTCTCTATCTTTTTCGTTCCAGATAGGTTAGAATGTGAGGTTTCCCTTTCTCCTTTTTATATTTTCTTATTTTATCTTTTTCTTTTTAATTACAATAATATCAACAACCACTAAATCTTTTACTTTCAGATTTATTTTCCTTTCCTTTCTACACCCTCATAACTTAATTTCTACATTAATTAATGAGGGTAAAATGACCTTTTTTCCCATTGGGCCCAAAATACAAATTAAAACCCAAAAGTTTACTTTAACTCTCTTTCTTTCTATAATTTGGCCTACATCTATTCAATTCTAAATCATCCTTCTACCCGTAATCCAACACATCATATTATTAACAACACACCACCCAAATAATCTAGTAACAACACACCACCCAAATAATCCAATAACAACACACCAATCATATGTTTCACTTCATCAATAATAAAATTAAATAATAAACATAATAATTATATTTTTAGAAAACAATTAATCATCAAACACCAATTATCACACAATAATTTCTAAGTCTTATAACTCATTATTCCTTATTTACCATATTTTGCTAGGGTCTTGCATCTTTACCTTGGCCAAAGACATTTACGGACTAACCTTGTATGGTAGCTTGGGGTGAGTCAGTTGTATTACCATTACAAGTGCATAAAATACCCTAGTTCGACATTCATACTATATCCGGATGAGTCAAGTCTGTTGATAGTTAAATGTGTAGTATGTGTGATTCCCTGTATTGAAATTGTATTTCATGATTGATTTAATAATTGTTTTATGATGTTTCTTTTTACTCTAACTTACCATTTTCCTTGTATTTTTGTGGTTTGTTTCCTATACTTCTTTCTTTGCTATGATCATCTAGGGGGTGTGAGCAAAGGGTGATGAGACTTCTCTGAATGTTTAGTAATATTAGTTAGTTGTATTGTATATAGTTTTGATTAGTGATGTTGTAAATAAAGTTTTAAATTTATAGTTATGTATATGATTTGTAAATAACTTTATTTACCAGCCTTTGTAGATTGTTCTCGTTTTATTGATTATGGGATGGATCTTATATAGTTTTATACTATATTTTAGGGTGTTACATATTTTGTAACAGAGTAGTTTGTCCTTAGGATGACTTGCAGGTTGTAGGTTTGTCGTGCTTTACATGTGAAAGAGTTGAGTCTAGGTGACATGATTTGTCTTGTCTTTCTAAGTTTTAATTGTAGAGTTGGTGTATCTAACTGAGAGTTTTGAGAAAAGAAAACGTCTTGATAGGAGTAATGAGGGTGCACATTCATGACTATATCGAAGATGGTTTTCCTCTCTTAATTTTGAAGGTTTGGGGAAAGAAAGGGTTGTGATTCTAGTGCTATTATTTATAATGATTCTTGTCCTTTAATTGCCTTTGTGGTAGTGTATTATGCTCTATAGTGGTAGAGGAATTGAGGTTCGAGGACAACATACTTTCATTAGAATTGGTTAAAGCCTTTGAGACACATTCTTGCCTCGAAGATAGGGAGTTAGAAGATAAGATCTTTTGAGTTTCAAGGAATGGATTAAGATGTGTGGATGTAGAAGCATCACTTTCGTTTCAAGAACAATGTTAGAGGAGTAGAAATCACAAGCTACCAAGAGGAGTTTGGGTAAGCATTAGTGTAGCAAGGTTTGGGAAATTAGTTGGTTCTATGTGTCAGTAATGTCAGGGGTTAGAAAAACGAAGGTGTTTGAGAATATATAAATGATGTTTGAGATCTACAAAAGAAAAGTGGTGGAAGGTTTAAAGGTTAAGTTAAGAAAGGAATAAGAATTCTGAAATGGACGAAAGGAAAATCAATGTTTAGAAAGGAAGTACAAGAAGAAGAGTTTGAGAATCAATTGTGTAGAACATAAAGCAGATTTAAGGAGAGAGTTTAGTAGAAGACAAATTTTCCAAGTTGAGAGAACATGAAGTCTTTGGGGAAAGTTAAAGTGTTGTAAGGGTTTTAAGCTGAGTAATAATTAAAAGGAGATGGCTAGATATTCTCAACTAGAAGATGCATCAGAGTCAAGTTTTTTAGGGATGTTTTAAGATTAATGGTTCGCATAGAAGTAAGGTTTGACCTTGGACTAAGGTGGAAGATTTCAAGCACCAAAGGAAGAAGCACATCAGAAAGTTAGCTTAGGAAGAAAATGTAAGGCAAGAGAATTAAGAGTACGGTGACTTAGGGAGTGAGAAGAAAGGTCTTGAAATAGATAAAAATGAATGTCTACAATATAAGTTGTTGAAGTGGGAATCGAGAATGGTCAAAGAGTTGAAGTGGGTTATGAGGTTCAAGGATATGAAGCTGCAAGGAGTTATGAAGCTGAGATGTTGGAGTGATATGTTTAGTGTATTATGACTTGTCCATGATTTTAGTTTGTAGAGTTTTGAGTTAGAAAGTGTAGATTTGAGTTTAGGTACTTTTGGAGTTGTCATATGGGTTTAATGTACCTAGTTCGGGTCTAATGATCAAAGAGGTACTTTGCTTTAGTTATAAATGTGTTTTCATATAAATTTTAGTCTATAGTAAACCCTTTTGATCAATTAGATAAGTCATAGGTGCATCAAAGTCAATAAACTCAATGTATTGTCAACTGATATGGCACTAAGAGGTAGTTTTCTGGTAATGAGGGGTAGTTTTCGGGCGCTGAGTGCCACCATTCCATGGGCGTTAACGCTGAGCGCCATTACACCAGTTTTGATTTTTTTTCAAGTTTTGGAAATATCAAATCTTGGGTTCCAGGTATCAGTTTTGGACGTTCTTTAATTCGTTTTGGGGTTTTTGACACTTCTGAAGCTGTTGGTGAGGGTTTCAAAGTTGTTTCCCTTGCCTAGTGTGAGTATCAAGTTGATATAAAGAAAATTGTGTTATTATGTGACTTCTAATTACTTATAAGGGTGTTTTTTGTTGTTTAATGTATAATCAGATATGTGTGTGTGTGTGTATATATATATATATATATATATATATATATATATATATATATATATATATGTATATAGATATGATTATGAAACGATATTATGATGATGAATATGTGATTGATTATGTGAATTGTATTACCATTACTAGTGAATAAACTACCCTAGTTCGACATTCATACTTTATCCGGATGAGTCAAGTCTATTGATAGTTAAATGTTTAGTATGTGTGATTCCCTCTATTGAAATTGTATTTCATGATTGATTTAATAATTGTTTTAGGATGTTTCTGTTTACTCTAGCTTACCCTTTTGGTTGTGTTTTTGTGGTTTGTTTCTTGTTCTTTTTTCTTTGCTATAATCATCTAGTGGGTATGAGCAAAGGGTGATGAGACTTCTCTAGAGCAGGCGTTAGATGGAGGAGCTACTGATGTCTAGTAATATTAGTTATTCGTATTGTATATAGTTTTGATTAGTGATGTTGTAAATAAAGTTTTAAATTTATAGTTATGTATATGACTATAAATAACTTTATTGTCCAACCTTTGGAAACTATTCTCGTTTTATTGATTATGTGATGGATCTTATATAGTTTTATACTATACTTTTGGATGTTATATTTTTCCTTCTCATTCAATTTGGACACAACTATCTTAAAAAATAAAATAAAACTTAGTGAATTCATTTGTAAAAAGTAAGAAAAATTTGTTTTGATATGATTATGATACAAAATCTTTCTTTTGAATATACAGTTGTTGTAATGCGATGAAGATATTATTATATAGACTATTAGAAGTTTTGATTTTAGGATATAACACATGATAATGATAGCAAGTTGCTTATGTTTTATCTTTTATATAATTACATCTTTATTTTTTTTATAGGATCACTAATTAATATGGTGATAATAATTGATATTTAAATTATATTTAAGTATTTCCATGTATTTGAACTTTTTTTTTCGTAAGATTGAAAGATCTTTAATAAACTTTTAAATAATTATTGAAATGTATACTTCTTTTGTTGAATTCAAGTTTTTAATCATCAAATTTGGAATCATTATTTCCATGACGTTGGTGAATTTGATAGTTACACTTTTAGTTGAGCCTTATAATTCTTTATGTTATCATTGATAAATAGTCAAATGTAATATTAAGTTCTATTAACGAGGTGTTTCACAAATCTTAGAATGGTAAGACTTTTGTATATTTTTGGTTTCTTGAGAGTTGTTTCTCATGAAAAGTAGGTGGAAAGATGTCACCTTAAGATGTCATTTGATGAGTCCCTAACTCCTACTAAGGATGGGGAGACTTCCATGGGAGTCTCACCATTTTATCTTAGTTTGTATAGCATTTCCATTTTGTCCTAATAAATATAGACTCATGCTTTGTTTTATTTTATTTTATAGGATTTCTCATGGTCAGCTTCTTTTTCATGATGGAACCTTTTTTTGACGAAACGAACTTTGGACATTGAGATCAACCTCTTGAAACACCCGTGGAACCCTAGCTTGTAGAATAGGTGTTTATATTTCTCTACATGTCCCTACCCATGTCTATATAAGGAGACCTCTTTCCTCTTGTAAAGGGTTAAACAATTTGAGAAACATACACTATTTGATTTAGCCATGAGCTAGACTGATCTTTGAGAGTGTTCTCATATATTTTCTTCTTTTATCTTGAATTTTGGTTTAAGTGGCGACAACTACCACTCATCTTGAGTTGGTGTAAGACTTGAGAAAATGTAGAGCTTATAAATAAGACTTGAGTATGTTTTATTAGAATCTGCATGAGTTCACAAGGTGTTGTGTAGCTCAGTCGGTGTGCAAGACTTGAGTACAACATGAAAGAGAATAAGCATAAGAGTCTCTAGATTAAAGAGTGAGAGTCTATAGTTTTAATATGGTATCCATAAAGCTTTAGAGTTTATCAAGGTATGGGAAACGTACCATATGTAATTATTTATCTATTTGATTGATAGTAATTTTGAATGTTTTGAATGATTTTATTCTTAGGGGGAGCTATATCTAACAAAACCCATCTCACATATGTGTTTTTGATGATGAACAAAAGAAATGTTTTATAGTTTCTTGCACAATAAATTGCAAAATAATTGCTTGATCTTTAATGTGTTTGTGCTTGAAATGATTGGTATATGCATTCATTGTATGGAAATGAATCATAATTTGAAACATATTGCAATTTGTATATCTGGAAGAAATAATCGATTAAACTGTTTATATAATCTGTTAAATTTCTTCATATTTCTATACATTCTTAGTAGGGGTAAAACAATTTTGATTTAACCGATTACATTGGTTGTTTAATCGATTAAAACACGTTGTTATGCCAACATATGTTTGTTGAGTGCATTGATGTGTTTATAAAGGAAAATGATTTTGAAATTTGCTTAAGTATGAAACATAACAGATTACATAATTTTCATAATCGGTTAAAGTGTTTATATTGTAAAAAATCATTTTCATTAAAAGTCATAACTGCCTATAATGATCATATTTGTTTGTTGTTGGCTTGTATGATTTACATAATCGATTGCATGTGCTACTTAATTTGTTAAATTTGATACAAATGTAAAACTGTTAAAGTAGAAAGAAAAGTTTAACATATTACATTAAAAGCATAATCGATTAAACTGCGTCAGTGTGAGAAAATTCTATAAATAGACGCGTTGCGCATTGCTTCAATATGAATTCATGTACTTACACTTTCATGACTGACTTGTTTGTTAAGAATTGATTGCAGGAGGGTCCTAGACTTCTTGGAGAATCAATATTACTCATTTGGAAAGAAATTCATCAAGATTCCTAGAAGATAATTGTTCCTACATATTGATGATCATATTCTGCAGTTAAGGTGTATACTTTGAGATCAATGTCTTCACTACAATCAAGAGGATTGTGTTCCCTATTGCTCTGAGCCAGGAAGAGAACCAATGTGTTTTGCATTTAGATTTGGAATTATTCTAAAGGTTACAAAAAGTTGAGATTGCTTTTTGAGTTGTGAGATTGTTAGGTGATTCACATCTTATACTATAGGTGATATTGAGTTGGGGAAGGAGAGTGCATTGAGAGGTGAGTTATCTATATTCTTGCTTGTATAACTCTATCATTATAATGGTTCCCTTCAACTAAGGTTGTTGAAGGAAGATTGGATGTAGGCTTGGACGAACAATTTTTTAAAGGGTTAACCAATTCCCCCCCCCCCCCTCCCCCCTTACTTTCTTGGTTGAGATACAAGGCATATTATTTTTCTACAATTGGCACCAAAGCTGGGAATTTGAAAGTTATTCGACTTTTAATCGGTTAGATTTTCTGTATAATCGACTAAATCGTTCCTGATGGCCAGTATATCTCAAACCTTTGGTGAAGGTGCATCTACAAATAGGCCACCACTATTTGTTGGTGAAAACTACCCTTTTTGGAAAATTAGAATGAACATTTTCTTGGAATTTGTTGATAAGGGTGTTTGGGATGCAATTATAAATGGTCCCTATGAACTAACAAAGATGGAAAATGATAAGTTGCAGTCCAAAGATTTTTCAAAGATATGTGGGATGTTCTTGAAGTGACTCATGAAGGGACTGATGAGGTCAAGGAAGCTAGAAAGAATTCATTCATCCAAGAGTATGACATGTTCAGGATGAAAGTTGCAGAGACAATCTATGATGTTCGGAAAAGGTTTACACACATATTCAACCATCTTCTTGCACATTGGAAGACTTTTGATAAAGAAGAGATTTACATCAAGATTTTGAAAAGTCTCAATAGAAGTTGGCAACCAAAAGTCACAGCAATCTCAAAATCCAAAGATCTTACGACAATGAATATGGCTAAGAAAGCATGAGCTTGAACTGGGCAGATTGAGGGAACAGGAAGAAAGTGAGCAAAAACACTCAATAGCCCTCAAGACTATAAGCAGAACTGCCTCAAGAAAGCATGTTGAGGAAGCCAATTGAGAACCTGAAATGTCAAAATTGTTCTCTATGAATATGATGGTAAAAAAAAATTCGAAGGTCATGAAATCAAGAAAACTTAGTTATGATTTTGCAGGTAATCCTAGAGGCAACAAAAGAAGAAGCAAAGTTGTTGTTGCCACTTGCTATGAGTGTGGAAAAGAAGGTCACATCAAGCCTGTATGTTCAGTCTTAAAGATGACACTAGTGCAAAAACAGCTTTTAATGTCACGTGTTCAACGTCCAACCACTGAATAGCCAATGCTAAAAACGATCGGTGGCATTTTTGTAAATAAATGCAATTATTAGACGTCGTTTGGAATTGTAATTCGACATCAATTTGTTATATTGGGTAAATTTTGCGAAAATGTTTGGTGCGAAGGTGAAAATGTATTTACATATGACGTCGAATTCCCTAGAATCAGACGTCAAAAGGATATAAAACATGGAATGCCCAAGTGTTAGACATTAAAAGGTTAGTGAATTCAATAAAAATTTGAGCGGGAGATTGAAAATTCATTCACTTTATCTTAGCGCGCGATACCCTCTTCTCTGCTCAAACTTTTTTGGAACGAAGTTTGACGACCTTCACATGTAATCTTTCTTTCATTTGTTACAAATGCATTTTAATTAACTACTTTAGGTATATGATTTTCGTTTGTTTTGACCGATTATTTTCGTGTTCTTGTCCTTCATAGGCGCATTCTGCTTTCTCTCTCACTGGTAGCAATACTTTTTTCGACGAACTCACTCTTGAAGGTTAGTTTTCGTTTTCGTTTTGAAGAACTTATTTGCTGAACTTGTTTGTTTTTTTTTATGAACTTGTTTGTTGTTTTTATTTCATTGAACATGTTTGTTGTTGTTGTTGTTGTTGTTGTTTGATTCAACTTGTTTGTTGTTTGTTATTGTTTGTTATTGTTTTTTATTATTGTTTGTTGTTGATACTACACTACATGTTCATAGTTCATGCTTTATAAAATATCAAAAAATGAAATTTGTTGTTTTTCTACTTTTCAGGTCTCGTAAAGTTTTTAAAAAGGATCACAATTAATTAAAAACAACAAAAAAAAATTATTAACGTCGAATATTGATAAAATTCGACGTTAATTTTCTTTACTGTCAACATCGAATTGTTCTATGTTCGATGTCAATTTAATGTCTCCCGATATGACGTCAATCTCGAATTTGACATGAAAGGCCAAAAAACAATGACGTTATATGGTGTTTTGTACTAGTGTGAAAGAGAAATTTTATGAGAAGACCAACCAAGATAAGAGAAAGAATAGACAAAAGAAAGCATACATAGCTTGGGAGGATAGTGATTCTAATAACTCTTCAAGTGATGATGAAAGCTTAGAAGAAGAAACAAATCTTTGCTTGATGACTGCCTCAGTATGCTTTGAAAGCAGTAATGACAACTTTAAGAATGAACCAATAGAGGACATATATTTTCAACTTCTTGATGCATTTAAAGAATTACACGGTGAGGCCCTTAAAATGCAATATCAGGTTAATCGATTAAAGAGTGAGAAAAGAGATCTTGAGCACAGAATTGATAATCTTGTTGATGATAATGAGTGTCTCAAAACTGAACTTGAAATTGTTTTACGATCTACTAAAAAGGCTAAAACAAAGGTCAAAATAGTGGTTCAAGATTGTATTGATTGTCCTGCATAGCTAGAGAAAATAGATTACTAGATGAATACACTATCTAAATTCACTCTAGGAAGATCCAATATTGAGGTTGTGCTAGGATCACAAAGAAAAGTTATAAATAAACAAGGAATAGGTTATACAACTAAAAGTAATAAGATTAACTCTAAGAAGTTTTCTGATTTAAGTAAACCTTCTTCTAAATCATGCTTTTACTATAATATTATTGGCCATGTATCCAAATCTTGGTATTACAGAAAAGTTGGAATTCCAAAAGGAAAGTTCAAATGGATTCCTAAGGAACAAACTCCTACCACTAACAGCAAAGGCCTCAAATTCATTTGGGTACCTACAATAAAACCGTATAATTGTTTTACAGGAAAATGAAGGAAATTGGAGGCACAAAGGCTTAAGGAAAGCTTAAAGGAATGAACCATATACTTCTTGAGTTCTACATGTGTGGTAACAAGATTTATTTCTGTCAAAAATATGCATCATTCTTACACTATACATTCATCTTGAAGTGTGTAATGATCTGTGCTTGATTGGTATGAAAATTGTTGAAAATCTTGTTTGCGCATTTTAACCGATTATGTTAGAAATAAGGAGGCTTGTTTCTCAACACCAAGAGGCTTATGTCTGCTTGCTTGATCATCTTACTTCCCTACAAAATTTTCAAATGGTTTTATTGCAAGTACCCAGATGAACTTGGGGCCTTTTATGTTAGTTACAGGAGGTTGCTCTTTGGGAATCCACTTATATTTTCCCTTAGGAACACTTACCTTTCTGTAATAACATTTTCTTACAGTATGCCCAATAGTATTGCAGTAGAAACAGGCATTGGTTACAAGTTTGCTTAAATCAATAAATTTCTTAGAATTGATTCTTTCACTTTTAGCCAAATAACCAGTTCCTTGTCTATTTATAGCTCTACCCTATGACCTCAACACAACCTCTAAATTATCTCTACCAAGTGTGAATTTAGCTAGTGTGCTGGCCAGATTTCTATTTTTTTTTTTGTATTAGCATGGCAATTATCACAATCTTTTTCTACAACCTTAATTTCAGTTTTAACATTTTTAGCAGATTGTAAAGCAAGATCAAGTTAATTTCTAAGCTTATCATTTTCTTCCACAAGGTTATTGATTCTATATTCAAAGTCCTTTCTTTCAAAGTTAAATCGATTAACCTTGTACTGCAACTTCATTACCTCTGCATGCAACTCCTGAAATGCGTCCAGCAGAATATCATATTTGACCTCGATTGGCTTATTCTCGAAATTGTTGTCACTGCTTTCAAAGCATACAAATCCAACCATAAAGCACAAATTTGTTTCTTCCTCTAGACTATGATCATCATCACTGGATGAGTCCTCGTCACTGTTCTCCCAAGCAATATAAGCCTTTCTCAGCTTATTCCTTCTCTTGTTCTGAGTGTACTTTACATCAGCCTTCTGCTTGATCATCAAATCTGGACAATTTGGCTTGATGTGACATTCCTTCCCACACTCATAGCAAGTGAATGTGGTGATCTTTGCATTCATTTTGCCTCCTTTAGAGTTTCCTGCAAAGTCAGTTACAACATTTCTATTTTTCATAAACTTAGTAAATTTCTTTACCATCATGTTCATAACTTCCTTTTCTGAAATGTCTACATCACAATCTGCATCTGCTTCAATTCTTTCGGAGGTTGTTCTGTTGGTATTTTTAAGTGCAATAAACTGTTTCTGTTCAGTTTCTCTTCTTCCTTCAATCTTCCTAACTCCAATTCATGTTCCCTAAGCTTTCCAAAAAGTGTAGCCATATTCATAGTGGTTAGATCTTTTGATTCAAATATAGCTGTTACCTTTGGCTGCAAACTCTTGTTAAGACTTTTCAAGATTTTGATGTTGATTTCTTCTGTCTCAAAAGTCTTGTCGAGAGCAATCAAGTGGTTGACAATGTGAGTAAATATTTTCTGCACATTGTATATCGTCTCTCTTGCCTTCATCCTGAACATCTCGTATTCTTGCACCAAGGAGTTCTTTCTGGCTCTCTTTACTTCATTTGTGCCTTCATGAGTTACTTCAAGTACTTCACACATTTCTTTGGCACTCTTGCATGTAGATACCCTGAAAAACTCATCAATAGTAAGAGCAGAAGATATAACATTTCTAGCCTTATTATTATGTTGTGTTATTTTGTTTTCCTCTTGACTCCACTCAGAAAAAATTTTCAAAATGGGTTTTCCATCAACCAATTCAGTGGGTTCAAAGGGACAATTTAGAACAACATCCCATATGCCTCTATCTACTGACTCAAGAAAGATCCTCATTCTAAGTTTCCAGAAAGGGTAATTTTCACCAGCAAACAGATGAGGTTTGTTTGTAGATGCACCTTCACCAAAGGTTTGAGAAACAGAGGCCATTTCAGGATCAAATTATCGATTATACAAAAATGGTAATCTATTTGTTTTTCAAATAACTTTTGAAAACCTACTCTGGTTCCAATTGTTAAAAATAAGGAGGCTTGTTTCTCAACACCAAGAGGGGGATGAATTGGTGATTTATAAAAACGTGCACTTTTTAAATCTTTTTGAGAAATTAGAATGATCTTTAAACTTTCTTGTGTTGTAAGTAAATGTGCATGCAAAGAAAGTGAAGAGATAAGGAAAGAAAATCAAACTCAAGATTTTTATCCTGGTTCGGCCTCAATGCCTACATCCAGTCACTCTCCCAATCAACCTTAGATTGGAGAGTATTTCACTATAATGCTCAGAGTATTACAATCAAGGTTTTACAGAGCTCTCTCAAATGTAAAGACCTTTCAAATTCTCAATCAAATATAGAAACAGAATACACCTGCACACACAGAACCACTTGTCCTTGTTGTAGAAACCCTTTGAGAATCCCCTCTCCAAGCCCAAGAGCTCCTCACTCTTCTTCCTGATGTGCACATCTAGGGAAATAGGAAATCAAAGATATCAGAAACTTCTTCTAATCAAACCAGATACACCTGCAGTAGTCCTAATGTGATAAGCCAATGTAGTCCACGAAAATGCCTCTCAAGAATGCCTCAAGATTCTTTAAATTCTTCACGTTCTTCATTCTTGGAGCATATGTACAACCTGTAAAATCTTTTCACACCGAGAATATTAGATATGACAATTTACAATTGATCCACTTTTTTGTATTGCAAGCAATGCGTCAATATATAGGTTTTGTCAATTCAGACGCAAAAATAATCGATTACGTTATTTATGTAATCGGTTACATTAAAACAGATGTATCAGTATTACAACAAACTCAGCTCTTAATTGAATGCTCAATTAATATAATCGATTTGCAATTAATGCTGGTCAAACATATTTAAAAATATGATCGTTAAAGCAGTTATGACAAGCATGAAATTTGTTTTCAAAAGATAACAAACTTAATTGATTACATAAAATTTGTAATCGATTAAGCTTAACACTTAAACACATTTTGAAAACTTTTCTCCTTCAAAATTCATCACAGCACTTTTGAAAATGATATGTGCAAAGACATGAGTTTTAATCGATTCAACAACTAATGTAATCGATTCAAACTTCTTGTTTTGCCACAGTTTAAAACATAAGTTGTCTGATGAACTTAATTGATTACAATAACATTGCAATCGATTAATTCATACAAATATGGTTTTGAATTTGTGATCAACATCCACAGAGTAACACAATATGCATACAGACATATAAACATTTCATGATCATTAGTATGCAGAAACATCAGTATGTTCTCATATCTATTAATCACAGTAAGCATGTACATATACACATTTGTATCAATTAATGCAAAAATATTTCTTGTTGTGTCATGACAACATCCATGTGTTGTTACATCAATGTGGTATCATCATAAAAAACAAACTCATCATAGAGTGGGTTCAACACTCACATTGCTCCCCCTATCAACAAATTATATATATATATAACATAATCTATTAGACTTTTCTCAGTTTTTCTCTATTTTTTAAAAATATGACACCTGTCTTATTTTAATCAGTTAGAAAACTAATATAATCGATTAGATTTTTCCATTGTTTGCAATGTTTGATGAATTTTTGTATTGTAATGATTAAGCTGATAAATAATTGAGTTAATCAATTAAATATGGATGCTTTGGGCATTTTCAAATGCGCTTCTTCCAGACCTTAATCAACTAGGTTAACTGGTTAAATCGATTGTTTTGTTCTTGAGTCGTACATTGTCTGCAATTGAATCCAAAAACCTTTTTCTAAGAAAGAGACCATCTTGAACTATGATTCTTAATGGCTTCCTCGTAAAGACGTGGAAAGAGGGTTGCTCCCACTATCAGACATGTTAGTCCCACTAGGTGGATAAGTGACGAAGAAACACAATTAAATTTTGTTTGCTTCTAGGGCTTCAAGAAGGTAATTTCACACAAGCTCATGGGTCTTTTACACTTTAGGAATGAAGGGTTTATTTTTCAAGAGTGGTTAGTATATCAAGGGCTTGAGAAATTTGTAGAGATGGCTAAAGTCTTCTATACAAATATGAGAGTTGAGAATGGCTTAATTTGTTCAAGGGTGAAAGGAGTCGACAATATATTGGATGAAGCCATATGGACTACCATTGTTAGTTTTAGACCAAATGGGCACAAGTCTCATATGGGTAATCCTGGAATTAACAAAATAGCCATCTACAAGGATTGTTTAAGGATTAAAACAGATTGGATTGCTGTTGTCAGTGATCATATGGTTAAGGTTTCAAAACAGTGTATTAACAGCCTTTGGAGGTTGATAAATCCCAGTAATCTTTCAAGCCAAAACTTTGGTCGTCCTGATTCGCGACGTAAGGAGGAAGCTTCCTTCTCCTCCTTCTTGTGGTTTGGGGTTCTATTTCTGTTTCGTTTGGGGTCGTGGTGGCTGTTAGTGGTGGCGTAAGTGGAGCCGCTAGGGGTGGTTCTGGTGCTTGGTCATGGAGTCCTTCATGGACTTGGATTGGTAGTGGCAAAAGAGTTTTGCCAGTTGAGCCTGGGTGCATCTGTAAAGTCTACTTGTTTTGGAGAAAAGCAAACAGAGGAACCCACTAAATAAAAATTGAAAACAAAACAATAATAATAATAATAATAATAATAATAATAATTTATTTAGGATTTGGGTTAGGCTTATAGTTTTGATATGGGTTGATAGTTTTGGGTTGGTTGGCAAATTTGGGTTTGGCTAATTAGTTAAGTTGTAAGACCCATTGATTGGGAAGATTTGAAATCACAATTGTAGAGACCAAAAAATAAAAATAAGAATGAGACAAAGAGAATTTAAAATAAAACATATGTCTCTAAAATTAAAATAATGAGAAATAAAATTAAGTAATTAACATATGATAAAATTGGAAATAAACAGTAATTGAGTTTAAATAGGAAAATAATGAGATTACAATCATTTTTTAAGATATTAAATGATTTACTAATTAAAGCAAAGTGATGAGATTTTAATGGTTAATTAAAATGACAAATGATTTATTATTTTCGGATTGGTATTGAATGATTTTTATTTATTTGTTTTTATTCATTCATTCTTTTAGTGGAACCCATGAGAGGTCCATTCAACATATTGCATTTTAATGAAACTTAAGATAATAATGAATGAATAATGTTAGCTAGGAAATAAAAATATCAGGGTAGATGTTTAATTGATGTTGGAACACGAATGAATATTGAGGTGCGCCTGAGTGTGTGTTTGGTGAACATAAGTGTGGGGGATAGGTCCACTTGTTGTACCTAGTAAAGTCTGAGACTATCAATCGTTTGATACGAGATAGCGACTCCCTTTCGCCTTGTGTACAAAAAGGGAGTGCTCAAGTATTGAACCTTCTTTGTATGGAGGTGATGGTGTTTGCCTTGTCCTTGTGTGACAGGAAACATTTTCCTCGTAATCGAGACATCCTAAAAGTTTCGATGTTACAGTTGGACTATCCTTCAAGTGACATGCCACCATACCCCTCTCTATTCCATTCCTTTCACCTTTTGATCTTCTTTTACAAGTTTTTAATTGTTTATATTTATATTCTTCACGCCCTTACTTTTGTTTTCTTGTTCTCTGTTGATTTTGTTAATTGGATCCTACTGTTTCTTCTTTTGAGCTCTTGCGAAGTGTACCTTTACACTTAGATAACCTAAGAGATTATCTTCCTTGATTTTCTTAATCACTTAATCATATTTTTTTTTTTGCAAAAGGTTTTCATTGTGTCATATAAATCAAGGAAGTATATTTTTCCATTCTAATTTTGTTTTATCTATGTCATATATAAAAAAGAAAAAATATCATACCAATTCAAAATTCCAGCACCATAATTAATTAAAATAATAAACAATAGGTCCATAATTCTAAAACAACTAATTTAACACACATGACCATCTTCAAGTTTTTGTCTCCAATCATCTAATTTTATCATCTTCAACAAAATTATTTTTTTTATCACAATCAATCTCTTTCAAATAAAAATTGTTCATCATCAACATTGGCAAACAAGAAAACTATATTATCAAAGAAAGTTGGATCAGTTGAACTTGGTTCAACTATGTGATGAGAAAGTAGGGGGGACAAGTTTTAGAAAGAACATTGATGTCACACTCATGAAAGATTAAATTTCATTTGTTATAACTCAAAACCCCAAAAAGTTCCTCATTTATTTTCAATGAGATTTGTTCGTCTTGAAAACCCAAGTTTCTTTGTAGCGAAGCCATGTTACAAGCTTAACAATAGCTTAATATTAGTAGTTTTCAATGTTAAATTGGAACTTATCTTCTTTGATTATGTATAAAATCTATAATAACTATCCTAATTTCACTTATTTTGCATGATCATATGAATTTATGGATTTAAATTTGTAATTTAAAGAAAAGAAGAAAGTCAACACTTTTGAAACAATTTGTCTCGCCACAACTATAGCGCCACTTAAGGGCTTGGTCTATGAAGAAACCCCACTAAAAAAGGTTTCCTCAAGCACTTACCTAAAGCTGAAGCCATGAAAGAGTCCTTGACCATAAAGTAACTTCAAGGAGCTTCAACCCATAACTCCTTTCCTTAAGCCACAAAGGAAATCCACTAAGGGTCGAAAACTCAACGCTAGAACCGTAGATCACTTCTTGAGTCGTGCTACGAAAGTCTATAAATACAAGCATCTTGAACAGGTTCTAAGGAGGTGGAAAAACAAAGAGAGAAAGACTTCGTTTTAGGCTTTCTTAGAGTAATTTTAAAGAGAGACTATAGTGAGTCTTCTTACATACATCCTCTATAATTTAAAGACACGTCCTTAGAGGATCAGGAGATGTTTTCTTCCTCTTTGCTTGTACTTCTTCATCATTCATGAGAAGCTAAATCTCTCTTGTGTTGGAGCACGATGCAACATATTTAAACTCTCTTGTATTCGATAAAACTTTCCATCTATGAATGCTTTCATTTGACTTAAAGTAGTTTATTGATTTATGCTTGTTGTTGGATGACCTGATCAATCGTCTTATGTAACTGGCTTAAGATTGAGTGAAAAGTTAGTCTTAAGTTATGGTCCAATCAGTTTTCCGGTAGGCTTCTAGATTCTAGGAGTAGATATAGGGTGTGTAGCTAGAATAGAGTCTTAATCGTAATACAGGAGAGTCGTACACAGTCACAGACAAGTTTCACACTACACAATAGGCAACATACTAGGCTCTAAGTGTCAGGAATGGGCCTAGAGTATGTGAATGATAGAGTCTTGCTAAATATCAAGGGTGCCTACTTACATGGGTATTTTGAGTGAAAACACAAGTCAAAAACACTTAAAAGAGTTTGGCAGAAATAGATACATTTTGACTTGAGTTATATCTTTCGTATTTAACTTTCTTATGAATTCAACAAGGTCAACTCATGTACGAAGAATAGAGTGATTTCATTTGCATGGCCATGACAAAGTGATGTCAAGATGTTTGATCTATGTTCGATGTTGTTCATTCTTTTGATCCAAATGCAAGTATGGAATAAAATGACCTAGAACAAAGTTTTGGAATCAATCAATTTTGCCTAGGAGTCCAAAAGGATAAGTGTGGGGTATGATGAGTGCATATTTATGACCAAATTTTAGATTTAATTTCTAAATTTTTATGGAATAATTGGGCTTAAATGATTAATTTGAATAGATTTGTAATGATTGGCTTTATCAGGTTAGGAATTAAAGAGGCTTAAAATGTTATTTTAGTTGCATAAATTATTTTGGATAGTCTAATTTTTGTTGATGCAGCTGGAATTAAAGTTTGAAATGCAATTTTGAATTGCAATTTTGAATAGAAAGAAAAGGCTAAAGTGCAATTAGAGGAAATTTCTAAACTTCTATACAATTTTGAATAAAATAAAAAGAGTTGAAATGTAATTTTGGGCAAGTTTAAATCTATTAGATATTTTAAGAGATAATTTGGAAAAAATATATATTAAGATATTTTATTTGATATAGTTAAATAATTACCTTATTTAACTATATGAATAAATATCAAAAGATAATATTTTCCAAATCTTTTTTAATCTAGAAAAGATATTATCAAATATTCTCAAAAACCGATTAAATTTGTTGAATATTTGAAAGATATTAGATATAAGATAAAAAATATTATCAATAAAAGATTCAGAGTCCAAGTCTAATTAAACCTATATAAAGAGACCTAGGGGAGGCAGAAATCATAACTCATTCATTCACTCATACTCCTCCATTGGAAGCAAGCATCCACCGTTCCTCTCATTTTATTTTATCATGTGTTTCATTCCATTCATTGAGGGCTAAGCTCCTAGGGCTATTCCACTGTAATTTCATTATGGATTCTGAGGTTAAGTTGAATTAATGAAAACTAGTGCAGAAAGGGCTTTAGACGTCCGTTCTTTTGGCCTTTTGACGTCCGACGTTCGCCCGACGTCTATGTGGGTGACGTTACTCAGACGTCTGTTGTGTCAGGACGGACGTCTATATAGACGTCCGTCCTAACACAGGGGACGTCTATATAGACGTCCGTTTGTCAGGACGGACGTCTATATAGACGTTCGTTGTGCAAGACCGGACGTCTATATAGACGTCTGCTGTGTTAGGACGGACGTCTATATAGACGTCCGCCTCCTCCCTCCCCGGACGTCTACCAGGATGAATTGTTTGTGGTAGGGTCTGGGGGTGGACGTCAATTTGTGCACTGCCAGACGTTTATAGACGTCCGACTGTACACTAACGGACGTCTACTGGGCGTTTTTTTTTTAAATTAATTTATTTTTCAATAAAACCATACCTGAAAAGCAGAAAAATGTCCCAGAACAATTTTGCAATAATATAAATATGCGTTTCATATAAACAAAGTTCTACTTAATGTGGAGTTCAATCCACTACCAAAACTATCAACATAAAACTTAAACTAAAACTAAACAATGTTCAACAAGAAATAAAACTATTCCTAACTCCATCTTTGCAGAAGATAAGCGGTCCACTCCTGCCTTATCTGTTTAATTGTGTCCTCTGGAATAGGCGATGTACTCTTGAAGCGCTGCAAAATTCAAGAAAGATTCATTATGGTTTCATATATGTTGAAGATGAATTTGATTTGTAATGTATTGAAGGTATACATCATTACCTCATTCCAGTCATCTGTAATGACAGCTCGAATGATGGTCTTAATCCAACACATCACATACAAGCCACATTCCCATGAATCTAGCTGCTGGTTACACTAAAATCACAAACTAAATAGTTAAGAATTTAGATCATTCAATAACATAGAAAATGAATTAGAAACTATAAATGACTTACAACCTTTGGATACAAAATTTGAACCAGTTGACCACGAGATTTACCAATAACTCTGTACAGATTGAAAACACAGTATAATTAATATGACTATTTTATCATAAAAGTTGAAGGTGAACATCAAATTCAAAGTCATTTTTGGAGAAACACTTACCCTTGAAGCATGGTTCTCAACTCATTTTTCATCCTCCTGTGCAACGAACGAAACCATATAATTTTACATTGTTTGGGAATGATGACCATCAGTTGCCAGTGCAACCTATCACGAAGGACAAATAGTTATTCAACTAATTAAGGAAACTATAATAATGAACTGACCACATATAACAACACCTACCCCTCAATGTATGGCACAAGGTATACGTCTCTTTTTGACTCATCCATCCATGTTTGCAAATAATGTTGTTTGTTTTGAAGTGTGTTACCAGACGGTTGAATGGTCTGAGGTTCAACAAATCCATACATGGAAGACCGACCTTGGTCTACAACGATTGTGTCCATGTACCTAAAACAACAAAGTTAAGTTGTTAGAAACTATAACAATGTAAATAAAAGTAATATGAAAGACCAAATTGACTATCTTACATGCACCACAGTTGAATGATGGAAATATTCAACATCCTGTCTCCCCCAATCACCTCCAATGCATCAGAGAATGTGATATAAACTGGCACATGTGGGGGAAGACCAAATACTCTCAAATCCCAGTATAATTCTAATGATGCTTTCTTCAATCTAGGTAATTTTGTCATTAACTTTGATAGAGGATCATCCTCCGCTTCAGCCATCTCATCATCTTCACGTATGACTGTATCATGAATTGGCTGCTTCTGAGGACGTGTGAGCTGAAGATAAGAATTTACGTCAAAGCTTTATCAACAATTATTTGAAGAATAAACATAGAAATACTAAGGAAAAAGACATTACCTGTGGAGTAGCGATGTGGGACATGATCAATGCTCTAGGCCAGGCAATAAATGATCCTATGGCCTCCCCCACAAAGTTAATTTCTAGAGTGGGTACAGGCACCTGAGCCTGGGGATCCCGAACCTCGTCAATGGTCACACGCTCGTGCTGGGGTAATATGGCAACACCATGAATGGTCTGCCCTCCCTCAAGCACTCGTCCGACAGCCACAATGCGTGGGGGATCCCCATCAACCAACAGCTCATATTGACCGCTATACTGAGTGGGTCTACAGCAGAGCATGATCCTCTAGTGTTGACACGAGGTGGTGTGGGAGTTTCATCGGCCCCCATGTTGCCTTGCATCATGGAATGCAGCTTTTCTTCAAGCGCTCTTTGTATTTGTTTTTGTTCTTGTAGCTGCTCCATGAATCGTTGCTCCATTGATCTCATGCTTTGGTTGAGTCTTTCCTCCCACTGAAGATCCATCTGGCTCAATGTCTCCTGACTCATTGATTGGGGGGTTTTCTGTGTAGGGCCAAAGTAGTCACGAAGACCAATCGCCCCAGGAACTCCACGTACACGTCCTGGGTGCTCGGGCCTTCCAATGGCCGTTATCAGAATGTCGTCCCTACCTTGGCCAGCAAATGTGCCCTGAGTCTGCTGCTCAACCAACTCATCCTGCACATAAAAAAACCAAGTTACTTAGAAGACATGCTGTGATAGATACACAATCAAATAACTGCTTATAATTTGAACTTACAATTCTCTGTGAGATCAAGGCAGCTGAGGAAGATATCATGTTCCCATCAGATTTAGTCTGAGCAGCCTTCCACAGCTCGTACCTAGCAAGTGCAGGTGCTAGGTCCGGCGACTCAAGTCCCATGGCATCCGCTCTAGACTTTCTCAGTTTCTTCTCCAGTTTTGCATATCCACCTCGTGATAACAAGTGGGATGCGTCGTTTAGCCTTTGTCTTTCTTGGGCGGCTAACCTTTTACCCTGTGAAACCATGTATATAAGTAAGTGTAAAATCATAAAAACTCAATGAAAGACGATCTTAAGAAACATACCTTCCATTCCTCAGACTCTCTAGATGCACGAAACTGCATCCAATCCTCCTCTGTGAAGGTATAATGCTGACATGGATTTTCATGTTGTCTATCTTCAAAGACATATAGTCGTGTCAGCCTTGTCTTGAAATCCCTCCATCTTATCGCTATATGCGATAACACTTTCTTTATAATTTGCATTGTGTTCGGAATATCAAAATGTTGTTGTCTAAAACAAAAAACTTGTTATTCCAAAAGAAAACATAAAAGATAAGTATATCACAAATTGCATGAAGTATAAACATACCTGAACATCTTGCCATAAGAGGTTCTTGTCGACCTCTGGGACATCATCCCAACATGCATGAAGGATAGAGACATGACTTTTTGCTAACTTACCCAGATAACTCCTAAACCTATCATCATTTGGCCCTGATGGATGACCTGATCTGGGGTTGATGTCAACATGCCTCCTCTGACCATCCACGCGTCCGGGTGTCACATCTACTACTCGGGTGACGCCTCGTCCACGTCTGTTCTTTCCTGATCCTGAGTCTGAGCCCGACATACCTGAAAAATTATACAACGTTAGTAATAATTCAATTATGATGAACATACATATAAAGTCAATAAAAGTGAAAATATTAACCTATTAATTAATTGTTTTTTCCCAAATGCCTTCGTTGTCATCACTACGAATTGCCTGCATTACATCGGCAACGTCATCAACTGGGTCTTCAGTGGGTCTACATGCAACAGATGTTGTCTCAAGTATATCAAGAGAATCGTCATCATCATGTCCATGCATGTTTTTTCCTTCTAAAACCACTGACCATTTGTTATTCGATGGATCATTTACGTAGAATATTTGTCTTGCTTGACTAGCCATGATAAATGGTTCATCAGTGTAATTCATCTTGTTCAAGTCTACCAATGTGAAACCAAGGTCATCCATCATGACACCAGAATTTATATCAACCCATTTACACTTGAAAACTGGGACTCTAAAAGTGACGTAATCAACTTCCCATATTTCTTGTATTATTCCAAAATAATTGATGGATGCTGTGATTGGATTTTTGTCTTTAGAACTAGCAAAGTGCACAGCCTCAGCTTGTAGTGTGACGCCACTATTTTGAACTCTGCTTTTGTCATCTTCTACCTTTGTCTGAAAAGAAATATTGTTTATATAGTACCCACCATATGTAATGACATCTGTGTTTGGCCCACGAGATAACCTCAATAAAGTTTCAGAAACATGTGGAGTCGCATAAATCTTTTTCTTAAACCATTGCAAGAAGGTTTTCACATGTTCATTAAGATGCCATTTTTCACTCATTTTTGGGTTTGCTGCCTTTATTTCATTAACGTGGTCAGAAATGTAAGGAATCACATCAACAGTGTTGTTTAAGACGTACAAATGAGCTTGGTCAATTTCTTTTCTGCTAACACTTTGAATTCTCACACCTCGAACACCCTTACCTTCACATTTTCCTTCATTTCTGCTCTTGGGAAGACCGACGGGTTCACAAGATGGCATATAACTTGAACAAAATTCAATGGCTTCTTCTGCAACGTATCGCTCTATGATTGAAGCTTCTGGTCTATACTGATTCTTGACATATCCCTTTAAGATCTTCATGTATCTTTCAACTGGGTACATCCACCTTAAGAAGACCGGGCCACATATTCGAATTTCTCTAACTAGATAAACAATCAAATGTACCATGATGTCAAAAAAGGAAGGTGGAAAATACATCTCCAATTGACATAGTAGTCTTATTCCCTCATTTTCCAATTCACCTAAACCTCGAGGGTTAACAACTTTCTTGCAAATGGCATTAAAGAAAAAACTCAGACGTGTCAGAATACCCCTAACAGAATGAGGTAATATGCCTCGAATAACAACAGGTAATAATTGTTGCATCAATACATGACAATCGTGAGACTTTAAACCAACTAGCTTTAAGTCTTGCATAGACACAAGGTTACTGATATTTGAAGAATAACCTTGCGGAACCTTCACACTTCTTAAACAGTTACAAAAACTTTGTTTTTCTTTTTTGGAAAGTGTGTGACAGGCTGGGGGCAGATAGGTGCGTCTTCCTATTATCTGTGGATGTAACTCAGATCGGATTCCCATGTCAGCCAAATCTTGTCTTGCTTTAATTCCGTCTTTGCTCTTCCCTTTGACGTTTAATAAAGTTCTGATGACACTGTCACAAACATTTTTTTCAACGTGCATCACATCAATACAATGTCTAACATCAAGTTCACACCAATATGGAAGCTTAAAAAATATCGATCGTTTCTTCCAAATGTTCTTTGCAGAGGTACTTTTATGATGTTTTCCAAACACAATGTCAATGTTTTTGACTTCGTTGTACACCTCTTCACCATTCCGGGGTCTGCACACAACCTCATCCTCAGCACTTCCATTAAATGCTTTTTTCAATCTACGATAAGGATGATTATGAGGAAGAAATTTTTGATGTCTTGTATATACCGTCTTCTGACCATGCTTCAACTGAAGCTATCTAGTGTTTTCTTCACATATGGGACATGCAAAATGACCTTTAACACTATAGCCGCTCAAGTTTCCATACGCTAGGAAATCATTTATAGTGCAAAACAACATTGCACGCAAACGGAACTGTTCTTGAACATGTGAATCAAACACGTCGATGCCTTCTTCCCACAACAATTTCAAATCATCAATTAAAGGTGCTAAGTAAACATCAATGTCCTTTCCAGGTTGTCTAGGACCCGATATCATCATGGACAACATCACATATTTTCTCTTCATGCACAACGAAGGAGAAAGATTGTAAATCATCAACATAACTGGCCACGAACTGTGTTTGCTACTTAAGTTTCCATAAGGATTCATACCATCAGTTGCAAGTGCAAGCCTTAAGTTTCTTGGATCTGCACCAAATTCAAGGAATTTGTCATCAATCTTTTTCCATTGTGGAGAATCAGCAGGGTGTCGAAGAAGATTATCGCACTTTCTTTCGTCAGAGTGCCATTTAAGGTTCTTTGCATCTTCTTTAACAGAGAACATACGTTTGAACCTAGGTATTATAGGCAAATACCACATCACCTTAGCAGGTGCACCATCATTACCTTCATTACTAGTGACTCGGTCAGATTTCTTTTTAAAACGGGATAAACCACATGTTGGACAATACTTTAACGAAGCAAACTCCTTTGTGTACAAAACACAATCATCAGGACAAGCATGTATCTTTTGATATTCAAGACCCATTGGACATAAAATTTTTTTGGCCTCGTAATTACGAATAGGTAGAGTATTATTTTCTGGAAGCATCTCCTTCAACAACTCCAACAACTCGGTGAAACTTTTATCGGTCCATCCATTCCTTGCTTTTAAACTAAACAACTTTAAAGTTGAAGACAAACGTGTAAAGTTCGAGCATCCTGGGAACAACGGTTGCTCTGAATCATTAATAAGAGAATCATACAAATTAGCCCTTCCAAAATTATCTTCACCGACATCACGTATCATGTCCTCTAAATAGTCACGCATCCATTCTTCCACATAATCCGTTCCTCGTGACGTGGTAGGCTGCTCCAGTACTTCTCCATGCCAAGTCCAAATGGTATAAGTCCTCATTATGCAGTACATGAATAGATGGTCACGCACATTGCCTAAGTCTTGCCGTATTTGATTAAGACAACGGACACAAGGACAAAAATATGTCCCGTTGACAGACTTAGCATTTTGTTCAATGTATTGCAAGAACTTCGAAACACCCTTATCATATTCTTCACTTATGCGACGTTCGTTCATCCAGCTTCGATCCATACTATGTTCGTAAAATCATCAGTTCAAGTTTTTTAACTCTCACAAGGTTAGGCCCTACCCATTCAAAAAAATTAATTTTCATAATTTGCTCAGACACGTGCACTGAAGTCTACATCATAAAATTGATAAGATTTCGGCAGCATTTCGCATTGGTCTCCGAAATACACGAAATCAGAGTAGTGAACGATGACCACAATCAAATATGCATCCGGAGAACAACACAAGTACTGAACCGAAATTTTATCAATCTTATCTGTAAACTCCAATTGACATCTTATTGTAAATTATGAAAATTAATTTTCTCAAACTGTCCAATCGGACAATTCAAAATTTAACACAAACGATTAAAAGATTAATCGTTTGTGTTAAATTTCAAACGGGAACTAAGTGTCACTCAATGATTTCATACTTATAATAACACAACTAATACATGCATATTCAAAATCCAATAACACATGCACACCTTAGAGTAAAAAACATGCATACACAAAACCCAATTACATGCATACAAAAATTTATCAATAACAACAAGCTAACCTGAAAAGTAGATTTAAAATGAAAGGGAGGGAAATCGAGGAGGGAACGACCTAACACCTCGCCCAAAAACAGTCAAAGAAGTTGCCCAAGAACACGCAAGAGACTGCACAAAAACGGACCGAAAACGATTTTAAATCGGTTCAAATCAAAGATATTTCATCACAGAGCAATGTAATCGGATTGAAAGTCAATTTAAACGGTCCAAAAGAGAGAAACCGCACCTGGAAAATCAATGGCAGACAGCGTTCGCGGGGGGACAACGATGAACAGTGAGCGTACTGCTCGCAGGTTCGCCTTTCGCATATTAATACTGTGAGACGTCCGGCGCTCTGGGCCCGGACGTCTATAATAGTATAGACATCCGGCCCGTCACTAATATGACGTCTATGGTAATTTAAAATTGATATTCGCGGGGGGGGGGGGGGGTTTAGACGTCCGTGGTGGGGGGCACGGACGTCTATAATATTATAGATGTCCGTGGGAGGGGACGGACGTTTAAGGGGCTGAAAAACTGAATGTTTCAACTCCCCATGTCAGCCCCTTAAACGTCCGTCCTGGGAGGGGGCGGACGTCTATAATATTATAGACGTCCGTGGTAGGGGGGCGGACGTTTAAGGGGCTGAACAACTGAACGTTTCAACTCCCCATGTCAACCCCTTAAACGTCCGTCATGGGAGGGGGCGGACGTCTATAATATTATAGACGTCCGTCATGGGAGGGGGCGGACGTTTAAGGGGCTGAACAAAATCAACGCTTCAACTCCCCATGTCAGCCCTAAAACGTCCGTTCTGGGAGGGGCAGACGTCTATAATATTATAGACGTCCGCCCCCCCCCCCCAAACGGACGTTTAGGGTGCTGACAGGGTGGTTGGAGCATTAATTCTCCAACCACCTGTCAGCACCGTAAACGTCCGTTTGGGAGGGGCGGACGTCTATAATATTATAGACGTCTGCCCCCTCCCAGAACGGACGTTTAAGGGGCTGAAGACAATTAACGCTCCAACAACCCTGTCAGCACCCTAAACGTCTGTTTAGGGGGGCGGACGTCTATAATATTATAGAGGTCCGCTCCCTCCCATGACGGACGTTTTAGGGATGACATGGGGAGTTGAAGCGTTGATTTTGTTCAGCCCCTTAAACGTTCGCCCCCCTCCCACGGACGTCTATAATATTATAGACGTCCGTCCCCCCTCACAACGGACGTCTAGAGTTTCACTTATTTACGAATATGCCACCGGTCAATTATTTACGTTGGGCCTTTTGTGAACGGACGTCTATGGGGAGACGTTAAAAGCCAATTCTGCACTAGTGGAATTTGTTTCTTTTGATTATTGATTTGAGTTATTCTTCATCTATCTCTTTCATCTCTGATGGAAGTGGCCTCCACGTTCAAGAGTGGAGCGGCTCCTTGATCCAAAATTGGCAGCGGAATGGAGATCACGGATGAAGTTGGTGGTGCTTGCAAGGTGTTCGATGAAATGTCTGGCAGTGTTGGATGTGGTGTGGTGAGGAATTCTAACTCAGACGGCTTTCCTAAGGGGAAAGTTGCTAGAGGGAGACAAGCTAAAACAACTTTAAGCAATGAACTTGAGAGAATGGTTGGATTTCAGCAACATTTCATTATCAAACTCAAGTTATTTTCTACAAAGGATGAAGCTCTCTTTTATAGGAGAAGAGAAGCTATGATCCATGCAAAGTAAACTACATATTTACAATGTGTGTAAGCTAAATCACATGTGCAGAAGTTGTTGACCGTGTGTTCCATGTATTCATCATTGAAAATGTGCTCAAAATAGAAGAAGCTTTACGTTGGCTTATGTTGCACGTGAAACTTATGTTGAATGTGCTTCAAAGTAAAGTAGAAACACAGCTGGATGTGTTGCACATGGAAAATGTGGAAAACATGCTTCACGGCTGGCTGCAACATACATTCCTACTTGCTTCCTTGTTTCTCCTTTGCTTGGCAAACCTTCTAAGATGTATATACATGGATTCCCACCTTTATTGGTGACCTACAAAACAAGTTAAATATATTTAGTTAAAGAAGAACATGCTAAGACTTAGAAAGAAAAGATTAAGTCCTTATTGAACTTTCCTTTCTTGGTCTTAGAGTGAAGTTGATACTTCTTTGGATGGAAAGTCCCTAAAGGGCTTGCCATCAATCTCTCGATCATGTTCAAAGCAATGATTTTTCAATCATAAGGTGTTTGAATCTACATGCATATTAATCATATAGTTCAAAGGTTTCTAGGTTTGATTGAGAATCTACTTTCATTGAATTTAGGAACTTTGATATGATTAAACGGGTTTTTGCTATCAATTGATAATTTACTTTGATTAATTATCTTTTTATTTGGTTAGAAAATTTAAAAATAGACATGAGTAAACACAATAGGATTTGATTGAGAATGTACTTTCGTTGAATTCATTGTGAATAATCTAGAAAGGCCTTGCATTTGATTGAGAATATACTTTGGTTAACTTCATTATCGCCCTCAAATTAATTAAGAATGTACTATAATTAATTTGAAACTTGAACAATAATCAATTGAACAAATATATGTGAATAACCGATGATAAATCTATCTTGAAAAACCAGTGGAATTAGCATAGTTTCTCACTTTTATTCTTCAGTATTGCATAGCATTCATAAGAGTCAAATATTGAACAACAATGCCGTATTCATTAGAAGACGACTCAAGGTTACTTTAACTCTATCTACTTTCTTGAATACTACTTGGCAATACTGAAGTTGATAACTTGAACGACAGTGTACCAAATCACACCATAAACATAATAAAGCATTGAGTTTTACTAAGATTTATGAGTTCACTCCTAAAAAGTTTCAAAAATGTAACACCCAAAATAATTTTTAGAGTATTACGAGTAATAAAAAAATTAAATTTAACATCTCATATCAATATTTAAAACTTCATTTTGATTTAACATAACTACGGTTTTAAACTTACAAACCTTAAACAACATAGTCCTCACGATTTAACATAAGTACATATTTAAACTTACAAATCTTAAACAACATAGTCTTCATATACAAATTTATTTTTATCAAAAAGCCCCTAAATCTTTTTCCCAGTTTGACTCTCATCTCTATGCATGACCATATTAATAGCAGTTTATCTACTCTTTGCCTCCTTCCATAAGCCTTACAAGTACATTATGCTTACTCTCTAAAACCTTATGGTCAGACTTTTCTTTGCCTGCTTCCAAAAGCCTCTTGAGTCACTCTACTTATGCTCAAAGTCTTGTGAGGGAAATCAAATACACTACTCCCGTATTTAATGTTACAATAATAAAGAATTATACCTTACTTGATAATTAACAATTCCTCATATTCATTCATCACATAATCAACTATTCATATCATCTCATCCATCTAACTTGTTGATAGGGGGAACACAGTGTTAGCTAAACCCTATCCCTTTGATGTTTGTTTTTTATGATGACAACACATTGATAATAAAACCTCATGTATGTGTATTGTGTTATGTGTTGTATGTGTTAATGCTTACTGTGAAATATGCACATATTGTGTTTTTCATATTTGTTGACATATTATGTTGATTGTTGCATACTATTGTGTTTGTGAAATGATCATACTGTGTATGCACAATATATGTTTTGGTGATATAAAAACAAATGCACAAAAGCATATTTGAATGACTAAATCGATTATAGTGGTGTGATAATCAATTAAGGTCATCAAACAGCTTGAGTTTTAAACTGAGGCAAAACAACTAGTTTTCAATCAATTACATTAGTTGGTGAATCAATTAAAATTCGTGTGTTTGCACATATCTTTTTGAAATGACCTGTGATGTGTTTTGAGAAATAAAAGTTTTCAAAAATCTTCTAAGTGTTAAAGATTAATCGATTACATGGTTTATGTATTCAATTAAGTTCGTTATGATTTGAAAACATACTTATGCTTGTCATAACTGCTATAACGGTCATATTTTTAAATATGTTTGACCAAGCATTTAATGAGAATCAATTGCATTAATTTTATATTCAATTAGGAGCTTAATTGGTTGTAATTTTGTTACATGTGTTTAACATAACCGATTACATTAATATGTAAATCGATTTGATTTGCGTCAGAACTGATATAAATTATGTATTTCTGCATTGTTTGATTTTTTGCAGAACAATTGATAATTACACTTTCATATTTGATTGATTTTCCTCTAAGAAGTTTTACAGATTGATCAAAGGCTCCAAGAATCAAGAATGAGAAGTGGTTTACAAATCTTGAAGCATTCTTGAGAAGCACACATGACTGAACTAAAAAGGTTGAGCGGTTATGCACAACTGAAGGTGCATTTTGTTTAATCAGGTGAAGAAGACTTGTAATCTTTGATTTGTTGATCCCTGTACGTGTGGCATCAAAAAGAAGAGTGGTGTACTCTTGAGTTTGAGAGTGGATATCTCAAAGGGGTTGTTGCGGCAAGAGCGGGGTAGTTTTGTGTTGGCAAGTTTTGTTGTTGTATATTTGATTGAGAGTTTGAGGTGTTTACATTTGAGAGTTGCTCTGTAAAGCATGGGTTGTAATACTCTGATCATTATAATGAATTACTCTCCGATCTAAGGTTGATTGGGAGGGTGATTGGATGTAGGCACTGAGGCCGAACCTGTATAAAAATAAGTTTGATTTTCTTCTCCCTATCTCTTTACATTTGCGCATACATTATATAATTGTTTTACACGCATACTGTTTTCATAACACACCATTGCTTAAGACACAAGAAAGGTTTCAAGAACCATACCATTTGCGAAAAAGATTTGAAAAGTTCTATTTTTTATAAAACATCAATTCACCCCCCTCCCTCCTTCTTCTTGGTGTTGAAAAACAAAGCTCATCAATTCTAACAATTGGTATCAGAGCTGGTTTTCAAGAATTTTAACATTTTGGTATAATCGATTGTTGGATCCTGAAATTACTTTTGTTTCTCAAACCTTTGGTGAAGGTGCATCCACAAATAGACCACCTCTATTTGCTGGCAAAAGTTATGCTTTTTGGAAAAATAAAAATGCAAATATTTCTTGAGTCAGTAGACAAAGGTGTTTGGGATGCTACTCTCAATGGACCTTTCGAACCCACTCATGTGATTAATGGAAAAATTGTTTATAAGGGGAGCCTAGTGTTAGCTAAACCCAATCCCTTTTATGTTTTTTTTGATGATGACAACACATTGATAATAAAAACACATGTATGTGCATTGTGTTATGTGTTGTATGTGTTAATTCTTACTGTGAAATATGTGATGGACAAATTTATGAACACCAAATTATGATGTCACAAACTTGTTTTTCAATCGGCAAGTATGACCGAATCGTTCAAGTAATAAACTTGGTAAGACCAAGTATCGTTCTTCCCAAAGGACTCACGGCCTAGTTTAGTTGTGTGGGTTACTGATTAGTTAAGACTTAAAGCCAAAATATTTGGATTTTTATATATGCAAAAGACGAAAATTAAATATGTATGCATGAAGTTTTTTATCAATGGCAAAAAGCAAAAGATAAACACTTTCAATGAAATAGATGTATGAATATGTTGTTGGGGGTCAATTTCATCTTATCCACTCTCATATATTTTAGGAATTCAACATTCAAATCATCATTGTTAATGCCACTCTCTAAAGTACCTTTCTAGAAGGCTTCTCCCTAATCACGAGTTCATACAATTCCTAGCATTCCTAATGATCAGTTCATAAGTGCAGGAGCTTAACGACAACCAATATCATATTGGGAGAAATTCCCCGGATCTAGACTTCCCCGTACATGCCCGTATCGACAAAACCAATAATCATGCATCGAATGAGTTAAACAATGCAAGCATTAAGCAAAGAGGAAAAACCCTAACTAATGATGAAAGAAAGCATAAGTCTTAATTAAAAGATGTAAAAACAGATTCCATATATGAGAGCTTCAAAAGATTACATTGATTCCCCAACAAACATACAGAGTTTAGTTCACCATATTCATGGTGAACCTAGATGAATTACAATGAAAGAATGAAAGATAAAACCCTAAAAAGGTGAAGAGGAAGCCTCAGCATCCAAGATCCTCCTTCAAAGGGGTGGAAGAGAGAGTGTTTGCTTCGTTCCAGCCAAAGATACCTAACCCTAGGAAACCCTAAAGCTTAAATACCATTCGTAAATTACAAAAACTTAGGTCCAAGCCCATTAAAGTGCCGCTCAGCGGTAAAATACCGCTCAGCGGTAAGTGCATGTCTTGCTTTCTCCCCTCAGCGGCCATTTTGCCCCTCAGCGGATCTCCCGTGAGTGCCTGGGTGCCGCTCAGCGGTAAACTGCCGCTGAGCGGTGACTTCGGCTTCTCCTTTTGCACTTTTTGATGTCTTTTCTGATTTCATCTCTCTCCTTCTTCACTTCTTTCACCAAATTCACCTTAAAACCTGCACAATAACACTGAAATCAAGCATAAACCTGTCCAACTCTCTTATTTCTAAAAATATGAAGAAAAGCATGATTTCAAGCTAGTTTCTAAGTATAAAGGTTGCTTTTAGTATCAATTTTAAGCATGAAAATAACAGTTTTTCAACTGTTATCAATATGCACATATTGTGTTTGTCATATTTGTTGACATATTGTGTTGATTGTTGCATACTATTGTTGAATTACTTGTCTTGAAAGAAAGAGTTTTTGAATGTGTTGAACCATTGTATCGATTGGTGAAGACTGAGATACATATTGTTTGCTTGAGGACAAGCAAAGTTTTAAGTTTGGGGTTGTGATAACAGTTGAAAAACTGTTATTTTTATACTTAATTTTGACATCAAAAACACCCTTTATGACTTAGAATCTAGCTTGAAATCATGCTTTTGCTTAAGTTGTGGAAATAAGAGAGTTGGATGGGTTTTATGCTTGGTTTTCCTTGTTTTGGCAGGAATTTAGAAGATTTGGATGAAAGAAGTTGAAGTAATAAAAGGCTGAAAGAAGGCCCGTAGGAAGCCTGGTTTCCCTTTTCTGAGGCCCTAGGCACTGGTTGTCACGTAGCCATGCTTGGTTACCCTCTTTAGGAGCCCTCAACGTCAAAAGTCTCGCAAGGGCGCCTGATTGACCCTATTTTGGGCACTGAGATCCACTCACCTCGTAAGCACGCTTGGACGCCCTTTCCAAGGGCGCTGAGCACCAGTTGGTTATCACGTAGGATGCCTGGTTGCCCTCAGCCAGGGCGCTAAGGGCCAGTCTCTTCGCAGTCACGCCTGGTTGACCTTAGTTGGGGCTTTGAGTGCCAACGACGTTGGCCCATTGTTAAGACCTTGGCAAGTGTACCGAATCGTATCAAGTAATAATAATTGGTAAGACCAAGTATCATTTTCCAAGAGACTCACGACACTAAACAGTCATGTGATTACTTAACTAATTAAGACTTTTAAGAACAATATAGGGTTTTCAATGCAAAAACAATAAATTAAATATGAATGCACTTTTGATCAATTGAAGAAAAACACAAAGGTGAATGAATGATATTGTAATTATGAGATGAGTATGTTGTTGGGGTTTAGATTTCACCTAGTTTACTCTCAATATAAGAATTCATCTTCTTCTGTCAATTGTTAACGTCACTTTCTAAACTACTTAAAACCCGACCCCTCAGCGAAGAATGTATATTCTTAATTAC